>NW_019525425.1:691382-815667 GCF_002814215.2 Seriola lalandi dorsalis | reverse complement strand
GGTGGGTGGGGAGGGTGTTTGCAGCACATTCAAAGAGCCTACACAATGACTGCTCCCTCTGCTGTGGTATCGCTTCAAAGGCCTCCACCGCCACTCATATTCACGTCAAGACAGAGGAGAAGGAGCAGGAAAAGGGGGAGCGAGGCAGAAAATGATGAGTGAAAGATGAAAAAAAAAGAAAAGAAAAAGGGCTGGGGATGAGGTTTTGCCTGCTTAAACAATGACCAGACTGACTAGAGTAAAATACAAATAAACACAGCTTCCTTCAAGCTCCACTGTTCTCTTCCTGTCTGTGCCCCCATGTTACCTGGAGGCCTTTCATTCAGAGATAGGCATCTCTCGAGGGGAGTATTGTGTAAGGCCATATATCTCCGCCTCTTCCAAAAAAAGGGGCTGCAATGCCTCAAGGAGCCACAGGGGCGAGGTGGAGGTGGATATGGAGGTGGGGGGGCAGACGGAGAGAGAAAGGGAGGAAGTGAAGAAGACATTACAATGAAAAAAAAAAACTAAGACACTGGACCCTCATACTGTTACTGCAGCTGGCCAAACCACAACAAAACAGGCCCGTGACTCAATCAAAACAAATTTCAAGCCCCAGTCTAAACAATGGGAGCACTATGGCTGCATTTTCTCACATGTAAACACAGACCTTTAAGAGGGCTATACCCTGGTCTTAATGTTTTTTTTCTCTCTCACTCTCAGAAGTGTCAAATAAGGTTGCCAGACCAGGGTGAGACGACCCTGTCAGGGTAAAAGATTTGTACTTCCAAGCTCAAACCACAAATGCATACTTAAATTACATCGAGTTTGACATACAGCCACCCTCTGGAAGTCCGTATGCTAAGTGCTGAGAGGGTTATTTCTCTTCACAGAGTGGACTTTGTGGAGGTCAGGGGAGTGGGAGAACGGGAGGATGGTGGGGGTGAACATTTCCGATTCTATATCCTCCCCACAGTAACATTAGCTGGGGCGTCACTGTGATTTAAGCCCAAATCTCTCTCCGGCACATCCCCACCCATAACTTTTTTTTTTTAAGAAGAAGAAGAAGAAAAAGAAGAAGTACAGTTTTAAAAACATCCTCTCATCTCCTGTTCGCCGCTCAGAGCGAGACCCAGAGTCACTTTTGCGATCCGGATTCCTTCCCCAATTATCCCAGGTCACTAATAAGGCGGGGTGTGGAGGCACTGGGCTGTGCCGCAGTGGCCTAGAGGCTCGGTGCCAAATTGAAACGACTCGGGAAATAGAGGCAGACTCTGAATCTTGCCTAATTGCAGCTGGAGTGTGTGGCTGGCTGCTCAGATGTGTGTGAAAGAGAGAGAAATGTGCAGAGAGTGATGAGGGTCTAAGAGAGAGAGAGAGAGAGAGAGAGAGAGAGAGACGATGAGAGGCATCAAATAAAGAGAGAGAAAAGGGAAAGAAATGAGGGATGGAGATTGAAGGATGAGTGGCAGTTGAGTGAGATTGGGTAAACTCAGAACCCAGAGAATGAGGGATTTTCTTCTGGCCCTTTTCTTGCTCTCCCTTTCCCCCTAACACACTCCCTCCCTCCTCTCTCCTCCCTCCTCGCTCATCAAAGTCTTTTGACAGCTGACTTCTGGCTGCACACATCAGAGGGAGCAGAGCCGGGGCAAGGCTGAGACAGAGAGAGGAGGAGAGAGAGTAGCCACCACCAAAGCTCCTGCTTGAACAACACTTTCTTTCATGTTTCTGGACCAGGACATGTGGTTAGAAATGACCCTTGATGCACTTACCAAGTATCTCTCTTTTTTTAAGCCAAGATATCCTGGATCATGTGATCAAAAAAAAAAAAAAAAAAAAAAAAAAAACCAGCCTCTTGTACAAGCGTATGGGCAAACTGACTCGTAAAGACATGTCAACAAAAGAGCACCTTCATAAAAGTCAGAGCAAGATGACTCACACGCAGTTTTATGGTAGTTTGCAAGTGTTTGCAACTTGCTAGCAAAATTAAAAAGCCACCTTTGTTAGGAGTGTCTCCCCCCTGTGAAAAAAATGTGCAGTGGCTGAAACGGAAGAAAGCCTCGAGGGCATGTATGTGTCTCGGCCAGATAACTATCTCAAAGGCTGTGAATCAGTGGGCTTAGTCAGACAAAAGGCTAACAGTGCGAGAGGAAACAAGAAAGGGAGAAACCAAAAAAAAAAAAAAAATAGAAGGGCGCAGAAACAGTGAGACAAGAAGGAGTAGAAGTGCACATTTCAAGTCGGAGTAAGGAAGGCTGGAAGATGGCGTGATGAGGGGAAGAGACGGAAACCCTAATTTCACAATGTCAGAGTAATGGCTTCTCAGAGTGCTGTTCCACTGTGGTGAGAGCCAGCTGTGTGGCGGGCCCAGTGTTTGACACGCTAAAGATAACAAAGAGAACCAACGTCAAGCCATGAAACACTGCTCCACGACTCAACTCCTGGTTTGCCTCACAGGCAGAAAAACTCAGCAGAAGCCATAAAATGTTAATATGAAAATGTATTAAGTCAATTTTCCCTCCATAAAATCTACCTAGACTGAAGCATTTCATTTTGTTATGCTGAATATTCTTCATTATGACTGTACAAGTGCTAAAAATAAAATCTAATGGAGCAAATGTTCACCATGTGTTTGAACCACTGCACAAAAAAAAGGTGTTCAAATTGTGTCTTCAGAATTAACTCATTAACAAATTTCCTTCCAGATTTCTCATACAGGGTTAGAGACAGATGGGGTAGAGGCTGGGGCAGATGAAAAGAAACAGACAAACGAGTTCATTTAAAAGATGTTTTTTGGCGAATACACCAAGCTAACCTCAATCCAGCTCTTTGGGATCTGCATAAATTGAGGGCTTGGGGAGTTGTGGCAGTATCCTTGGTATTATGCATATTAGTTTAAGGCTGTCACTGAGAATCAGCAAGGGTGTCCATCCCACTGCGGCTAGGCGCTGCTAATTATTGGATCAGAGATAAAGTGCTTTTTAGCGCTCGCTCTCTGTGCGCTTTGAAAATGGGCTGTGGTGAAAAAAAAAAAAAGAAAAAAAGAGAAAAGAAAAGCTGCCCAATTTTGGGTTCAGGGAGAGCCACTGGGTCAGGAATCGATCAAGTGAAAACCTTTGTCTGGTTGGGGTGATTTTGACGTAAGACCAGATTTGTCACATCTGCCCGGCTTTTTCTGCTGCCGAAAGGGAGCGGAATAACAGGATGCTACCAGACTCACTGGGAGGGAGAGGGAGAGGGAAGGAGATAGATGGAAGGAAAAAGATCCAGAGAGAGTAAAGAAGATTGAAAGAGGGGAAAATAGACTTGCCTTTGCTACACTTTGGGAAAGTTAATCCTTTCAACAACAAAAAAAAAAAAAAAAAGGGACAGGTGACAGTTTGGAGAGGGTTTGACATATCACATGAATCAATATATCTCAACATATCTTTCACATGTTAAAAAAAAAAAAAAAAAAACGACTACAGGAGTTCCTTTGTTATGAAAGCATTATAGACACCCTGAAACCCCAGATACCATGAAATCTTATTAAGGTATAGCATCTCATTAAGTTCCTGCCAAACAAGCTGCCGAGTCCTGTTCTGCAGCACAAAGATGCAGAGAGAGACAACACATGTAGTCCATATGGGGCTGAGCTGAGCTGACATCCTAGCCTCCACCAGCAGTAAAAAAAAAAAAAAAAAAAATGTTGTGGGCTTGCTAAACTGCTTTCAGATGTATTATTTAGTAAACACTGAGTGGATGAGCTGTCTGATTTATTAAGCAATGTTTTTCAAAACCACTTTTTTTTTTTTTTTTTTGGACATTTTTCTAATGCATGATGGAAGAAAAATAAGACAGAAACTGCTGACACATCATCTGACCATTCATCCAACCAGTGCTGAATACAAAAACATTGAATTGAACAGTTCAGCATACACACACACACACACACATACACACATATACATGCAGAAAATCCAATGCCTATTGTGCTGAGGCCATTGAGCAAACTCCACACACAAAGCACAATCCCTCTTCAGGCCTTAACACCACTGACACAATGACTGTGGCGAGGTTAGGGTGGACCTTTTTAGGATTAGTCTGTGAGTACATACTCTCAAATCAGTGTTTAGCAGTTTAAAAAGACTTGACATATACTGAACTGGACCAGACAGGAAGGGGATAGAGGGGTTGTCTTACCATTTTCTCAGATGTACGCCGTTTTCATTCTCTGGCCTGTACCTGCAGAAAATTGCATCTTTTAAAAAAAAATTTTTTTTTGAGGTATCTGGACGGCACAGATCTTTATCGTCCATTTGGCCTACACAGTGTACAGACCAAAAGCGAAAAAAAATTGACATTTTCCTTAAGATGTAATTCTCAATGGATTACACTTTCAGTGCTAAGGGGAAGCTCAAAAGCGCAGCTAAACAAGGTCAGCAGAAAAACATACTCAAGTGCAGCAAGCAAACAAATAGTGCAAAGCCCAGAATCAGTAAGTAGTCGTATAGAATGGACAGACTAATCCCAAAGTAGGTGTAATATGTGAAGACAGGGATGAGAGAGTGGCAAGGGACAAACAAATGGAGGGATGTATACAAAGAAAGTCTCCTAGGAAGTGAGTGAGTGTATCGCCTGCACAAGACAGTCTGCTGAAGCCAGGGTAAGGATAGCAGGTGACATTAGTCTGACATTAGTGTATAACTCTACTTGTCCATATCTACCGGGAGATTAGTGTGTTTTTACAGGGTGTGCATTAGTAAAAGAAATGCAGCAATATACTGTAAAAGATGATGTGTATTCTATGGGAAGATGGTAGAACACAACTTCAAGATGCAACAGACAAAAAAGAAAAAAGAACGAACTGCAGGGGCTGTTGCTTACCTGTGGCCGATTCCTGCATCTTCTCCCTCTTCCGCTTCTTCTTCTTTCCCTAAAAAATATACAGAGGAACGCATAAAGTGTGGCTCCAGCACTCACGCTCACTAGACCACTCTGATATCCTGCTGCTGACTGCCATGTTCACTCATCCCCTGCTGGGCATCCAACCAGCATCCCTCAGACTCCGGACTCCACCGCAAACTGCCACGCTGAGAGGGACGGATCAACCAAGAGTCTGATATGATAGAAGTGTTAAGTGCTGTACCTGCTCTCAACTGGTTTTAAATGATTTACTATTACTATTACTGATTTACTATTACTATTACTACTATTTATATGTTGTTTTTTTTTGGAGTTGTGACTATCCCAGTGGTAGCTTATTCCACCGTTGTGACCAGTCTGTGTCAGATTTCCACTACCTTTGAAGTCCCTCTAATGACAAACATTAACATGAAGTGCAATTAAAAATGCTCACTGTAATTAGGCTAGTCTAGCTCTATGGCTGTGAAGAGCGCCACTCTTTTTCCAGCGAGGTGGTGGGAGTTTGTAAGGATTTATAGCTTATGCTAAATCCCCAGGGGGGAGACTATAGGTATAGATAGCAGCGTAGAGTCGTTCTAGTCAAATATGAGCAGCACTTTGGTTTCCTGCTGCAAAGTCTGCTAATCCACTTATTCATGAGCTAATCTGCCTTCTACTGCTGCGGCAGACAGGGGAGAAGAGAGACTAAGTGAGAGTGGGTGAGAGAAAGGATGAGAGAGGGGGTACACAGCAAAACTATGAATGCTACACGCTCTCAATGCCAGTGCGTTACCTATTTTGGGTGTCTCCAGGCACGATGTGCTGCCTGTATACAGCTGAGGGAGGGGTCACAGAGCAGTGCTCACAGGGAGACAAAATTCGTTTGTAAGAAATGTTTTGCATTAAACATATAAATTTCCCTTTATCTTTCCAGCATGCCAAGTAGAAAGCAATTCCTCTACTTTTTTCGCTACCCGTCAAATGTGTTTGTACTAACAAAGCTGGAAATGAAACGGGAACTGGGCTAAGTGTCACTGGCTGATGTAGTGTATCTTTAACTGTGCTGTGCTTCACTGGGAGCAGAGCTGTGAAACTGTCTTCCCCTCAGCGAGGCATTTTGGCAGTGGAGCAGTGGAGGCAGAAGGAGGAGGGATGCTGCCGGTGTCCGAGGGGAGGCAGATAAACACCACAAAGCACTTTGGTGGTGGAGTGAATGTGAGTGCCGGAGCCACACTTTTTAATAAAGGCTGGTGCTCTCTCTCTCACAAATTCATACACACCACATACTCAGAGACCGATTTTGACAACTTCCAGCCACATGCACGCACACACATGCACATACACACACACACACACACACACACACACACACACACACACACACACACACACACACACACACACACAGTGATATACACCAAAAAACAGGCTGAATCTTAAATCCAGCTGAACCTCCCACATTCACAAACAAAATGGGCAGCTAGGGGAGCAAAGGTTGCTGCTGCTGAACGCTGTATGTGCGATCCAGCCTCCACAACTCAGTCTAACTGTTGCTTTTTACATCCAAAGCTCCACGCTGATATGGAACATCAAAGGCTAGCATAACCATTACCAGGCAATTTTCACTCACTGTGGCAATAATAATGTCCATGATGCTACAATCCATTTTAGTGTGGATGGTAATATAGCAGTGAATCACAGTGTTATGAATTACACATTAGGCTGAAACAAAGGGGTCCACAAATGGACGCTATTAGCATAGAGCGTACTAGTGTGAGTGTGAGTGTGAGTGTGTGTGATTATTGTGTGCCATTTAAAGAACATGTCATGCACCACTGACAAACAAACAACGTAAACTAACAAACACACACGCAGGCGCACCTCTGCCAATCTGTTCTGTTGATACTTACATAATTGTCTCGAGCGGACCAGCCTGGGTAGAGCTGCATGTGGAGCTGCCGTTCCTTGCGGGCTAACTCATAATACTTAGCTTGCTCTTCCCGAGATAAAGCATGCCACTGTTTCAGTACAAAGGAGATTAGGGGAAAAAATAGCATACAGTCAATTACTGGCATGCACTCGCATGTTCCCTGCATAGAGAAGTGTGCTGGTGTTTTGGTAAAGAAAAAAAAAAAATCCTTTTCAACTTCCAAACGTTTGGTGTAGAAAAAAAACAGAGGGGGGGGGGATAAAAGAGAGACAAAGAAGAAGGGGAAACATGATGAAGAGATTAACATGCACAAGAGTCAGAGAGGGAGAGAAGAGAAGAGAAGAGAGGGGGAAAAACTTTGATTTCATATCAAAACACTGGTTCCAATTTAGCAGCGCTTTTTATTCAAACTATGTCAGCGAGCAATTACCCTATGCAGGCCACAAACTAGGCTTTGCTGTGGCTGGCTGCCTCAACCGCTAGGCCTATTCGTTAAGGCTTTTAACATGGCTCTGTGGTTCCACTCTTTTCCCAATCCTCAAAAGGAACAAATTTTGTCATTTACAACCATGCCATTATCCAGGCATATTTTATTAAAGCCAATTTGATTAAATGTCACTTAGATAAGCAGTGTGTATCTGTGCTGCTGAGAGGGAAGTAATTGGCTGGGGCAATCATTATGACAATAATCACAACTAGTTCATAAAAAGATGTATGTTAATAGAGAGGAATCTTTGTCCTTTTTAAACTAATTGGGCCTGGAAAGTCAGTCCATGCAGCCTCTTCAGAGCCACGGCTTGAACTGTGATCTCTTGGTGATTTAACCCAATCCACAAAGATAAATTAGAGCGAAAGGGCAAATGAGACTGTTGTATCAGAGTACACCAACTACGTGACCTACCCTTCGTCCCAGAATCTGATTGATGGCAGCGCTCTCCTTCAGCGTGCACTCGGCGACCACATTCGCACGCATCTCTTTCATGTAGAGCATGAAGGCGTTTAGCGGCTTCTTGATGTGCGGTCTTTTGGGCTCCTGCTCCTTTCTCTGTTCGTGCTGGGGTTTCCTGCAGAAAGAAAAGGGAAAAAAAAAAAAAAAAAAAAAAAAAAAAAAAAAAAAACACGACAACGACACAGATGGAGGTAAATAAGGGGAAGAAACAAAATAGTTTGAAAATGAGAGAAATAAAAAGAGCAAAGCAATAGGAGAGGGAAATTGCGGTGCCGCAATGGCGACAAAAGCAGCGAGGGTCTGGTTGCTCTTAGCCAATGGTGAGAGGGGTTGCCACGCCATGGGCCCCTGCCTCTTTAATCATGTGCAGTTGTACAGTTGCAGCCCTTCATGCGGAGAGATTACTTCACCAGTAATGGCAACCAAACCCTTCTTGTCCACAGCACATTGCCAATCGCTTAAAACCAAATGCTCAAACTCACACACTCAAAAGACTCGACTCCCACTCCTGACTTACTTTCTAACAATCTTTTTGATACCAATACAGTCTTGGTACGAGGATGGCCATGAATAATGGAAATATCAGTGATAACCACTTCAGGGCGCTCACAGCACTTCCCACTGCACACACTGGGGATGTGAATTCAGTTCATCCGAGCACTAATCTAGGACCTGTATCTGTTGCTGGCTAAGTGTGTTGTGATCCCTGAGGCCAAATGAAGCATAGGCCTGTTATCAGTAGAGCACGGGCCCTCGCTGCCTATCTGCTCACATCAAGGGAAAGAGAACAAGGCTCTGACAGAAGGTTTGTTCAGCTATGGCCTATTGTAGTGGTGGAGTGCACAAATACCTGGAAGTATGTCATCTCAGAAAACTACTGATAGAGAGGTGAGGGGAGAAGCTTTAAAAAAAAAAAAAAAGTGTGAGAGGAGAGTGTTTGATGAAGGCCTTTTGTGTTTGCATGACTCACATGTGCATGATGTCTGTTTCATGCGGTGGCTCGTGTTTGACCTGTGGGTTGACGATGGCCGGGTGGGGGATCCCTGTGGCGTGGGGACCTGGGGGGCCGGGCACCATGTGGTGTGAGAACCTGCAATAACAGCCGATAACATGCACTGTAATCAACCACAGAGGACAAAGAAGGTATAAAGCATGGGAAGGGTCCACTAAGTGTCAAAACAGAAGGAAGGAAGGAAAATGATAAAGGCATATTTATTTGTTTGATGTTCAATGCTCAATATCTAGAGTGACAGTTTTTTAGCTGAAAGAGGGGATGATGAGAACAGGGTCACGCGTGTGTGCAGTTCTTGTAGCTCTAGATCTTTTTATAGCACTGATTTCATCAACATCTTCCTTGCAATATTAGAGTGGAGCAGTGGAGTAAAGCTTTAATGTCCCTGAGGGGCAGTCTGGCTTACAGACAGCAGTCAATAATAATTATAATAATATTATGCTGGACCAAAAGAAAATTACCATGAAAACCCTAAAACATTGTAAAATTCAAAATGTTGACCACTCATAGCAGTAATTCTCAACCTGGGGGTCATGAGCCAAACAAAATGAATTTATTGGGATGCGCCATGAAACTAAATTCTTATACTCAAACGTATGTTTATGTGTCAGACTTTTCTTTATTGTTGCTTCTTTCTTATGAAACACTGTAAAGTTATCCTTTTGGGTCTCTAAAATGATTAAACTGCTCACAACTTATATGACATGCAGCCTGTGATGAGGGGTCACAAGCCTCATATTCAGAGATCATTAAAAAAAGAAATAAATAAAAAGGTTGGGAATTACTGGTTTATATGGTGTTTGGGAAGTTTCATGAGCGTTGTACACTCTATGCTCTTGTGTATCGAAAGCTCCAAGGACTTAACAGTAACTTATGAGTTCAGGAACTTCAAGTTTCCATGAGTTGTGCTTGGGCTTGGCCTCTCACTCACCTCAAGAACAATGAAGATCAGGCAAAATAGGTGGAAGTGACAGGGAAACACACTGTGGTCTTTAGTATTTTTTAAATTCAGTTTGAAGTCGTTTGAGGTCCTTTCAAACCTCCTTTTTAATATACAGCTCTACTACACATGAGGGAATCTTTGGATGTGCTTTTCATCCCTTGTCACATCTTAATCTCGTCTTGTCATCAGATCAGAGGGTACAAGAAGTCTGTATCTCCATTTTCCATTTTGTTCCATTTTGTTCCAGTTGTTTCGGCACTCACTCCATCATGCCGTGGCCAAATTTCAATCAACTGGATGCTGTTTTTTTGTTTTATATATATAAAAAAAAAAAAAAAAAGATTAGAGTATAAACTATGACCAAGGCTCCAAATCAGAACTGGGTTCCCTGTGAAGAAAAGAGGGAAAATCCTTAGAGAAAAAGTTCTAAGTTTGGAAAAATCTAAATGGGCTACAATATATTGTAGGTATTCAGATTTAAGGAGGAAAGCAGGAGGAGACCGTCTGGGCTTCAACCATTGCCTGATCTTGCACCTTACATCTGGCTTCACTCAGTGTATGCCTGAAAGCCCTGTCTTTGCAAACATCACACAGAAAGAGACACAGAGGAAGTAGAAAGAAAGAAGGTAAGATATGTTGGGAAAAGAAAAAAAAGGCACAGGAAATGGAAGTGACAAGGATGCAGTCAGAGAAGGCAGAGAGAACAGAGGTAAAAGAAATCCTAAAAAAAAACTAACAAAAAAAAAAAAAACATGAAGTGAGGCTCAGAGAGAGAAGTGCTTCCAGAAACCTTTGATGGGGGTTAAGCAGCCATATGGTTATGCAGGGGCACGTATGCGGTGATGTGTTTGACATGTGCTGGGCACACAGAGGAGCGGTGTGGCTGAAGCCACAGCAGCGCAGCAGGAAACAGCCAGCAGCAGACCTCCCTGTGAAGGCTGCTGCTGCTGCTGCAGGCCAGCTTTCCTCCATTCAGTACACAGAGCTACTACAGTGTCAGTGTGCATCTGATGTGAAGAGACAGGATAGTAATTGCTCCCCGTTTACATGAATTAACTGTGCATGTTTTTGTTTTTATTTGTCTGTGACTCACCATCCCAGCGGTGGTGTGATCTGCCCCACTCCTCCAGGAGATAGGGAGTAGAAGTTGGTCATGTCTGGTCCAGGGTGATGCCTCGCCATTCCTAAAAACACAGCAGTGGTACACAACTGTTAAATAGAGAGAATGCAAATACAGGCCAACAATAATGTCAATACTTTTTGAGTACCGACTAAAACGTGCCCATAGCACCGAGTTTCAAAACCTTGCAAGTATCAAGTGCTTTATCGGGTCTTGTTTAAAAATATTCTTTGGTCAGACATGTTGTGATTTAAATCTTCTTTTTAATTAAATAACTTTATATCGTTTTATTTCAGCAAGCCTTGTGTGGCTGATTGTGATAAGACATTTAACACTGCTGCTTTTTAATGGGCAAAAAACATGTTCACATTCCTCAGAGCACTGGTATCAGACCTGTTCTCTGTACTGGTCGATACCCTTTGTTTTGTTTCAGGAATCTGCTCTGGGAGAGAAAGGGTTGGACTGGTGCATCCCTTTAATGATGAACAGTGTCTGAACATTCATTCTTGACCTGGGAAACAACAGTTTGACAAAAATAAATAACTCTTAACTCAAGGTTTACTTACTAGCTTTTTCCAAAACTGTTCAGCCTGTGAGCGAACAGACGTGTGAATGGTGGTTACAAATTCCCCAACAAGCTAGTCAGTGGACCTTAAATTAAAACTTTTTTTTTTTCCCTAATCAATCAACTGTGTTTAAACCTTATTGCTCATTCCCACCTTTCCCATCCTGCTCTACTACTACTATGAGGACAGTGCACATGTCAGGGCTTGAACTCACATTATCAACCAGCAGAAAAGGATCATATTTTCTCTGCTTAGCTCGATTCCTTCCAGTGTGTTACAGCGTCTTTAAGCTGGTTAATTGAAGCTTCCTCTTTGTGGCAGAGGCTGCAGCTCTCCCTGTAGACACGGGATTGACTTGGACTAACTGTCGGTGGATCTTCAGGACTAAGCTGTTCCATCTCCAGCTCGCCTGCTCCTACTGGGTTTCAAGGTCGAGGGGTCTCTTTTTGTAAGAAGACTTAATGAGGACGGGGCTGCAGGATGAGTAAAATCTAACAAAATCTACATCGGCTCATGTCTTGTTGTGTAACACCGATTTGATTTTCATTTTAGCAAAGTAATAGCAAAGTAATAACGCTAAAGTCAGTACATATCATGAAATACTGTTCATATACAGACAAGTGGAATGTGCTTACACATGCTCTCTCTCACTCACACACACTCACACACACACACACAGACACAAGAGGGCAAATGCCTCTAGATTAGCACCATCTTCTAATCCCTGCTGGAGCCAGCCTTCTCTCCCTGCCTCTATCCTTTCTCTTATTCCTTCTCTCTCCAGGCTGTGGTCTGAAGAGGCCTCCCTCCTGAGAGACAGGGCGAACGGGGGGCTTATATCTCCAAAGCCAATGTTGCAACGCTGGATTCACAGCGCGCATAGCACTACCCCCTGCCCACTAATCCACCACTGAACACTCCTTAGGGCCCTCCTGAGGGCAGAAGGGAAGGAGGCAAGGGGTGAGGCGGCAAGGGAGGAGAAGACAGCCCCAGCGTGTTAACCTTGTCACTCACATCCCTAAGGTGCCTAATTACTCACCCCCACCACCCCCGCCCCCATTTCACACGTTCCTGTTGACACCCAACAGTGCTTCACACTTGCATTTCCTCCCGAAACAAGCAACACTGTCACGATTCTCATTGTAAACCCTGGAAATAATCTGTATTCAAATTAGTGCTCCCATCTTATGCATTTTCTTAAAAGGAAATACAATATAAAGGTTTAAATATAAAATGTTCAAAGGCCCCCCACCCTCAGCCTTCCATCCTGCATTGCGGCCCTGTGCATATTAGAGCTCATAATGAGAAAATCCATGATTGTTTTTCATAATTAACGAGCAGATCAAAGTCTGAGCCCACTAAGGAAGGCAGAGCATCAACTGGTCGATATGTGAGAGAGAAAGAAAGAGAGAGGGAGAGACAGCAAGAAAGAGAAGAGAGGATTCATTTTAAGCATTTTCAGCTCAGCTCTGCTGGTATACACACATGAATATGCCTGGGGAAATCATTTGCAGCTAATTCTGCAACTGGATCGCTTGGACATGGATTTCTGTTGGGCTTCGGGTGCAAAGATCAAATATAGTAAGAAAAAGACCTCCAGGGGTCCTCTCCGCTCTTCTGTGTTTGTCAGAAACTTAGTGGATCTCTATGGACCAACATGAAGAGTAAAATGGAGAGTATTACCTCATAAATTGTACTACATGACAACAAGTTTCTGAAATCTAATGCATACATGTGCACATGGTGTATCTACTGCTCAGTTCCGTGTCAACACAATTCTTTCCTGCTTCCATTTGAAAAATATTCCGACAAAATGTGTCTGGCGCATGATTCCTCTGACATATGTGGAGCACAATTTCTTTATATGTCTCACTCCCTTCATCTCACTAAGCTGTGTACTCTTGTGCTCAGTTCTATTTTGTTATTTATAGCTGATCCCTTAGAACCTCCCAGCGTCATCATCATCTTCATCATCGCCTACATCCTGTCTGATTCCTCTCCTCCTTTTCAACTCGCAGCCGCAGGAGTAGAAAAAGGCGAGAGAAGAGGAAAAAAAAAAAAAAAAAGGTGCAGGACGAAAACTATGGAGGGCCCACGTCTGTTCACGTTCGTGAGAAGCTGCCAAAGTCTCCAGCTGCGCGGGGCTGAGGAGCTCGTCCAAATTGCTGAGGAGCTCCTCTGCAGCTGTCAGAGCCGTAGCTTGATGTTGTTACTGAGAGGCAAAGAGTGCAGAGGGAGAGGGCAGCAGAGCACAGTGCGCCATCCCACAGGCTGCTTCAATTGAGTTCATGCTTACAGCTGATAGGAGGGATGACTTTGCTGTGACACATTTTGGTTTGTGTGTCTCTATTGATTCCTGACTGTGTTGGCAGATAGGGATGTAAAAAGTAAAATCAGGTACCGGTTCAGTTTGGTGCAAACTGAGTTCACCTTTCAGCATTACTGCAAAATTTTGAACAAAATCCCATTTTATTTCTTAGCCTGTTTAGCCTTGTTTATTTAAGGGTGATGTAAAACTTTAAGACCTTTTGAACGCCAGTTCAAATAAAAATTTAACTGTGTGTACAGGCAAAATTTGGTTCTGTAAAATTCCCTCATTAAAGGCCAACTGTGAAGTAACACACAATCCAACACATTGTATTATCAATATAACATTACTACTGTTAATGACGACCAGCAGAATCACTGAATTTTTTTTTTTCTTTTCTTTCATCAGTGTGGTCATCAAATACAGCGATTCCTCAATCAGTTGTATTTATTCAGTCATGGCAGGCTGCCAACTAACACTTTAGTCTCAAAGCAAAGGCTGGCCTCGTGTTACCTTAAATAAAAATGAGATCCACACAGTGAGGTAAACAAATGTTAAATTTAGGGTAAAGAGAGTACTGTTGTCAGAGAGGCAGAGCTTCAAGCATCAGGAGAGAAAAAGTTTGATTGAACCGAGTAAGTTGTCCTTCTCTTGCTAACCAAAGCAGCTCAGATGTGTTTTGAAAATATTGCCACTGAATATTGAACTTGTTAAGCAAAAGGATGACAAGTACATCCAGAATATTTTGGAGCACAGATCATTCACAAAGTTCTGTCTGAACAAAATGAATAAAAAATTAAAAAAATTAAAAAAAAACCTCACTCAATGAGTATTAACCAAAAACATGTTTGTTTGTATTTCACCCAGCTGCCACGCAGTTGGTGTACAGGCTGTTAGTGTTGTGTCATGCTGTGGTTTAATACCTTGTTTGTTGCTGGCATCCTGGGGGTGATGGCCAGAATGAGATCCTGGAGCGAAGTGCTCGTCACTGTACGTGATCAGCGGGGTGAGTGGGTGGACGGCATGGGACGGCTGCACCACAGGGACTTTGTTGGACTGTTGAGAAAAATACAAGGAGATTTAAAAACATAATAAAAGAGTGATGACATTATACATGAGCTTCAGCTGCTGCATTATTCCATGAGCAATATGGTTCCGTTCCCTGTCACATGATGTGAGGACTGGTAAGGCATACAGTGTGGGTGGTCTATTGTGCAGCACAGAGACTTCTTATAGATGTGGGTGAAGCTTATTAATATGGTCAAGAAAAAAAAGTTACCTAAAAAACATTTCTTCAAATTTCTTTTCTTTTAGTAGCCTGAGCCCAGCACCTAAAAACTTTGTTTAGCCTAGGTCAGCAGGATCGCAAACCCTATTCCCCCAAGGAAGGGGGAAAAACAAGTCAAAGAGGTGCATGAGCATGTTTGAGACAGCAAACGAGAGAAAGATGCAAGCAGAGCTGGAGCGAATAGGAGCAAGCAAGCGATAGAGCAAAGAGAGGGGAGAGAAAAGAGACTCGCAGGGTAGAGTTAGAGCAGAGGTCTTAGGCGGGAGATCAAAGGCAGTCATTAGCTGGTGAATAAGGGGAGTTCATTACAGAGCAAGAGCCGGGGGAAGGAGAGATGAGGGATGGAGGAGGAGGAGAAAGGGGGGTTGGCTATAGAGAGAGAGCGCGAGTGAGACAGATGTCTGTAGCGGTACTTAATGCAGGGGTAATCACGTCAACAGTGGCCTGGCCACAAGCCCCCCCATCCCCGGCTGACTCAGATAGACCTGCCTCCTGACAACTAAAATAGACCGAGCCAGGCCCAAAAAACCCCAGCCCCAACCCCCAGCCAACAGCGCTTACATGCTTCAGCAGCACTGAACACATGGTAATGCTTAGCCATGCTAAATCTACTATTTACAATCTGAGCCCAGAGCTGAGCTGGAGTCAAAATATCACCTCCACAGGATATATGGCTAATCGGAGAGACATCAGTTCACTGTTGGGTGAGACACGTCTCGCACCAAACAGCACCCACAAGCTTCGAATCAAAGAGAAAAACTTCATGAAATGGTAATCAGATGCTCCCACGGGAACAGTCACCTGATTAATAATGTTGTTGAAGATACTCATCTAAATTTAGTACGAGCATAAAATTCTGGAGACAAGATATAATCAAGGGACTGTTCTTTATTAGCTCTCACTTCGATGTCCTAGTGAGGTGTGTGCCAAGGTGACATTCCTGTGGTACTAACTGGTGATTGGCACCCCCCCTCCCCATCCACCCCCCACACACACACAACGGCGTGGACACGGGTGGCTGGAATGTCTGAGTTTCCCCGAACCTCTCGCAGACTGGCACCACTCTCAACTTAAGACCCTCCTTCCCCCCTTCTCCCCACCTTCTGGGAACGTCCTAACCAGGAACACCGAGGGCAGTATGTGTGGTGTGTGTCCAAAAAGAGCTCAGTGTCCCCAACCACGCGAAGCGTCATCCACATCAGCTCCAAACCAGGCTAACAATCTCATCTCCCAGGGCCAAGTTTTTGCCCAGTTCCATATTTGATGAGTCTCAAACTCCATCATGTAGCACAGTCTACATTGTACCATTTAAGAACTGCACAGCAGACTGCCTGAAAGAAAAAAAAAAAAAAGAAAAAAAAGAAAGACAAATCCTGCCTGAAAACTAATTAAGCCATGATGCAGCAGCTTTTCACGCCAGTCCAGGTGAGTCGTGTTCTTTGACCCCAGTTAACAAGAGTCAAAGGTGATGGGATAATCTACAGGTGTGGGAGTGTCAAACCTCATCCTACAGAGGGGAGGGCTTATTAGTAAGGGCTGCTAACCCTAAAGGAGGGCTAACCAGGGCCGGGGCGGCTGGGACATGCCTACACCAGGGGCTAAATGATAGCATTCTCGCCCATATTATTTTACGCCTCTCCACTCCCATTTGTTATTCTTTGGGAATGAGATAAGAACCTGGGGATTATCATTTTAGCTGGAAGTCTTCTCCAACTTGTAGCAAAGGGAACAGAAAGAAAAAAAGCAGAGTTGAAACAAAAGTTAGTCTCTCATACTCGTTCACACACATAAACTATGACATTTCAAAAAAAAAAGGAAAAAAAAGAAAGTGATTTGACTCCTTACCACCTGAGAAAGCCAGAGCCTTCTACCATAGAAGAGAAGCCCTCTTTTGTGCTTCCCCCAGATACAGCTGTCAAATCTTATTTTTCTCAACTTCTTAATAAACTGCCTCCATTGTGGCAAAATCCACCAGGGAAAAACCAGCAGGCCTCTGTGACTGATACAGAATTTATGGTTATTTGGGTGCACATTTACACAAAGTGCATGCCCTAACTAACCATGGTTTACCTGAGGAAGAAAAGAAGAGCAATGCATTGTAATTCAGGCTACATTCATCTTCCTCTCTCTCAAGATAGATACAATATGACTGTGAAAACTGTATTAGGGTTAAGTAAAATGTTCTGACTGTGTCTCTGTAGAGTTGCAATGAGCCAGCAGCCGTCATGGAGCCACCATTTTAATACTTCCAGGTGGAGACTTGTTGGCTTGCTGTGCCCACTTCACAGAGCTGTTGGCAAGCTCACAGACAAAAAGCACGACACCCTTTTACCAATTTCCTGGAGGAAGTAGTTGGAGACACTCAACTGACCACAACCGTGAGGGTCACGTCACATCACAGCGACTTGATCCCATCTCATCCCCATCCTGACTCTAAAAGCCCTCAGCAGCGGCAGCGGTCTTGCGATGGAGGGCAGCCATATTGGAGGTCCCTTTTATTATATAGGAGAAATAATAGGCTTAGGATCTTTCTATTCATATTTTTCAGGGAGAGCGAAAGAGGAGAGGCGGCAAGGATTGAAAAGAAAACGTTCCATTTGGAATTTCATATCCAGGCTTGGCCGGCCCTTTTAAAAAACCCCTCAGATGTGGTTTTAAGAGAAATTCATTGTGCGGAACTGGAGCTGGCAGGGAGCCCTCCATGGAGGAGACACTCCAGTGTGTTTCAGCACGGGGAGCCAGTGACTTGGCGTGCTGTCTGAAATTGGGGGTGGGGGAGGGAAATGGGACGTTTCGTTTTTTTTTGTTTCTTTTTTGTTTTTTCTTCTGAGGGAGGATTTTTTATGACGGCACGCCGGTGTCTCTGAGCTTGTATTCTGTCAAATTCCACCAACATGCTGCCACGGTTTTCTAAGCATGAGTGTGTGTTTGAATGTGTGTCTATGTGGTATATGGAATAACTATCCCTGCAATATTGCCTTTTTAGCATCTCTCTCCCTCTCTCCCCTCACAGCACGGCTTTTGTACTCCACTCAATTATACCACTTCTGCAGAGTGGAGTGGAAAAAAGGGAAAGCGGGAATTTTATAATAATCACTTCCCACTTCTGTAATTTATATGCAATGAGGACTCTTCGCGCCTGCAGCTACAATCAAGTGTGTAGAAACCATGTGAGGTGTTTCACAAACAGCTGGGGAGATGGCAGCTCAAGTGGCGGTGGCTATGGATTCCCATGCTGCTAAATCTTTTCACTAAGATGCCCTTCTCACCCCAAACCCAACCTCACCTACTCAGGGGATTTTCTGCACTCTGGAGGAAAAGGATGCACCGAAAAAAAATAAAAAGGCCCAGGATATTAACAGGGAAAAAAAAGATGAGGCAGGAAACAGGGCAAATAGTATCAGCAATGGTTTACTGTAAATTTCCAATAAAATGACAGTGAATAACTGGCCGAGAGCACACACCCTCTTGTCAGTGGAAACAGTAGCCAAAGACTGTATTTAAACCATCACAATGGTTCATAAAGATGACAAGATTACGGACAGAAAGCCTCTGTAAATGCTGAAAGTCTGAGTAAGAAGCAAGGGTGTGCCCATTGCTGAAGTCATACAGAGTCACCCTCAGACCAGGTGTTCACTCTCAGGTGCGTTTGTGTGCAAGTTGTCCAACCTTTTCCCAACAAAAGTGAGCAAACATTCTCTCACAGTCTCCCATTTACAGCACAGACGAAAGAAAAGGGACTGTATCTCTCCCCCCCCCCCCCCCCTCCCTCTTTACCAAAACCAGTGGAGACCAACCTGAGGAAGCTTAAATAAATAACCAATTACCATTCGTAGCGCGGGTTGAACCCCACCAGCTTCGAGTGGAGTGCTAAAAATGGAATGTTTTATTGGCAGGATGGCCCCTTAGCCAGGGGGCTTAATGTAACGAAACCCAATTAATGGAGAAGAAAGCCAGGCCGCCAGCAAGCGATGGAGCACCACGCGCCCGGGGTAATGAGACGAACAAGCGAAGCCAACCATAGGGACAGAAGTGGAGGAGGCTACAAATAACAGGAAAAGCCTGCCCTGGAGATAAATTAACATCAGTGAAGCCCCCCCTCCCCAAAATCTCTTCTTCTCCCTCCTCTTTTCATTTCAAATCATAAATCCTGCGTGCTACTCAGAGTCCTAAAGTTGAGGAGAAGCAATGACACTCAAGGCTGAGGCTAGCTGGTTAAAAGGTGTGAGGGACAACACAAACTTGAAGGCGAGTGGTGCGAATTACTTGCACAGCGAAAATAAGCATGTACCACATACACAATGTTATGTTTTTAGTGGCTAAGTTGCAGCACCAATTTATCGTGCGAGGAACCAACCTCTAAATACGACCGTTACACCCACACGGACGCACAACCCATACACCAACACTTCACATTAACACATATGACCGACACATGCCACTGTATAAATATGGAATCCACACACACACACAAACACACACACACACACCCCCCAACATCAACTCAAAAGGCACATAGATGTGCTGTAAAATGTGGTTATGGTACATCGTGAAGGGATCAGACTGCAATAACCACGCGTTTAATGAATTTAACACATACATGCTACATATGAACACAAAGGAGCTATTAACAGCCAAGTTTCCTCTTTCCCACCACCACCAAGCACAAGTGAATAGGACGAGGTGGATTACCCATCATCCTTCAGTTGGCATGAAGAGCGTGCGCTCCGAGCAAACCAATCACGCTAGCTCTCACACTGACATTCTGAACGTGCAAAGAAGATAATTTGTGTGAAATATGCCTGCCCCAGATGAAAAGACTTTATCCGCTTTTTAAAGTGTTGAACTCTTAATTTCTATATGTCGTGGAGCTATTAAAAACTGAGGGAAGAGCAACAGAACATGAGAAATGAGCCAATTGCTATTTTTCTTTTCTGCTAATCCACAGCGGGTTAAGTAGCAAGAGTAAAGAAGAATGACAACAATCAGTCTGATATTTCAAAAAAGGTCATGCAAGAGGTCCTGATGGTTTGGATTAGAGGCTACGGTATAAGATTGGGCAAGAGTTCAATATCACCGCATTTCACCTTTTGGTGGGATTGTGTTGTTGTGATATGACCGTATAGTGTTAATGTTTTATAAAATAACTGTCCCTGTTGTTGAATTTATTTGTTTTTATGGAAATTTTGTTTTGTCTGATGTAATACATGACTGTGCAACATAGTTGAAAGATCAGGTTGGTGTTCCTCTATATTTTCATTATTGTCAACATATCCCATGAAAAGACCAAAAGCAGCCACATGTTAGTGCATCTCTCAATACTTACTGATATTAAAGTCTGTGGATCTCAGCTCCAGACCCGTTCATGAATGTGCACATATGCTTTTTTTTTTTTTTTTTTTTTTTTTTTTTTTTAAAAAGGCAAATTAATTTCCTAAAACTGCTGAGCTGTAGTAATTAGTAAATGTGACTACAACAGGAGATTTTGGGGATTTCTTTTTTCTGTAGCAAATTAATAGACATTGGGTACTTTATTGAGCATTTAAGGTGATGAAGTAATGAAGGAACATGCCAACCAGTGCAACAGTGTGTTTTGGACAACAATGGAGCACAGCAGAATCAATTAATTGATGGTTTTGGTCTTTTAATGGGATTTGTTGACAGTAATAAAAATATAGCATATCACCAAACCTATCATTTAAATGCATATAACATGTCTTTTTTTATTATTTTGTATGCAAGTTTGTGTATAGCTTCCATATTGTAATAAATTTCAATTTTTAACCATATTGCCATGTGGTATGTACTGTATATGCTGTGTCTGCACTGATGAAGGTTTTTGGCATTGAAATGTTTCCATGCCACATGAACAATTGTCACTGTGCTCACACAATCCAAGCACTGTGTGGGAGTTGATCATCTCTGAGTGGAGGTCGGCTCCTCCACTGTTGTGTTTGCAGAGAGTGTGTGTGTGGTGGAGGTGTGGTGGGGGGTTGGGCCTCTGCTCTGGCAGCGCCCTGGGCGAACTGCAGGATGTTCACCTTGCGGCGGGGCACAAGGCTCATTATCACAGCAGGACCTGGTCACATCAAAGGACTGAGGAAAGGGCAAACATTCTGCTGAAGTGCCACTGTCAGCAGGCCTGCGAGCACAGACACACACACACACACACACACACACATACACAAAAGGCAGACCGCACACACACACACACACACACACACACTTGAGTACCCACAAGGCATCTATACCCCCACAAAGAACATGGATGCTCTCTGTAGCACCATCACCATCATCATTTATCAGCACTAGTAGCACAAAAGAGATATAGACACAGCTAGCTTGTGTCCAAGGGAATCAAAATCTGAGTCAAAAGCCTTTTGCTGCGTCATTGCCTCATCTACCTGATCAGCTGTGTGTTCCACATCATGGGAAATGTTCATCTTGGGGCCCTATGTTTGAAAACAACTGTTAAAACTGACCACAAGCAGAAAATGTTTAGAACACACTTATTTTTTTCTTCCTGAATCAATCGGCATCCCTCTCTAGCAGCTATTTATAGCAACCCCGCTGCTGCATTAACGTACTGCATGATTTATCATTAGAAGCCAGCTCTGGTCTGCTGAGTAGCTACATTCATGCCAGGCAGCACGGTGGTGCCAACATCCACATTCAAAACAACAACACACGAAGGCCCCCGAGAGATGAACACAAATAAAATCGCAGCACAAGCTAACTTCGTGTGGCTAGCGCGCTAAAACCTTAGCACCCCATACAATACCAGAGACAGAGAGAAAGAGGGTGAGAAAATGCAGTGCAGAATGGGGGAAAAAGTGCTGATGAGTTGCCTTATGCAGGAGCTTCATAGATCCGTCGAACAAGAGCGGATTTGCCTGCTACACCTAGATAGTGCCCCCCCCTCCCGCTCAGCTTTTGCCCAGGTATTCTGGGTATGAATGGCTGTCAGTTTGGATTTGGGAGCTCAGCGTTGAGGGGGGGAAAATAGAGCCTGGTGGGGGTCTTTGTGTGTCTCTACCTGTGGAGACGAGAGCTAGAGACAGTACTCTTCTCACTAAGCCCAAGCTAGCTCCAATGCAACAATCCACATAACATCTGTGGAAAGGAAGGGGTAAATGTTAGCACTGCAAGCTAGCCAGGGAGAGCTGAACGGAGGCAGACAGCAGCAGGCTGTAGAGGCGCTGCCGAGTTTACAGGGAAGGTTTTCAATGGCACACACCAGGAAAATGTGGATGGGGAGGTGATTTGAATGAGAGCTGCTTCTGCCTGAGCTGTAGAGAGTATTGACCTAGTTTTCTGTCTGTATTTCACTCAGACAGATGCGCTTCCACCCACATAATGTGTAAGAATAGAAAGAATAAAAATATTGATGGGTTAGTGAGCCTGTACCATTGATGACTTAATGGAACAAAAAATAGAAAAATGTATGAATTAGATTATATTTCTTGCGATTGAGTTAAGTATGTAGGTTATGTAACATTTTGAAAACTGCGGGTCATGAAAAGCCCTTTTGCCTCAGGTGCTATGTCACCTGCGTCCTGGCTTTGATCTAAACTTTTGACCCTGTAGTCACATGATCAGTGCTCCTTTCACCTCAGTGCACCATTCCTCTTGAAGATAAACACATTCTGTTTTTTAACCTTCAAAAATAATCTCTTTACATAATTAAACAAAGCCATGTTTTTCATTATATTACAAATTGTATCACCGATGTGGTTCTGGTTATAATAAGACAAGGATCATGTCAGAGTGTTAAGAAACATTCAGGGTTGTGGATCAATCTGCAAATCTTTGGGCTCATTCACATTATGGACCGTTCAACAATACCAGCAGCCCACTGTTTGGGTGTGATTCCACGTTTTAAGGGATTAACTGGTAAAGACTACCAACAACTGCCTTTCAGCCTGGAATTAGTCATTAATCAAACCACACATTTTAGGGTTTCTTTCTAGCTAGGCGCACACGCCCCTGCTAAGATCTGAATGAAAAGCACAAAGCTATTCAAATCTGATCCCCTCCGAACAAATGGCTTTTCTCCATCTCCACAGAAAAAGGGAACACTTCAAGAACCTCTCCAAGGATCTGAACGGTCACATGAAAACTCCGCCCCGTCAATTAGCTTTGTGGCAGGGTTTTATGGGTTTTAATACAAACAAAACAATGACCATGTACAACATGGCAACGGACGATGTCTGCTTATCCCTTGATACCTCTAAAGAAATGGTAATAGTGAATTTCTGGAGCACAAAAGGAACTCCTTAGGTTCAGAGCATATGGTTACAGCAACATTATAGGGAACACTCATGCACCTGATGCCACAAATCTGAATGATAAGCCACATGATGAACACACAGTGGCTGTAATTCAGCTCTTAGCTGGATTTATTCATGGTGAACTGCTCCTATCTTTGAATACAATCTCATCCGTCAATTACACATGGAGGAGAGTTAGCTTGAATGAGCTGTAACACGTGCAGTAACCCTGTATTTGAACAAAGTTTGATCTTTGAGTGTCAGTTTGCAGGGCTGAACCAATTAATATATTAGTCAATCAACAGACAATTAACTGGCAACTACTTTAATAAATCGATTTAAGTCATTTTTCAAGCAGAGATGCCATATATTCAAATGTTATGATGTTATGATGTAATGGTGTCTTTTATTTTACATATATATGATAGCATACTAAATATCTTTAGGTTCTGTACAGTCAGATAAAACAAGCAATATGAATATTGGTCACTGGGATATAATTATGGGCATTTTTTACTATTTTCTGTAAAATCAGTACATTAATCGATAACGAAGAAAGCCTGCAATTTAGCATTTCTAGACTGCAAATTCTAGAAAATACAAAAAGTTGGCTGCAGTCCACGCCATCCATAAATGTATATCTTTAATGCCATTACCTGTAGCTTGAAATCTTAACCAAACCAAGATATAGTAAGATGTTGAATATTTTGTTTTACGTAAAGTCTTGGACCATAATCGCTACCGGTTCCTACTGTCAACATGTGGATGACTTAATTAAACTTTCTTTCTGCTACTATTGAGTTGATGTTAAGTTCTGTTGTGTGCAATCATGTTTACGAATCTCTGCAGTCACAGGCAGCAGAATTTATGGCCGTGATGTTTTGAAATACCAATATCTATCATTGTCGGGTAGCTGTGGTAATCTATAACCTGTTTTCATAAGGTTGGGCAAGTTGGACCCACATAAAACTGGTCCAGAGGAGATTTGTGAGTCCAGGTCAGATAACAACTGTTTGGTCAAACAAGTAAAGAATAAAAGTCAAACTATTTTTTCAGCTCTACCGTTGCATCAGTGTGGAAGGAGTGTCAGTGTTTGCAAAGAGAGAACAGGAAAAAAAAAAAAAATGTAGATTTGAGGGTGAGGGGGCACTGTGGGCACTTACATTTCCCCATCCGTCATATCAAAAGATAGGGGTACAGTGGGGGTGGACTGATTTGATGTTTTGATGCATTGTTTGATGACGGGCAGCTCAAAGTCGAGGATGCCTCTGTGATGTCTCTCCATTGGAGGACATGAAAAGCGTCACCTGGCCCCTGAGCTGAGGGTTACGGCTGCTAGTGGATTTAAGGGCTCCTGCTGAGCTGGATGGTGGCTCCATTGATGCCACATAATCCATTCAGCGTGACCTTTATTTTATTTTTTTTTTTTTTAAGAGTCAGCTCCACTTCCCTGTCAGCCTGCCTTGTTAAAACTATCACAGACATCAAGGTGCTGATAAGCTACGTCCTATTATAACAGGATGGTATATCTAATTTATTTAATGTGTACATCCACAAGGAAAATAAGTGCCTCCCATTAACAACCGAGTCGTCCGATGATCAAAAGAAACAAGGAGCATAAGGCAAGCTCATCAGATGAACAAACACATTCTTGCTAGATATCTTTGTGGGTTTCATCATCCTGCATCAAGTGACTGCTGAGGAAAAAAAAACAAAGCCTTGTTCTCATGCCTGTGACATCAGCGCTTACAGACAGAGCGCAGGGGAAGAATCAAAGCCGGGGCGATCATATATTTCCAATTAACTGGTACAATAATGTGAATCTGCAATTTTTCATCTGCACTCCACCCAACCTCCAAGTAATTGTTTTTAAAATCCCACACGAAAATATCATAGGCTTAAAAAAAAAAAAAAAAAAAAAAAAAAAAAAAAAAAAAAAAAAAAAAAAAAAAAAAAAAAAAAAGGGCATACAAATAAATAATCTCATAACATACGCTAGGCGGTATTAGTCATGAGCATCAAACTCCTACCACGTTCTAGATTTGCCTAAACTAGGAGCAAACATAATTGGGATAAATCTCCTCAGTAAGCCACATAAAAAAAGCAGAAGGGTGTAAATTGTTACACTGCTGTGTGTTAAGACACTGAAACAGTTGCACGGATCAGACGAACTGCAGCAGCAGGGAAAGAGCAGCATTCAGCTCTGCTGTTTTCCTCTGTGACTTGGGGCCACTGAGTTTTTCTCCAGCCATAGTAAATTGGGCGCCTGGGGCAGGAGCCTTGGCCAAGCTTGCATTTCGGAGCCGACTGTGGAGGGCATGAGGGATAGAGATATGGCACTGGAGGGGGGACAGAGCGGTGGATGGTGGTGGTGGAGGGGGTGTGTGTGTGGGGAGGGGGGGGTGGGAGCGCACTGGAGGTGACATTACGCACATGTTTTAACACAAAAGAGACCTGGCTCGTTAGCACACTAACTAGCGAGCTCCATGGCAATCAGCACTCTTCATTCTTTCTGTTCTCTCTATCCACTTCGTCATAAATATGGCTACATCTGCAAGTGTAATCACTCCATTGTACTCTGATTTTTTGCTCTGCTGGACAGCAGCATGGCAGCCTGCTTTTCAGCACCTCTCCCTCGCCCCTCCTCCCCCCAACCCCCTCAATCCCCTCCTTTCCCTCAAGTGCCCTCGCCTGTTCCTGGCTACTCCTTTGCTGGTGAGGCCGGTGTGTCTCACAGATTACAGAGCTCCGGTCGCTCAGGTAACAAGAGTCACTAATCTGGCTGGGGTTGAATTACGCATAATTGCCTCGGCACCGTGATTGATTTCAGCCCTGGAAAGGAAAAGACGACGGCACCCCCCACCCCCCCAAAAAACACTCCCCACCTCCCTCCCTGCCTCTCTCCAGCGCTCACGAGCGGCAGCCAAGACTCTCCATCTAGTAGGAGGCAGGAGGCTTTGAAGAGATCAAAGCCAAGGCCGGGAGCAGTTGCGCGCCCTGGGAATACGGGAGAGAGGCTTTCTGCTCCTCAGCCCTATTTTCTAGCGTCATGTCGGATTGCAGCTGTATTGCATTTCGCCAGTTTTCTTAATGCTCTTGGTTTTGACTTTGACATCAGTGATCCCCTTCGGTTTCTTCAAAAACAAGGGGGGAGGAGAAAAAAAAGAAAGTGAATGAGGAAGAAAGAGAAAAAGAGAGAGGGGGGGGAGAGGAGGAAGGAAAGAAAAGCGCGAGGGTAAAGAGATCTACAGACTGATTTTTATTTTCACAACTCCATAATTGGCCAGTTCAAAGGAGAGGAGGGGAGAATGTAGCATTTGTTTTCAATTCTGCAGCCGATATGAAAGGAGCGACAAACTTTTATGGGTTTCCCAAAAATTAAAGACAGGCAGCTTTTTTCAGTCAAAGAACAGGGTGTTTTTTATGGCCAAGACCACACAAAACGAACTGATAGCAAAGCCCTCCTCTTTGTCCTCCCACAGAAAACTCAACAGTACAGCGTAGCTCTTACGTACACCCATGTATGTGTGTGTGTGTGCACACAAACGTGAGAGTCTGCGTCTAATATCCGTCCAGTGTATGCGCTGAAAATGGTTGGATGTAGAGAAAGTAGTTTGATGTTTAGCGCTAAAACACAAAAGGAGGCATGAAGAAAGAGTACGAGCTATATCCATCTATTCATTTAACTGCTTGGCTAATAAAGCCTGGTGGCGAGAAGGCACCCTTTGTACTGTAACTATGCAGGCCCTATACCAACCTCCTACACTGGGGACCATTAATATTTCAGCGCTGTCAGATACACATTGCATGTGAGCCTCTTTAGCACTCACACCCACAGCAGAAAGAAATAATGAGCTTCTGAAAAATATGAAACAGCAAAGAGGAGGAGGGAGGGCGAGAGCGCACCAGAGACTGACCAACTTCATACAACAGAGCAGCTATTGATCATAGCTCTGTTACTTGGTTGGACAAAGTGAAGGCTGTTTGAGCTTCTCTGAAGTCTGGACACAGCCGGCAGGATTTGCACCCATGTTTCACTCCTGTGGTCCTATTGTTCCCCTTGCTGCAGTTTACTAGCTGGAACACTGCTCGCCTCTATATAGACCTACAAGCTGTCAGGATGAAGTCAATAAAGCTATTCATGTTTTTACTTATTTTACGGCTGTATCAGGGAACAGTGAGGTACTGTAATCAAGCTTTTAGGGACTACTGTCCAGGCTCCAATCATGGCTAAAGACTGATCCGGGTCAATTAAGTGAAACTTGTGATGTAAGGGCATATTTGACTGATTTTTAGACAACAAACAATGATAACAATGATAAAACTAGGTTTGAAGTTTCGTTTTAATACGTTTTTATTTTGCAGCATATTTGGGCTCAGACACCTTTACCAAGAGACCACCACGTCACCCGCAGTCTCTTCTAGCTATGCATAGTCATAACAACGCCAAGAGTGACGACAGTTACACAACTAATTGACAAAAAAACACTCCAATCATGCACCGCCCTCTAGTCTCCATTTCTGATCCACCCTTACAGGAAGTCCACACCCAAGCCATTCAAACAGATCTGGGCATAAGGGACAACCTTGGTGAGGCCTTCTCACTGACCCCTGGAGATCAGTGGCAGGCTGCTGGTGAAGAGTGAAGCCCTCTGAGCAGGTGTTGTGGGCTTGAGCAGCGCTCTGTCCGTGGAAGCCTGACTCACTGGCTCCAGGCAGCACTGCTTGATTGGTTAAGCTTTATCCAATTCAGTGGGAGGATGGGGAGCGAAGAAAGTGTCATCATCTATGAGCGCTGTGCTTTGAGCGGTAACATGCCCAAAATAAACATCAACAGGGGTTAAGTGTTTGCCTGCATGTCATGCTCACAACCATGACGCTCCCGATTGCTTTCCTCTGACATATAGAAACACATTTTTTCATTGTTTTGAACACTTAATGTTAATGATTTTAACGTCATCTATAGCTGTCCTTTCATCTGTGTCACTCATTTCTACAATGGTAAACAGAAAAAAAAAAAGATTTCTGATTATATCTAGTGCTTGCTTTGTTTGTTTGTTTGTTTTTGGGGTTTTTTTATGATACTGCTTAAAAATGGCCTCTTTAGTTTTAATGTGTTAGAAAGCGATAAGCATAACATTGAAATAAAATCCAAATAAAAATCAGTTTATCATCTATACAAGGAAACAAACGGAAATCTTTCTTCGCTCAAATCAAAATCGTAAATCAATCAGCATGTACTTACGCTACCAAGAAAAATAAATTATCCTGAAACTTCTACTGTGATTGTCTTATTTTTGGTTCTCATCTTACACAACAACGCATATCTCTCCGTCCTGGTGGAGAATCACTCTGCTCAGCTCCATTAAACAAGATGAAACGCACTGATAAGGTGATTGCAACCACATGGCATCATTAGCGCCATGCATATGGAGCAAATGTGTCAACCAGCATCACCATACAGTGGAGGACGAGGAGAAACCTTGGCGTTAATGGCGCTGTTTATAAAACACCGAGAGTCGGCGGTACTACAAAGAGCCCGAGACGCCAAGTGTTTCTTCTGTGTGAGGTCTCTGGTGCTGTCCTTCATGTGTACACACATATTTCACCGTTTGATAGAGCTGCACAGCAGATGACATCAATGTCAGCGCAGCTCTTTGATACACACGCTGCCTGACAGAAGAAAACTACTAATTTGATATATATATGGCATAAAATGAGGCAATTACACTTCTACCTTTTGACAGTTACTACATATTACATGAAGGTATTTTTAGACTAGATTATACATAGCGACTTTATCGTCCTAAAGACTACTTAAAGGAAATGAAATGAGCTGACAGTGGGATGATCATATGGAGTTCAGCTGCTTAAAGGCAAAATGCTACATTCAAGTTTAATAAACTTCACACAGTATGTCCACCCTGTAGTGAGACTTTGAGGGAAAAAAAAAAAAAAAAAAAACTACACAAGGTGCCATAAGCTGCCATCTAGAACATTATGTGTGTACATGGAAGGCTGCTGGTAAATGTAGTGTTCTCTTTAACAGGGATCTTCCACGGTAGTGCTGGGGGCATGAGCTCAGGACAAACATGGCACTGAGGGACACCAGAGCGGTCCTACCAAATCCCGTTAGGTAAGCCTGGGTTAGTGATTCCACGCTGCGAGACACTGGCTAGCAGATCCGTCACGTTCCCACTACATCAAAGGAAAATGCAGCACTACACCCCTCCTCCACACACACACGCACACACACACACACACACACACACACACACACACTCTTCCTCGCCATGAGGATCTGCAATTGAGGGTCCAAAGGGAAAAAGAGTGCACGGCAAAGGAGAGGGAGCTCTATAAACTCCCCCAACCACAGTAGCAAAAATCGGCTTTAAAAAAAATAAAACATATCAGCGGTTCTATCCGTTTCTCTCTTCAAGCCCATGACCGTAAGACTGTACTTACACCGCTGAAGATCACCAACACATCTTCACAGTCAGGTGAAAAACCTTGAATTATATCTCTGCACTATCGACATTTCAGGACCAGGAACATGCAGCTGTGTTTTTATCTTGTCAACAATGCATTTATAAGTTTATTCAAGGGTTTTCGGTCGGATGTCTTGAGCTCAGGGGTTGTAGGATTTGTTTAAACCCATGGAGGAGCATGTAAAACAGGAGTTTTGTGGTTTTAACTAAAAGGGGGGGGGGGGTGTTTATGTGACAACAGTGACATGCTCTAAGAATGGATTTCAGGTCATTTAAAAATATGTCCTGCCCATCACATGCGTGTTGATCTTAATTTAGAAACTGTCATTTCCAAATCCTGACTTGAGTTTAGGACGCTGGAGGATCACTTATTGAAAGATAAGACAAAACCCATCAAAGTGAACTTTTTTTCTTCTACACATCAAACCTGGAATGATGACATCTTAAATGCTTTGAAGATCCTACTTCACAACCACTATGGGACATTCTATGATAATTCTTACCAAGATCGTGAAATCATGTTTGTAACAGCAGGAGGTATGAATCACTGTGTGTAGACAAGGCTCTTCACAATATCTAACACATCTTAAACTCCAAAGGTACGGCAGTGATTGAGAGACAAGGTTAGGGTTAGTGACCGTTAGTCACGAGTGACCATTTTCTGCAGTAACCTAATTTCTTCCGTACCATTTAAACCGCGTTTCCTTAATCTGGGTAAGAAACTAAAAGAAACTTAACACAGCTCAATTTCTTCTAAAGAAGTCTGTTGTTTTTACCATGTATATGCTTAACCTGGGTTTCTCTGAATATGTCCACATGTGGTGGAATGAGCAGAAAGATCATTTCACAAAGCCGTGCTTGTCCTAAAGCTGAATTCTAAGTCAGACTAAAAATTGAAATAATTTTGTTGATTTCTGCAGCCAAACACACGGTCATTTGCAAAATTTACACATTCGCACAAGTAAGAAAAATCTGTGCTCTCTCAGGTACAGTCCCGTCACTGTGTCATCAGCCCAAAATAAATCTCTACAAGCTGAGGAGTCACAGATATCACTAACACACTTATAAATATATCAGGCAATTTCCTGCTTCAACAAAATGTTTTCTGTGCATATTAAATGTAGATAAGGTGATGAATAATGTTATTTTCGAATAAGATAAATGATAATCTCTTTAAATTATAAACAATTAGGAACCAGTTCCAACAAACACAATGCCCCTTGGCTCCATGAAGGAAGGGGGCACATCACCTAATGAAATGGTCCTCACTGAACTTTTAGCCTGCAGACTCTCCATCCTAAAACAGCTATAGGTTTACATAAACATCAGCGGATTCATACCACACCAGTGACTCTTTGATGTGGTCAGCGTTGTTTGAAAACCACATTAACCATACAGTAAATGAAACTGAACACCATTAGGCATCTTGACACCAAAATCTCAGCTATTGTGGCGGAGGTGACCTATCAAGCTAGAAGCACTAAAATCTGCTGACAATCAGCAACTCCCCAACAGCTCCATCATGACTGGACGGCATGTGCAGGAATGTCATGGTCAATGGAAATCAATCTAAACTACTGGGATTGGGGGCGGCGGTGGGGCTAGGGATGGAAGAGAATGAAAGAGAGAATGTGCCTTTGATCTCAGTGAAAACCGATCCCAGGCCTACAGATACTGTGGCTGCGATGGCCAGCAGCAGAGGCAGCAATCTGACATCAGTGAGAAAGCCAGAGGACTCATGTTCCGTGATCCTTCCACCAAGCCCTGGCTCTTTTTATTGGATAAGTGAGAGAAACGTATATAAAATGACTACCGTTTTATTGAAGACAGAGGGGGGAAAATTGGGTGAAAAAAAAAAAAATAAAGCAGCCATGGTAAATGAAATGAAAGCAGGGCTTTAAAAGTTTTTGGCAGCGAGTACGCTGCCTAACTGCCTGGCCTAATTCATCTGCAGTGAGGGGTAATTTCCTCTCATACAGTCAGCTGGTCTCCATACAGACCTCTACGGGTTTTTCAGTGCATACGATGGGAATAAAATGATAAAACTGACCAGAAAACAAGCCATGAAAAGAATTTGGAAAGCATCATACTCTCATAAACTATTGAACTTAAGAGGGTGAATCATGAGGTAGTTCAGGATCACGTTTTCTCCATAATGTCACTTACTTTCACCCTCTGCAACTTTGGCAGAGGGGAAGCAATGCAATTTTAACATCATTCCATGATAGAGTTGCGTATGAATGAAGATCCTTTACACGCAGCATGTGGCTTCTGCCCCCGACAATCACATCTGCCTCCAAAAGCCAATTCTTATAGCAACACAACTCACATTTCAAAACTTTACCCTGATGAAACTAACTCATATGCACTGCAAAAGCACAAACAACCCAGGGCTTTTGCTTCCTCTGCACCATGTGTGAACGTTTCCTGTATGGAGGCACCAAACCATAGCCAGACTGAGGCTGGTTGTCTTCCCAAGTGTGATACAGAGACGTGGACAAAACAGGATTAGAGTGGACAGCTGTTGGTGTGCCCTGCGTTTTATGTCTGTCTTGAGAGGAGAAATTTGCAAACGGGACAGACACAGGAAGCCGCCAGTGAGAGACCTGCAGCTGGCCTGAAATTAATACCGTTACAGGGACGTTTTCTTCAACAATACACGCCACCCCTGGTCAGTGCTATAAACTCCTCTGCAAAGGCAGTCTCAGAGACGTGATGCTGGCTTTAGGCCTCCCTCAGTCATGCTGGGCTAATTAGAGGGCTTACTTGGGTCATGTAGACATGCATCACCTAAGATTTTAACAAGATGAGAAATACTTTATATCTGATTCTAATCTGCTGGAAAATATGGCAGGCATTTGCTTCACATATGGTTGTCAAGAGGACGGGTGTCAACGATGCTGGTGCGAGAGGTTAAATATTGTACAGAGATACTACACAACAACAACAACACAAACATTAAATGCTACAGACGTGGAGGTGGGTGGAGTTTAAGTTTGGAAGACTGTCCTTTATACATCAATTCTTTCATTTATTTTAACCCCCAATTTATAATTATAAGTTTAGGTTGTTGGCACATAAAATTTGAATGATTTATTCCTTTTAAAGGGGAGGGTTTCCTCATTGAATCTAAATATTAGAAACTAAACGTGTTGTTATGGTTGTGAAATCAAAGCAACTAATTAGTCAATTAATTGTTTGGTCTCTTAAATCTTAAGAAAAAAAAAAAAACGAGTACGTATCACAAGTTTTCACAGCCCAGAGCGACATCACAGATTGCTTATTTTCTCTAACCAGCAATCCAAACCACAAGCTATTCAATTTACAATGAATGGAAATGGAGACAAGCAAGCAAATGTTCACATTTGAGAATCTCACAACACCGAATGTTTGCAATTTTTACTGAAATAACAAAATCAATTATCAAAATTAGGGCCGGATATAGGTCTTAAGTTTGCAAAGTCTCGTCACATCTTGAAGTATCGAATTGAGTATTGCAATTCTTTTAAAGTACCATGAATCTTATATTAAATTTCATTTCATTTTTTCTGATTTCTGCTTACTTTATCAGTACGGTCTGAAAAAACAACTGATACCATCAATGACATTTAATATCATAGGTAATGTTTTTAAAGTGTAACAGCATAACTCATGATAGACTCTACAGCCATGTTTGCAGAGTCTGTGGGCAGGTAAATCAACAGGTTGCCTCCTCAGTCTGCACACTTCTATGTTACAATAACAGAATATGTAGCATTACTATGAGAGAGTTTACAAACAACTTCTGTCATCTATCGTCAGTGGTCTTTTAAACTGTAGTATCTGAAATCGTGCCAAAACTTGGATTTAACCTGAGCAGGTGCAACAAGCAAGTTCAGTCGCCGTTGTCTATCGCCATACCCCATGCTATGCTTTCTGTCTCTCAAGCACATGTTAATAAACAAAGCGTACTTGTTGTTTCAGACCAGCACTTACAGCATCACTTCACAACCTTTTGCCAGTTAAATAGAAACCCCTTCACTTTAACCCCGCCCCCAAAGAAAATAACTAATATCATATTTACAATTTAACACTGATTCTAGAGACATTTTTTTGACCCCTAATTAAAATCGCCAATGATTTATTTTCTGACAAACGACTGATCAAAATTTGACTTCACTAAATACACAAACATATATACATATAGGTTTATTGCCACGAAAAATGTATGAAATGCTTATACCATTCACTAACTGAGATGCAGAGATTCTCAGATGTTGTGCTAATTTTTCTTTTGTCTGACTCAGGCAAAAAGTTGTTCTCAGTTCTGAGCTTATGGCTGTACCAACAGCATTTCATGCCCTGATGCCATATGAGTTAAACTGATAAAGTGATACATAAAAAACAAGAGAAAGTACTGACCGTTCTGGGCATGGGTGGTGAGAGGGAGCCATTGTTCATGTAGGAGTCATTGTTCATGTTACTCATCATGATGTAACCTGGGTAGCCCGGGTACGGATGGCCTTTGCTGTACATGTCTTGATGCTTTCCTAATAAAAAAAAATAAAAAAGGTGAAAAAAATAGCGGTCAGTTTGTTGTGTGTTTGGATAAAGAACAGGCACAAGCAAGATTTAAACAGCAGGTATACAAACTCTCCCCTCAGTGTGGCTTTAAACACAAACAAATCTTAAAGATGCCAAATTCCAAATGTGTTTTAGACAATAAACCATGCACGTAATAATGACAAAGCTGAACACAAAGTTCTGCCTCTGCCTGTTTTGATGCTGTAATGGTATCGCTGTCGATCGCTTTAACCCGTGCCCTATTTTGCCTCAGCCTTTTGTTTGTGCCCTTTCTTCCCGTCTTGGAGAGGAGGGTCGCATTATACAGAGGAACAATGGAGCCCCTCTGTGCCAATTAGCACCAATTAGAAGAACATACAGACTGTGTCAAAACAGGAGACGCCCCAACTGTTCCTCTATGCCTTTGACCTGAGAGGGGGAGATTTATACAAGAGGCCTCAATACAGCGCCACTCGCCACTCAACTGCGCGCTGCGTAATAAGGCCGGGGGGGTGGGTGTAGGAGTGTTTTTTGGTTTACAGCCTGATGGCAACATGGATCTTGTTGTGAAGAAAGCCAGTGTTTGGTTTGAGGGGGGATCCTATTTTGGAATGAAAGGGGAACAAAGAGGAGACACACTTCTCCTTAAAGCCCTATAATGATGACCTGCAGCAGTGGGGTCAGACTACAATAGCCAGAGAGCAATGAGCCCCGAGCAGCAGCAACATGTTGCATGTGACAGTGCAACCGCAGAGCTGATGTATGTGGGTAAATAATTTACTGGGGGTAAAGAAGCACAAATAAGAAGCACAAAAGCCAGATAGAAATGTGATTTTGAACTATCTTCAATTGTGCCACATTTTCCAGAAGTATTATTCTCAAACTAAAACAACAGGGGAAAATAAGGTGCATAATCATCCTCCTTTCAATTCAAGTATTCTTTGTTTTCCAATTTCTGCAGGCACCCTCATCTGTGAGGTAGGTAACAGGTAGCTTTGTCCATGAAGGTATAGCATGACTAGACCTGACCAGACTTGGATCAGAGATTATCTGTCTGAGAGCAGCAGAAACAGGGGGCTCTGATAAGAACAGGACCAACAGTGCAACAGTGTGACTGATCACTTCTGTGTGGGGAAAGCGAGGTGGTGCTTTCTCACACTCACTTCTCATGCTACAGCACATTATTCTGAAAATCCAGGGTTTTATTGCAGCTAAATGGCACAGGGACTGTAATATAAAGCATAAGTCGACTTAACAAGCTCTTGCTGAAGGCTGTGTCACTTACCATCTTCCGGATGGTCTCGGTGTTTTTCATGATATGAATCTTGCGGTATTTGGGACTGTCTAGCTGCCTGTAGAAAAAAAAAAAAAAAGAAAAAGAAATAAAAAGAAATGAAATGATGCTGAATCAATTAGGAGGGCCTTCAAAGGCAGTTACACACGCAGACATAGTGATACGGTCAGACACCCACAAACAGTGCTGGGACAAATGTTGTCCCTTTGCTTGTCACCAAAGCAGAACAAGCACACACACACACACACACACACACACACACACACACACACACACACACACAGCACTATCTATAGAGGGGTGATGGAGCAGCCTGCATCAAAGCTTCAAAAGAACCACTTAATTAAGCTTCATGTCCTTAAGGAGCTTACAAATTAACTTGTTTTCAGTACCATAGGTCCACTCTCATTTCCATCTCTCAGTTTAAGCCTCCTTCTATATTCAAATAAATAGAGTGTATTTGTATTATAAATTAAAAGCCTCAGTGAAAAGTGAAATAAAATCATCCCATAAAAAGAGAAAATGGTGCAGACAGTTATAGCTTAAAAAAAGAAAAAAGAAAGAAAAATTCCCTGCACTTCGCACATCCATTTCCTTTCTCTTTTTGAATCAGAATTGGGAAGAGGACCTCTTTTTTGGAGTTCAGACCCCTCAGGATGGCTTCAAGCTGAGCGAGGGAACTTCGCTGGATTCCTAATTAACATTCAGCCTCTGTCTCGTGCGTCTCTAGGACATTTGGTGGTGAATGTGTACAGTCTTGTTCAGGATGTGCCCAAAATTTCATTAACACTGCGGTTAATGACAAAAACAGCCAACTAACTTTGTAGTGGGGAAGCTGCAGCCTGCATCCTGAGGTCAGTGCACGGGGTAGACGGGATGCAGGAAAAAAAATTAAGTCGAAATTTTAACCGTGATGTTTCATACCTACTCTGTGTCTTTGTGTGTGCTAATAAAATGCAAGTACCGAGTGTAAAGCAGGAGAGCAATAATTTTAGAAACATTAAAAATTCATAATTAATAATTCCTCCATTGAGATTCTACATGCATTTACATACACAATGAATTCAACACATTTATACATTTAAGAATTTCTTCTGATAAACACATCTTGCCTCTTAATATTCTTTATTAATATCTGAGCAGTGAGGATGTGCCAAAACAAATGTAACTGAATGTTTTTAATATATTTCTCCGCCCCAAAACCTGCAAAAACAATTTATGGGCACCAGTAAACGGATACGATAAAAATAATATTTAGAATTGGCAGGAAACAAAAATGCAAAGATCACATCCTGATAACAAAATAACTGGAAAGTGTCCTTGTTTAGGTTGCATTTTATTAGCTTTGATCTTTGAAGTAAATTAATAATCTTGTTTGTCAATAGCTTTTGCTAAACAGATTCATGTGCTGGTGTTTACAGCTGCTGAGGGTGGTAGTGTACAGCAGCAAACACAGCTACTAGCCTACTTCTCACAGGCAGCACACAAGGCCCCAATTCTTTCATCCAAAAATATATATCTTTGGAATCCAAATTTCACAATGAATTCGTGAAATATAACTGATACAGAGGGTCAATACATTTAGGCTTCTAGCATCTCCAGTCAGAAGATTATTGAGTACTCAGGATATGGCGTTTGAAGGAGCATATGTTTGGTTTCTGTAGGTAGACCAGGGTCCGAAGACTGTTAATGGCATCACTGAAGCTATTCATTTTCAATTAAAATAAAAATACACACAATGAGAAAGGTGAGGCTATAAATGCAACTGAACTCAGCTTGTACATTATCTAATCATAGAGAAATCTTAATGATAAAAATGTATAAAATACAATAGAAAACTAATCAAACTTGAAAAAACATTAATTGTCCTATATTGGTCATTTTCCTTTTGGTGCAGATCACCCATCTTTTTGACTGGCAAACTCACTGATATCAAAGTGTTAAAAGCTAAATGAAAACCAGGTCTTTTCATGATTAAAAAGGATAAAACAACTTTGTTTACAGGCTGGTGCAGGCTGTGTCCTCTCCTCTCTGGGGGAGTTCAGAGTTGATACCCACCTCTCTCCCTCATAATTCACCACATCAGTGAAAACAGGCATTACTCACATCGTGACTGTTGCTGTTGGGGCTGCTCTCAGACTCGTTGACCAGAGATGACTTGATGTCCGCCAGGTCTCCCTCTTCCTCCGAGTGGCTGAGCTCAGCGAAGATCTGCTCCTTGTGCGGGTCTCCTTCGTCTTTGAACGGGATCATTTCGTCTGTAGCGCACAGCTCCGGGTCTCCACCGCCGCCGCCGCCTGATAACTGTGGCATTTTTTGTGTGTGTGTGTTTTTTCAAATTCTTTACTGTGTTTACTTCACCAAGAAAACTGGAGACAACACACACGCCACAACTGTCCAAAACTACAGAGGGGGAAAACTCCCACCAAAATCCCCCGTAACCGACTGGGAAAACGTCCCCTCCGTTTCACCGGAGCGTCGACCGTGAGTCACTTGAAGAGGAAGCGGCGTGCAAACACGCTGCCGGTGTGTTTTTACTGAAGCAACAGGAGGAGTGTGTCTGCTGTCGGCGTCCACTTTCACCACGAGTGTTTCAACTAAAATGAGTGAAACTCAGACCCGGAAAACTTGAGATGTAAGGGGTCGGAATGAGAGTCCGGTGCACGCCTCAATGTCATGAGGAAAAAATAAAAAAGGGAGACAAACCACGAGTTAAAATCTCATCACTAGTTTTTCAGTCAACACACGCACAACTGACGACGGATATGGTCCAGTAAAAAAAAATGACTCAACGCTAGAAAAGTGCATTTAGGCTAGGCTATAAAAGTAGGAGAAAATATTTCCTCGGTGGTCCAGTGAAGAAGCTGAGTCGTCCTTGAATGTGGGCAAGAAAAAAACACAGTCGGTTATGACAAAACTAAAACACCGTCTAGAGGTGAAAAGGTAACTGATGGATTTGCAACTGGAAGAAAACAGTTTCAACACTTAGACGAGACAAGCAACGCACTGAGCCGCTTTCATGCTTAAAAATACATCCTCGTAGCTGGTCGGTTGAGGAGGGATAAAAGCAAAAGTCATAAAACAATCACAAAAAAAGAAGATAGAGCGGAAAGACGCCGTGGACCGACTTCCCACTGCTCCCGCACTGCTTCCACAGTGTAATGTAACCAGTGTGTGTATGTGTGTGTTGGTAATGTAGCTGTGCTCCCTCCTCCTCCTCCTCCTCCTCTTTCTCTCTCTCTCTTCAGTCACTGGAAGGAAGGAGAGATGAAAGGGAAGCCGAGGCTCTGATTGACACCGCACCGATTGACACTCCTCCTGAGAGAGATTTATACACAGCTCACAACAAATGGGCAGACAGGAGGGGAAGAAGAAGAAGACGAAGAAGCGGCGAGGCAGACACACGCACTGTGTGTGATGGGTGAAAACAATCACGATAAATAAAAATGATAATAGAAATAGAGAAGAACAAGACAGGCTCGAGCTTGTCTGGTCGAGGCAAAAGAAGTGGAATTGAATCAAAACGCAAGAAATGGCAATAACGTTATTTTCAGTAGAAATAACCAGAAGCTGAGGCCACAGAAAAAGAAGAAAAAAACACAGTTTGGTCATTTTATATTTTTACCAACCTATAACAGGGTCGTATAGATGTATCTTTTATTTAGGCCTATTTGCTTATTTATGTATTTATTTAGCATCAAATGGGTGTCTGTTTTTTTCAGTCTTTAAACTGCTTGTTTTCTAACAGTTTTTTTCTAACAATATGTGGGAATATTACATTTATATTATTGATATTCACCAAAATAAAATATTTAAGTCTCCAACTGGCACCATGATGAGATAACCGAATGTGATATGGTGGTCTAACGAAATAATAGACAAGGTTCCCTAAACTTTTGCATGTGAGTGACCCCTAAAAATATAAAATTCCTCAGACACCCATCTGATCCATTATTCTCATATGGAAATATGGAAACGATGAAACATTTGATCAGAGGTTATATTAATTCATTATTAGCACCTAGGCTACAAAGACAGAAAAAACAACCAAGTTTTTTCCACTGTTATTATTGGGGGGGAAATACACACGTATAGATAAACTGAATAAATAAATTAGTTGATTAATTAAGAATGAAATAGGCTAATGTGCAAAAACAGGCCACAAACATAAGGAAAGACTGTTTAAAAGAAAAGAACTTGAGGCATTGAGTCTCTAATATTTCATATTTCATGAGAAAATACAGGAAAAAGAAAAGGAAAATAAACAAAAAAAAAACACAGTGGAAGTGGCGTGCCTTCTGCGTCTGTCTGAGCAGTGAGAGATTGCGTGAGAATCAAAGTTGGGATGGGGAGGCAGATCTTTATAAAGCGCGGAGGTGGGGTTAGCGGGGCGGAGCCGCGGCTCCCTTTGATCTTGCGGCGGCTGGCTCTTTCATCCCCGACTCCCCCCGCCCGGTTCTTCCCCCCGCCGCCCCGCAGCACCACCACCACCACCACCACCACCCTCCCTCCCTCCCTCCTCGCTCTCCCTCGCCTTTGTATGACTAAATTTGGTCCGAGTGTGGAGCCGGGCCAACATTTCCACGTGTGCGTTCATCCCAGCTGAGAGAGAGGAGAGAGGACAGAGAGGGAGAGAGAGAGAGAGAGGGGGTTCTCTTCCGGGTAAGGAGACAGCGAGAAAAAAAAGATCAAAAGCTTTGGGGTTTTGGAAGCGGAGTGTGGATTCAAAAGAGCCGAGACTGGCTGCATTCCAGAGTATAGCGGAAAGCGCGCGCACCCTCACGCGCCCTCATACACGTGTACGCACAAGCACGCATGCACGCGAGATACAGGCACCAACACGCGCGTTAAGTTACACCGCCGATAGAGAGAGAGTTAATTAAAAAGATTTCACACCGGCAGACCCGAACAACCAAACCTTTCATTTATAAAACCTTTTAACATTATATTTCATGTTTCCAGCCAAAAAAAAAAAAAAAAAAATGTGACACAAGGTATAAACTCTGGCTGTTTTCCTTCCCACTCTGTAGAAAGTGTCGGTTCTACTTCATTACAGCGCTTCTTTAATTTAATTAGCCGCCACTTTTTTTTCTGGCACAATTTGAAATGATGCTACCTACATCCGCCACCACCCTAAAACCACGCTAATAGGAACAACCCCATTTTCTGTAAATATGTTTTTCTTCCGTGGCTTTTCCAGCATTCACCTTGGTATGGTATTAAATCATAACACTTTCGGGGGCAGGGGGGATGTTGGGTTAAAGGCCTGTTAAGATAGGCTACTAAAAAGAGATTGCAGGCCTGCAGGGCCTGAGGTAAGAGGTGAAGAGATCCATACTGTGAAAAAACATTAAATGAACCACAGGACTAAATGATTAATGTTCAGTTTTTGTTTATTGGCATTGTAATATTTTATTTAAAAAAAACATCAGACTTTAGGGATATCCTAATATTCTGTTTGGACACCCCCGGCCCTCTTTAACATCTCAAAACATTATGCTTTATCAACTTGAACCTACATGGTTCATCCTAATTTTATGAGAATTGATTATAAACATGATTGAGTTTCAAACAATGATGCATTAGCTCTAAAATATAATTAAATACAATGCATTTTCACATGCGTTACATCGGCAATTGGTGTTGACAAGACTTCCCAAATAAGTCTATTTAAATTTCTATTATTGGAGTTTCACGATAATTTCTTCATTAAAGGTCTGACAGGGAGTTAGACCTCTGTAGGGTATAAATGACCCCAAACATGAAGAACCTCACTATGTAGAATAACAAACATTTCTTTATCCGATAATGACTTCTTTGCAAACAAGAACATATTTTGGTCATGCATAGCCCCTGTAAAATTTGAAACATGAAATATTTCCTCTTTTGGTGTAATAATGCTGTTATCCTGTTTTGTTATTTTCATTAAATGTGCAAACCCGGTTTGTGGCAAGGGGTTACAATTTTTACCTCTTTACAGCCATATATGTTTAAAAAGATGTAGAAAACAGTAATAAAAATTGAAAAATCAACACATATCTGAGGGGGAAATTTAGATTTTGCAGTTACTTTTATTACTCTTACACATACAACAGCAGGATCTGTGGGACCCCAGTTAACGAGGAAGTAAAACTAAAGTCAACAAATCAGCCATTTCATGTCTGACCAAAGAAATATTGAAACTAATAACTAAACAACTGGAAAATTGAATCAGAAAAAACAAACAATACATTTTTTTAAAGAAGCAGACAAGGGAGACAGTATCCAAGACACCCCCCCAAAAAAATCATAAACAACAGTTGAATGACACTATTCAAGATACAGTTACCAAGGAATTAAGAAATAAAGCCAAAGAATGAAGCATCTTATTGCTGTTGTTGCACATGTTAAATAATGCAGTCTTGCAGGCCGCATTTTAATTTAAAGGAACAAGAAAACAAAGACAGTCAGGGTGTTTTGTTTCATGCATGGCAATTTTCCAATACAACCTTAAAGTTTACTTGAATTTGATATTCTGGTCTTTTAAAGTGGAAGTGCAGTTTGTGGAAGTCTTTGGTGAGTGAGAGATTCATTATTTAATGTTCTCTGCTGCATGGTGAGAGACCACTGCAGAGAAGCCCATCTTCCTGATTAGAAGGCCTGTGAGAAGGGTTAATTTGTTCACCAGGACGCTACACGGATGTACATATTTCACTGAGCGATATGGATTTTCTTTTTCACCATCTTTTTCAGTTCAGGCCTATTTAATGAATACGGTTTGCTGTAGCAGAATAAGCGCATCAGTAATAAGCCAGCAGAGATAAAGATGAAGCTTTTGTTTGCTGTGTAATGATTCTAGTTTAGCGCCTTGATGACAAGGCACCAAACGACAGCCTTTCTAATGAAGCCGCTGTCAGAACCACCTTATGCACTTTCCCTTGACATCAAAATACATTATATTCTCCAGCGAGGCTCTGTGTATCGCAGCCCCGTTGTTAAAATAACCAGGAAAGTTGGTGTGGAGGGAAAAGAGAGAGAAGGAAGGAGGGGAAGAAAAAAAAACAGAGCTACATTAGCATTTCTCTCCTAATGAGTTCATAAGAGTGACCCCTCTGGATCTCACATGAAAAGGAAGATTTCCTGCTGCGCTGTGACCTGAATTCAGTTGTCTCTCACTTTAGATACTACATTTTGCATGTTGTATAAGGAAGGAATATAACTATACACAGGGCATAATTTATCACCAGCAGATTTCAGTTCCTTATCTCCCTGCTAAAAGACCAGTAGTCAATCTGAAACAGGAAATAAATATATGAATGCTCTACACATTGTGGTGACACACAAAGTGTTGATGAACATTATGCATATTTAGCATATTTTGTTTTATATGTTGTTTTTTCCCTCTCTTATAAAGTTGGGAGAGGATATCAGTTTAGCAGACAATATGAATTGTGTCAAACAAAATGCTCTTTGTTGGAACAACATTCAGTCAAGGTCCTCTTTAGATCTATTATTGTCTCATCTTTTATCTGTTCTATTTTCATTGCAATGCATAATACTTCAAACAGAAATTACCCTAATTATCTCCAGTTCGCTCATTGTGCTGTGTGTGTGTGTGTGTGTGTGTGTGTGTGTGTGTGTGTGTGTGTTTCAGTGTCTGTGTTTTGTGATGTCAGTCTTTTCAGTGTGTGATGATTTGTCAATATCAGTTCCTAAATTCACTTGCCAGGTGAGTTCAGTGGTGAAATCCCAATACCCTGCTGTCTATTCCACCTGCTAGTCAATCATAACAACTTCCTTGATGTAGAAATTATAGCCCTTAGCACTCGCAGCCATCTCCAAGAAAACGACAGGAAACAAACATCAAATTATGATGAAAAGAGCTTGCAATTAAAGCCAAGAAAAGACACCATCTATCAAACGTGCAAATCAAAAACGGGGGAGGTCCAAGGTGAGTGATTATTTGTGCTGCTCTTTGATTGGTAGAAGATGAGTCACCGTCTTGGGGGGGGGGGTATGTCTTGAGGGTAAAGTGAAGGAAGAGAGTTGCAGACGTGTGATCTCTTGATTTATGGCAACGCTGTCAGGAGGCTGTCTCAGACAAACTGTCATTAAAATGAAATTATCTCCATGATGGAAAAGGAGGGGAATTTGTCATGCTATGTATATATTCTGGATGTGTTCATTTTGGCAAGGTGAGGCTTGCGTATAGAACAAGTCTACAGCCATGCTAGCAGCTCTGTGATGCTGCATGGAAGTGTTTTGAGCTAGCTGCTAACGTGCGCATAATTTCAGTGCTATAATGTTTACCATGTTCACCGTTCAAGTTGAGCATGCTAACATTTACTATTAGCACTAAACACAGATTGCACTTGAAAGTTATAGAAATGTCATATGTTTTGCAGGTATTACCATGTAAACCAAAATATTGGACAATATAAAAATTTGACCTGTGCAAAAAACACAGTTCATAGATTAGCAAAGTTGCTACAAGTCACCTTCATGGTAACATGAATGTCTGTGCCACATTGTTCAGCACTGTTTCACTCAGAACTCCAAATAATCAACTTCATGGTGGCAGTAGAGGAGGAGCAGTCATCATGATTTATCATCTGGGAACCATGAACATCTGCACAAATTTCTTTAATAAATGTTGAGATGTCTCACTTGACCTGCAGGTGGTGCTAGAGGAAAACGATCAGCAAAGTCATTGGGATTCATCCTCTGGGGACCCTGAATTTCAATACAAATTTTCATGCTAATCCATCTTGAGATATTTAAAGGGGTGGACCAAACAACTGACCAACTTTTGTTATCCACAGAGCCATGCCATCAGCGTGGCTAAAAATGAAACAATGCAGCATTTCTACATTTGAAACATTGTACTTGTTCCCTCCGGAGGATCCACTCCTTCACTCATTCTACAGATTACCAAATCCAATCAGAAGACTCCTCCATTGTTTTACTCACAGAGAGATAAAAAGTGATTCATGCCAAATGGCACCTGACTCCGCCCTTCTATCCTCACTGGTGAGCGATGCTGACAGAAGAGAGAGAAGCACTCAGAAAGCTCCTCAGAGAGAGAGAGAGAGTTAGGGATCACTTTCCCTCTGAGACTTGGCTCACACTCACAGGCGAGACGGTATTAACTTACATTCTCCAAGCTTCAAAAACCAGAATGCTTGCATGCCGCCATCATCGCTGCAAAACATTGGACCAACATGCACAGACACAGTCTCCATCTCTTCGCTGGCTTTCCTCACTATCACAACACACAGCAAGTCCACATCACACACTGATACTCAGGTGCTGCCTCACTGCAGCCAAAAGAAAAATCCTCTGGAGCACATAATATCATGACAGGCAGTCTTTCTCCTCTGTGTGTGTACATGCAGCCCTGTCCCGCTGTCACTCCTGAAGACTAATGGGCAGATTAACACTTGGCTGACTTAGGTGCCTCGAGGGAAACTGATGGTGAGGGTGTTTACATACAAACTTCACCCAGCTGGGACAGCCACCTTCTCTGCAGCGGACAGGAATTTATGGAAATCTGCTGAGCTCGCCTAATGGCACCATAGGTTTCTATTGTTGATAGGGACAGTTATTTAACTCTGTCTGTGCTGTAGCACAGTGATTATATAAATATCTAACTCTTTCGCAGTTTGTCATCTTCTGAGTGAAAGTTTACAGGAATTTCCTCCAGTTGCTCTGTGGGAAAGGGCAAGGTCTCCGCTGGTGTAATTGATCAGAGGCATGACAAGGCTCCTTTTTATTGCACAGGGGCTACATATGTCCAGGGGCTGGCCAAGCTTCACCGCCGGCCATCTTCCGCTGTGCACTGCTGTGTTGTATGCTACATTCTTCAGGTCCAAAGGGGAAGTGGTCCGGTCCTCTCGGTGCACAGAGATACTCCTTTCATCCCACTGTGTTACTGGAGAAAGCATTGAGCACTGCGTCAGGCCCTGCTGTGTCAGGGTCAGGGGTCAGAGCTGACCTGCTAAGAGGTCGCGGGGCCCCCATCCAGTCTGTAATCAAGCACACAGCACACCTCGCTGACCCCGCTCCTCCGTCTGCGCCCGTTGCCCAGCCTCAGCCCGCCTCGGCTGCCTGAGATCAAACATGAAGCGGCGGTACCTCTGGCCCTGTGTTATCAGCCTGGGTGTCTCATCACATCAACACGCAGGGCTAAACAGTAAACACAGCCAGCCTGGTTTTGCTCACTGTGTGTGTGTGTGTGTGTGTGTGTGTGTGTGTGTATACCCTTGTGTACGTAGAATATCGAAGTCTGTGCATGACTGCACCCAGTTGCATGAAGGTTGGAGTTAGCTATCTGCATTTTTCATTTTTATCAATTAAGATTTTGATTCTGCTTATCAGTTCTGGATCTTATCTTATTTGAGTTAAGTAAAACAACAAAAATATGTTAAATGTTTCGGCAAATTGAATATGCAATATTTGCTGATGTCATGTACTGCTTTGTCCACGGTGCATGACACAGGGGGCTGTCACAGGAAAAGTAAAACATTTATTTTCAAGTCAAGTGAGCAAGACAGCCATCAGATATTTTGGCGGACAACAATCGCGGTCACATGTTGTGATCGTGCCGCAGAGTTTCATTTGGGACAATATTACCCTGACGAAGTTCACGTACCACGCGAGTGAGTATACTGCGTATACAGTGTACTACACAGGAGTGTACTGACTGAAGTATCCGATTTGAGACACAGCAACTGACTTTCCCTCTTGTTTCATATCCCACTTCCTGCCCTCATGTGTTTCCCACTGCTGTGATTGTCTGCCCCGCCCTACACCTGTCTCATTGTCTTCCCTCTCTTAGTGTATTTAGTCTCTGTGCTCCCGTCCCTCTGTGCCAGTTCGTCTTCGTTCCTCTATCACAAGCGTACCAGCCATTTTTTCCCAGTGTTAAGTCTTCCTTGTTTAATCACTCTTATAATAGTTTTTTGATCTTGTCTCTGCCTCATCCCTTTGGATTTGTCTGCCTGTGTGTTTTTGACTTCCTGTGTATAAACCAGTTTCTCGGCAAAGAACCTGTTTTTGAGTCCACAGTCGTGCTTTTGAGTCCTCAGCCTCATGCTTTTATCACAGTTGTAACCATTTGTATTAAATGTAATTGCAACCAAATTACATTTTCCATTAACATAATGAGGATATGTTGCTAATTTACATGTCGACACTGAACGTGGTAAAATGCTCACATAACAACATATTTGTTTGCTAGAAGAATATCTGATTTGTCCACATGTAGTGACAACAACATTATTAAAGTTTTGGTTTATGGTTATGTTTAGGCACTCACAGCACTTGGTTAAGGTTAAAGGGAAAAGTGTGGCCTGGTTTAATACAGAAAAAGTTCACAGTGAGATCAGACATAACATGTTTATTCTTCTCTCCATAATCATAACCAAAGCGGGTTTGTTTTTGTTAACCAAACCTAACCACAGGATGGACTGTGGATGCAAACACTGTTCTCATGTGTGACAGTTGTGTGCTTTGTTCCAACCATGCAGCCCAACCACCTCCTGGTGACTCTGCTGTCACTAATAAAACAATGCAGCACAGCCAGCAATTAAGTTTCTTACAAAATGTATTTGCTGTATTTGCAGTTTAAATGAATAAATGTCATTTAGGAAACAGGGTTGTATAGTTGCCATTTGAAATCCGACATTCAATCCTCTTTTAGCTCTGTCTTTGGTCTCTACCAACTCGTGAGAGAAGTATCTGGTGCTTTAGTTGCAAAATGTTCTACTATCTTCACTGGTGCTGATGAGAGCGGTAAAACTGCATCTTGAGAAAGTCACAAAAACATTGAACCAAAGGAATTAGAAAAGCACTGCAGAGTCTGATCTTAGTTGGTTTGTCACTATGAGCAACCCTGTCGACATGCGCTCTCATTTGACCTATTGTTAATATAAATATTATTGATTGGAGCAGCTTTAAGTTGCCATAAATGTGCTTTTTTTAACTTTACTTTGCCTTTTTTTTGGTTGAAAAGTAAAAATTAAAGAAAAAAGTTTAATCTTTGCTGTTCTACACCTGTTTTCTCTCAACTTGAGAAAGCTGAGAAAAAGCTGAATAGGGCCTGTGTACGGGGCCCAAGGAAGCAATGCTTAACCAGGTTGGTGGCTGATTTCCTGTGTGTGCAAGCCTCCACCATCAGGATATTAACTGTTAAAACCACTGGAGTGTGATACTTACTCCTGCTGATTGATTTCTTCTAGTCTCACAGAGGAAACGTCTACAATTCCCGGGAGTTGTTACTAGAGAGGAAAGCATTTCCAGACACAGGCACATGCTGCCAATTTGACAGGTTTAGTTAGGCACCTTGGCTCCACTCCTTTGTTGTATTTAAAAAGCATCAGATGACTGTTTTTTTTTTTCTCTTCTTTTTTTTTTTTTTTGACGCAGGTTGTGTTTGACTCTGTTTCAGAGTGGGGAAACAACTAATTTCTTTCCTTTGTCTAAGGGTTTTCCCCCCACATCTACCAACATGAAGAAATTGTTGCAAATGAGTCATTTCTTCTTGGCAGGCCTCGGGCAAAAGAAACAAAAAGAATGGCCGTGTTCTTTTGTAGACAAAAGCGATTTACTTATCCTATCCCTGCTTGAATTATTTCTGATAAAAAGTTGGTTATCACTGATATTGATATTTATTGTCTATATATCTTAAATTGTATTTTTGAAAATTGTATTGTCTTTAACATGGTGAAAAGTGATCAGACACCAATTTAAGCATTCTGTGTGGCATTGTGCGAGAGTCATTGTGTCCGTGGAAAAAGAGTGTGTGCATACTTCATGTGTTGGTAAACGAGTGCGTTATTGTTCTTGTCGTTCTGGGAGGGGATATCAAAGGCAGGCCTTGTCTCTCAGTAACTGGCCTTCATTTCTGGGCTGACTCTAAACTGAAAAATGTCACATTTTCCCCTCCCCGTTCCTTTGAGCTCCAACATGTGTTTGCAGGTAATATTTCTGAAGTGCAATGTATACAGTATGGGGGGCCGGAGACGTAGTGTCTAACTGTAAAGCTGCAGCCTGTTTCGTCTTGTTGCTTAAAAAATGTGGCCAGGAGAGCGTTTGAACTCTTGGCCCTAGTCTCGCCCAAGTCACAGCCCAATTTAAGCCAAATTTGAAACAGTAAAATCCCAAAGGATGTATAGTAAAGTAGCTGTGCCAAAATCCTTGTTGCCCTGCCTCGCCCCGCCATCTGCTTCATAAAGTGTAGTCACGAAAGGCCTGTGAGAGTGAGATTTAGTGCCACCACACCTTCAAGAAATTTGAAAAAGTACAGCCTGACCAAAGGGCCACACTCTGTAAACATTCATACTATTTTTCCAAATTTCCTTGTGTGTAATTAAAATAGATATGGGGAAGGAATTTTATTCAGGGTGTGGTGACCTACTGGCCTTGCTGATTTTTCCAGTGTTTGTGCCTTCCTACTGCTGTTAATGTCATTTTCTCTCTTCTGATTCACTTGACTAGCCCTGGCTTTGACTTAGAGAAACGCTCATGAACAAGCTTCCCTTGAGCATTTCTCTGTTTTCATCTCCATCCAGGTTTGTTGCTTCCTAAATGTTTGATATGTCTGGGAATGCCAGGTCTGTCGGGGTCACCATCCCAGGCACTGTGCTGTCACACCCCAAAACAAAGAGGCAGACAGTGGCGAGAGAGAAACCTCTGATAATGATTTAAGAGAGGCCAGTCCTCCAGAGATTACATTTAAAATGTTCACACGTTTCCATGGACAGAAATCCCTCCCACCACACATGAAACATGTGAATGTTTCCTCTCTTTGTAGACTGCCACTGGTCTAGGTTCAGACTTAAAAGGCATTCCCAACCTCTTTATCGAGCCTTTGAGCCTCATTTTTATATTATTCCTTGCTCTACTCCAACAAATTCAAAGACTGCTCTCGTGCTATGAGAATTCCCAGGGTCAATGATAAAACAATTGATATGGAAAAGTCTAGCTCCTCAATGAGATTATGAAAAGGGGAAGATGTGCAACAGCCAACATCAGATATGTTATAATTTTAGACAATAAATTAGTCATGTGCCCTCCATAATGTCTTCACTTTACTTCTACCACAAGTACTTGTACAAGTACAAGTACATCTTGGCATTTAAAGGAAAAGTGCAACATTTTGCTTTGCACTATCAGGCTGCATACTCACAATCACTCTTACCACACACATAACCATACAGAATAGCCTGTCCCTTCGCACAGCACCTTTTGTCACCATTACCATCAACAATGGTGTCTTTTGTAGCCAGGCTACCCCTTTCCCCCGTTTTCATTCTCTGTGCTAAGCTAACCGGCCGTTGGCTGTAGCCCCTCCATTTAATGGGCAGAAATGGTAGTGACTCTCTCATGTAACTCTCTGCCAGAAAGCGAATAAGAATATTTCCCAAAATGTCAGTGTATTCCTTTAAGACCCAGCATTCATCGAGAGGAACTGCAACATCCAGTCATGGACTTGTTTTGTCAAGATTTCAAGGCTATCTTGAGATGATGGACATGAGCACCAGTGCTGTTGACCCCTTGATCCCTATCATGCAGTCTGGATGCAGTGTGTCAATGCAGTAACATGACACATGACAAGAAGAGGAGCAAAAAGATTTTCACGCTCCTCAGAAAAAGAGATATTTCCTACCATGCTGCTGTTGCAATGAATTCAATGTTGTCACTGGCCAAAGTGCCTGAATGGAGACGTAATTGGTTACAGTCCACAGCCAACACTATAACCATACCGGACAGTGTGTTAGCGACCCAGCGTGTGAGTTGGAGCAGCGAATATGTGTTTTAGGCACCCCGAGTGCTGCTTGGCTTCGGTGCATTAGCGAATCCGGCCAGATGCTCGGCGTGTTCTGTCAGAGGGGATCGGGAAGGATCATGGGTGAAAATGAAATTAATCTTGGTCCGAAATGACATTGCACAACTGCCTCTTCTTAATGATATGAGAAGAGATTAAATAAGAAGAACAAACAAAGGGAAATTATCTGTACCGTGGCTGTTTGATGATGAGAGAGTGATGAGTGGGAAAATTCTTTGTTCTTGCGATTAAGATTAATGTAATGATCTCTCTGACCAAAACAGACAAGATGCTGTAATCGAGACAAGTAGTGAAATTCTCATACAATGTCCAATTAAAACACACCCTTTTTGATGTATAATTAAAATTGGTTAATATATAATATAACCTTTCAGTTGAGCATTACAGTTTTATGAGGCCTAAATTTAATCTTCTGACACTCTGAAATTACAAAAGATTATTTAAAGGAAAGGAAAGGAAACATAAAAACATAAACATAAAGATTTTGTATTTCTTGATTATGAATTTTCATATTATGCAATTTGTGCTGAAAGTGTACATTTGGTTTTAAACTCATCCAACAAAAAGTGATGGAGTGTTTACAGGTAGATTGTGCAAAGAAAGGTGAAACCTATCTTGGAAAAGTGAGACAACAACTAAGAATAGGCCACATCCAATTATAAGCGCACGATACAAAAACTGTGTGAAAGATGCTCCTTAAAAACAAAGCCCCTCAACTTACCCTTCCTATTTTGAGCAGATGACACTGCCTTAGCATATATTACTCATGCATATTATCTTCACTAATCACACTATTTGTGGGCCTGATTGCAGCGTTGCTTAAGACGGGGTGAGCAGGGGGCTCCTTTGTGCCAGAGCTAATGATGTCCCTTTGTGATAGGGCTGGGTGTGAGGGTTGAGGACACTGGTATAGACTCCGAAGAGCTGCTGTGTGGGTCTTAGTGTGACTGGCAGCTGCAGTAATCCGCCCTTTGTGTCTTCAACAGGGCCCCACTGAGCTCCCCTGACAGGGACCGATGTTCCCAACTCCACCAGGCAGCCCAGATGGGCTGAATGACAGAGGGAGAGACGGAGGGGAGGGAGATAGAAAGCATCCAGATAGAGAAGGAGTAAGAAAGTCAAAAAGAGAAGAGGGAAGTGAAAGGGGAAGGAAGGATAGGATCAAAAAATGGGTGGAAAAGGGAAATCCTAGGAGGAAAATCTGAAGGAGAGAGCGTGGAGGAATGGTTGTCTGTTTCTAAAAGCCTTCTGACAGCTCTGTTGTTGCTAAGACAGGATGGGCTCAGTGGCTTCGGATCAGGGCTGGTTTGTTTGCCCAGCATTTGTTTTTTGTTCCTTTGCGGTCACCCTGAAGCGTGCCTGAGTAAGTCTTCTGATTGGTGGAGGCACTCTGGGTGCAGCACAATTAAAATCCATGATCGTATGCGACTACAGCAATACACACACACACACGCACTGTCTCGTCTCCTTCTTTCTGTCACACATTCTTTTGTGTTTATTTACAATTGAGTGGCCTTGTCATGGCGTCTGACATGGAAGTTTTTCTGTGGTTTGGGTTGGTCTCATCTCATTACTCTCGGTGATGTGGCGTGTGGGTTTCCTCCATGGCTCTACATGTGTAATCTATAAGTGAAGGGTTGCACAACAAGCTCCTGTAACACTTTTCACTTCTGCCACGACCACATCCTGCTCCACAACGTCACAAGAGATCATTACAAGAATCATGCGTCTCTCCTGTCACATGGGAAAATGTAGCATGTAAACACATTAGTATTTTGTGTGATTTCCTGTAAGTCTATTTGAAGCTTCGTCTCCAATGAATTATGTTCCTTTATAACTATGTCAATACTCAATCAATCCATTTTCAGGACGAAAGAAATGTAATTTCATAAAAATCAGCGAAAAGTAAGAATGTGGAGGTTTTCATGGACAGTGTGGGTTGATATCATGGTCCATATACATGGACATTACTATTCAACCATGACTTTTCTAACTTAACCCTATATTTGTCACATGTATACTGTAAACAAAAAATCATTGCAAGTGAACAATATTTTGTCGGAAGACCTGAGAAAACACAAAATAAAATTGTTAATTAAGTCAATGTTGTTGCAAATAAATGCAATTCATGTAAGTTAATAAAATTAACAAATAAAAGTCAAACTGCATTATGAGAGCACCTTACAAACTTGATTTGATGTGATATTTGGATTGATCATAATATAAAGATAAAACTAGATCAACTGCAACTAACATTTATTTTCATCACTGATGAATATTCATATCATTTTCTTGATTTATCGATTAATTGTTCGTTCTACAAAATGTCAGAAAGTAGTGAAAAATGAAAAAAACAGTCTGCGATAGCAAAAGATAGGAAACAGTCAGGCTGTTTTATTTCATGAAATGAGGAAACTAAAAGTCAGTCATGATTTTGTTATATTGTCACATACATTCTATCATTGTATCTATAAACACAGGGAGTAGAAAACAGGAGCTTCATGAACAATACTATTGCAATATTGACCATTTATGGAGGTAAGTGATAAAGTCACTGGAGCTGACATAAACTTGTCAGTTTCTCTATGTTACATCAGTATGAGTAACGTCAGATTTTAGTTGACGAGATTCGGGTTCTCTCTTGAGAAAAGCTCAGTGAGTCATCCAGCTGAGTGCCTCATAACAGATGCAATTATTGTAACAATAAAAAGAATTTATTTGAGAATATCAAAAGCTTTGCAAAACAGTCTGAGATGACTCACTTTCCCTCGTAGGTGCAGTCAGAAAATCTAGTCAAAGAAAAAAAAATGAGCAGTCTGTATGACTTGGTTGATCTGTTTTCTGAATGTAATTTCAGATAATTCATGTAATTCACTGTTTTGACTGATTGATTTTCACTATAAACAATTAAAAAAAAATAATTATTGTATATAAGTAAATTTAAAATTTCTCTTTCTTTGCCATTTATGTTGATTGATAAACACTGGTAGCAGTCACTCACTGTGTTTGCAGAGTCAGTAAGAAAGGTCTCATCTTACAGCGTCTGTTTGGTCAAAATCTCATGACACTGTTCACTGGTCCCTACTAACAATCAATAAGTGCTGCAAAGCTTTTGGTCAGCAGGTAGCAAGCAGCAGAGTCAAAGTCAAGCCCAAATAAACCCCCAAGTGGAAACAACAGTTTCCTAAAGGCTTAAAAACTAACCCATACCCAAAGTCCCACACCATGATTTTATCTGCTCTTACTGCAACCGAGATGACAGGTCTTTGATTTTAGTGTGAATGAGCTCTTCACTTGAGACATCAAACAGATCATAAAGCAATGGGGATTTGAGAGTGATAGAAACCCCATTGATCTTCCGCTTTCTTCTTAATTTATATTTAACCATTGGCTTGGCACCAAAAAAGATTGTGTTTATGGCCTTCTAAAATCCATCATTAATTTCTTACTGCTAAACCCAGGGCAAACAATGTCGTAAATAATGTTAATCGCAGATGAAACTGTGTGATTTCACCGTCAACATTTCCTCAAACAGCACTGTATTTACCCCGGCTCCCACAACAAGCTGTTGAGCCCTAAAGTCTTGGTACTACACTGCGAGTAGAAGAAGTAATTGTCTGCATTGAATTGCATGAGCTCAAAATGGAACTTGCTCAGATGTGTTTGGAAACTAATTGGGAGACAGAAACAGCAAACAGCTTTGGTGAAGGGAGCCGGGTCAATGTAAATTCAAACAACACAAATTTAGTTTAAATAATATGGAATGCATCAATTCAGACAAGACGGTGTGTGTGTGTGTGTGTGTGTGTGTCGGTGTGTGTGTGTGTACGTACCATGGCAGTGTTAAATAAATTCATTAATTAAACAATCTAGTCAAACTTAATTTTTGCTCAGACCGGAGGTACAATTTGATTTTTAAACTAATTTAAAGTCAGAACATTTTGCTTATTTAATTTCATGTTTTATTCTAAAACAAAATATTGGGGTAACACATAATTGAATTTTGTCAATTTTGATATAGTTTTAAACAAAATTTTGGTGGAAGAAAACTTAACCCTTGTGGTTCGGCCTCATCACGCTCATCAGTGCTGTTTTCACTTGCAGCAGGCAGGTGTTTTCAGCAAAAAACTGTAAAAACTGACTGTACACTACAGCTCAGAACAAACTGCTCGGCGTCAAACAGCAGGCAGACTAAGTTAGGGACCAGCTGGTGGAGCATTTAGCAGCTAAAGAGCCGGAGATTTTTCAAAGAAATGATAAAAACTAAATACAGAGCTAAAAAAAAAAAAAAAAAAGAGTGAATATTTGAGTTACAGTTATCAAGTGGCCAGAAACATGAATGTTAATGTTGCTTTGTATTTGCTGGCAGGGTGAATAAACAATTGTTCCCTAACAATGCAAACATAAATTAACTTAACACAGAAAGAACATATTAATTTGTGCAAAATGATGAAAATAGTTGAAGTTATTTTGCTTTAGTAAAACACTGGAATAAAACGACATTAGAGAACTCATGAACACACATTCAACAATTTCTCTAACTTTCCAAAATCGACAATCTACCATTCTTACCCACTCGATGCAGTGATTTGCCGAGTGTTCACAGATGAGAACGTCCACCACTCAGATGTGGTCAGACATGCTGTATGAACTAGTTCCTTATGAGCATACTGACACCTTTAGACTCCTACCCTTGTGTTCCCTTGTATCAGTGTGTGTCCGTATGTGTGTGTTCAACCCTACGTACTCCTGCATATGTGCACGTGCATGACGACAGATGTGTTAAATGAAGGGCAGTTGAGTGGACCAAATCTGATGCATTCAGTCTGTAGATTTCCCAGTTTGGGAGCGGATTACAAACTGGAGCGCTGCAAATCCATCTTTCTATCTCTGTCTAATTGGCATGTCATAATTGCCACTCCACAAAGCCCCAGTGAAGTCTGGACACTGAATGTCTAAAAGTAGGTGTCTTTGCACCCCACGCTCTCCAGTCTGCAATTTTGGTGAGGGAATGTGGTGTTTGAGGCCTGCAATTCAATAGTTCTGGAAAACGAAAAGCTTAAATCAGGGCTACAATTCAACATAATTAATGCCCATCAGCAACCAGTAACTCACTTTTCCTTTTCCTTGAACTAGAAACATTATGTACATGCATGAAGATCTGAAGATAACCAGCTGCAAGACTACAAACAAGCAGCAGGAGCGCACATCCACAGCACAGAAAAGTGGTATATAACAGTAAAGGATGCAACAAAACTTTCCAGGGAGTTTATACTAGTTTCACATAAGTCATATTTGAGCTTGGTCTCAAGTGCTGCTTCATGAACATGATGAAATGGCCTTTTAAAGTACTCTCAGAGGAGCCAACACTTCAAGGGCTTCTTAGAACCCGCACCACTGCCTTGTATCACCCCGGGAGAGGGAGAGAAAAGCGGGCCAAAGAGAAATAGAAAAAGAACGCAAGAGACAGCGAGCAAGAGGGAGAACACTCCAAAACCAAAATGCAAAAGAGTCATAGGGGCCGAGATGAGCAGAGAAACCCTCACAGAGAAAAAGAAACTCAAAATGAAAGAGCGCAGAGCCCAAAAAAACTTTTATTCTGAGCTGATCCTCAGATCAGATGAGATAAGAGCACAGTAAGTTCAGTCTCTGCTTGCAGCTGAGTTCAGGCATTTCTTTTTCCAACTTACTGAATGTAGGACTAAAAGGAGGACCAGAGGAAGAAGAAGGCAAGAGCAGCATGAGCGTGCCCACTAGCTTTTAGTCAGGAAGCCTAATGAGTTCCTGTGGGATGGGGGCTGGCTGTCAATCACCCTCATTCTTCTCCAACACTATGCCGTGTCATCCTGTACACGCAGAACCAAGGGGCATGAAATAATTAGAGATGGCCAACCAGCCACAGTGTGACTTGGTTGTCTGGCAGAGGAAGGAAGTCACAGCGTGTCTCTCTTGTGTGAGGGGACATTTGAATTTGTTGGATTACGGTGTTGGAAGACAGTGTACCCGCCTTCACGACGACGTTAAAATGTGACAATGAGGTAATAGTGTTACAGCATATTGCGTAATGTCACAATGATTCCTGACTTATTGTGAGGGCGATGAAAGAAAAAAAAAAAGGAAAAAAAGGTGAGCAATGGATTCAGCATATGATGAAAGGCAGCCCCTGCTGGTAGAGCAGCTGTGAGACTCTTTTTAAAGACGGGATGGCAGAGAACGAGAAGAAAAAGAGGGAGAAGCGAGTGAGTGGGGAGGAAAATATCAGGCCTATTGTTCAGTTGATTTTTTTTTTTTTTCAAAAAGAGAGACGAAACAGAACGGACGGGGGGGACGCTGTACATGAGGCTAGGCGTCTACAATGAAATATTTATCAGTCACCATCTATACAGTCACCCAGAGCGTGCAGGGGTTGATTATATAGACCATCCAGCCAATTAACATTTCTGTACCATCTATATTTGGACCTAACATATTTTTTATTTTTTTTTGCCATAAATGTAAATAAGAATTCACAAACACCGAAGAAGGGGGAGGTGTGTCGGAGGGGGGGCGACAAAATGAGCCATCCCCGAAACAAAACAAGAAGAGGGTTTAGTAACATCTGCATGTGAATAGACGCTGCCTAACATCGGCAGCGGCTGTAAGGGCTTTATGTAATTGCTGATGAACAATGTCACAGAACTGGCAGATTGGGGGAGGGACGGCTTAGAGGGTCATGTGATGAGAACTATCTTTCTACTGGAAGCAGTGTTTGAACCTTATGACTGTGCAAATCTAAATTTAACTGTAATAGCTTCTCAGACAATTCACGACGCCTCTAGGTAAGTGAAGGTAAGGGGAGACCATGAGTGTGATCTGTGAAGGGGTTGTAATGTGTTTTTATTCCAGCCAAAAGTATGAATGAGTGCTTCAACTAGTGAGTATTTTCATTATTGATAAATCGGCTGCTTATTTTCTCTATTATTAGTTTTTACTATGAAATATTAGAAAGCAGTGAGACATTAAAATATCAACAAGTCCTCTATGGTTAAAAAAAAAATGTTGGCTGTAGGTAGGAAACAGGGAACAAGCAGTGATCTGTTTGTCAGCCCATCCGTCCACCCCAACCTCCTCTGTCTATGGACTTTGTGGCTCTATAACAATGTCATTCTACTTCCTATTTTGCTAAGGCTTTGTCATTACAATGTAAGCAAATGTCATTTTTGGCACTTGCGAGAATGACTGATGTTCTTATTTTTCCTGGAAGAACAGCTTCAAAGATATCCAAGGTGACATGTTTCTTACTTTGTCCGACCAACAGTCCAAAACCCAAAGATATTCAGATTTGCAAACATACAAGACAGAGAAATTGAGGAAATCTCAAAAGTGAGAAACTGGAACTGGGAATGTTTCAAACTTTTGCTTGGCACATGACTCAAATAAGGAAGTATAAATCAAAATAGTTGCCAATTAAATGTTCTGTTAATCACCTAATCATTGTAGCTTTAAGTATAAACATACATAACTTCACATGTGCTTTCTGGAGTTTACATTTCTGTGATCCATCCAGAAGCCCAGGTTGAGTGAGCAGCCAGTGGGCCACACAGCTTAATGGATGGCCTTTTCATTAATTTAGCCCCCCTCACGCACTGTTAACATTCCTGACTGTTCGCTAACCTGCCTTCCGTACCTCTCCACGAGTCTTGACACGGAGTAAAAACACCCATGATCCGAGGTTAATTACATGTCCATCTCTTAACCAAAACACTGCATTGTATCCACTTTGGTTTGTGTAAAAAGCTGGCAGGGAAAAGCAGGAGTGTCTGTGCCAGGGTTGGTGGGATGGGCATCGGCTCAGGGGACGGAGTGTGAGGGTGTAGAGAGCAGCCAAGGTTGACCTACGGGGCGGGGCAGGAGAATTGGCCCGGGATCTGAGGCAGTGGTGTGAGGACGCTGGGGAGCCGCTCTATCTGTGGGCATCGAGCCAGCTGTGATCTACTGTATTTCCCTGTCAGACAGGCCAGTAATGCACTGATGCCAAGAGGAGAGGAGAGGAGCGGAGAGAACTTTTTTTTTTTTTTTAGAATAACCAGAACTATTTGAAAATGAATATTTATTCGATATATTCGATTTATGATGGATTATATACATGTAAAATTTAGGTTGGCCTAGAATAAATGGTTGGAAATGAATTTTTTATCAGAATTCTGAAGTTGTCTAATATGATCACTCAGTGCAGAACAGTAACACAACTAAACAGTGACATCTGTGAGTTTTTGGGTGAAACTGACAGACACTATGGACTTAAACAGAATTGGCAAAAATGAAAAAACAAGTTTTAGTCAAACTCGTAACTTTTAATCAGCCTTTAGCTCAAATCAAACCACATCATTAATCTCGCTTACTTCATACGGGTCAATGATCAACTCCCAGAGTGTGAATCTTTTACAAAAGCTTCATAACCAATAAACAACAGAAGCCAGTACTCAGTGAACTTTTTCCCCATGAAGTAGAACAGGACATGTTCACATGTTGACTGGATTACCATAAAAAGCAAGCTTAACTGTTTGTTTTGCTTAAAAGGACCAGGACTATTGGGACTATTGATTGGCAGTGAGATGGACCAATCAGTTCTTAAATGGTGGACAGGTTGCTGGCGTTACACTGGGACTGATAGGGAAGCCCGTTCTTTGTTTGGTTTCAAACAACGATGATGTGTTTGTGACCGGTCATAGATCTGTCATAAAGTATGCGATGAGCAGCTGGACACCTGTCTACTCTGTACATATAACACTTATCACATGTTCATGTCACGACTCCAAGGGTACAGCGTGTCATATATTGTTTAGGGCATGTTGTCCAGAAGCCCTCTGAGACAAATTTGTAATGTTGACCTATATAGCTTTAATAAAAGAGTGCAGTGTTTTGGTTATTTTGAAATTGACAGCTGCAGGGATAGTTTTTAAGTTTTAGATAACACGAGGCCTTCACTTATAATTCTGTGTAATTGAAGTTATTTCAATAGAGCGTTTTGTCAATAATAAACTCTGCAAAATGGTGGGTGTAAGAGGCTATTTAATTCAACTTACCCCCTTGCTTTTTTGTTTATTGGACTGTAGATACATTTAGGTCATTTTACAGAGACCCCAGAGTCCCAAAGAAATTATTTTTTCCCAATCTTGTGTACACAGAATAGGACTTGAGCACAACAGTATCTTGTACGCTCATTGTGCTATCTACCAATTTCTAGTTTGCATACGATATTTGATATACGAAGTTAATATTTTAAGTGTACATGTTTTGGGACTTCTGGCCTCCGTTAAATTGGTTTTAGTGATTTTTTTGTTTGTTGTTATGGCGCTGCTCAATCCAAAGCTTTTCCTAAGAAAAATAACTTCTTCTTTAAACTTTATAGGCTTGATTTAAGCTGGACATCCTTTAGAGCGAGCAGAGTGAGTCAACACTGCATATTATGTCCGAGCCTCCCTCAGCTGGGACATAGCACTATCTCCTACACTTTGTCTCCATCACCCAAAGGAATAGCTCATAAATGCTCTTGAACTTACTGCAGCTCACATTATCTCTTCCCCTCAACCACCAACTCTCTTCTATTTTTTTTCTCCACTCTTCTCTCCCTTTCCAATTTCCCCTCTCGGCTCTCTTCCCCTTCTCTTCTCCCGTCATTTTACCCATTTCTCTACTTCTCTCCCCTTTCTCCTCAGCCTCTGCTGTCCCCAGGGGGTATGAGACAGGCTAGGAGACTTGCTGTATGTGCCGCTGTCATGGCCTGAGCTCCCTAGTTGGGGATCCTTTGATGGTGGTGTTGGGGATTATTCATCCTGTTCGTTGGGCCGTATACCACTGTCACACAGCACCAGCAGCAGCATCACATGCAGACATGCACATACAGGCACACTCTTGAAAAATAACTACAGCAATATTTCCTACTCAAGAATTTTGACTTTTTCCATTGCCACACTTTGATGTTGGAACAGCTGTTGTTATAAGATAAGATAAGATGAACTTTATTAATCCCACGGGGGGGAAATTTGCATCGTTACAGCAACAGCAGGATATAGACGACAGTAGGTGTCATCATTGTTAAAAAGTATTTACATCATCATTGTATTTATATGAGGTGTAATATAGCACATTGTGTATGTGCAATGTTGCACATGTGTAAAGGAATGGTGAGAAAAACTAGTTGCATGTGTTACAAAGCAACGGTGTAAAGTTTTAATATGATTATTCTTCAGACGTCTTAAATAATGCCTGCAAATGGAGTTTCGTTTTCAGCGTTGGTTTTATTTTCTTTCTTTTTCAGCTGCACAGCAAATGTCTCATCAAGCATTTATTGTTAAATGATAAGTAAAAATGAGCTACAGCTAAAGGATAGTGAGAATCTTTTTGAAGTTATTTTTTGTGACCACAGCAGTGACCTGCAGCTGTGAACCACACATACTGTACCACATCAAACATGTTTGATATCATCACTCACTGACTATTGTGAATTATTGTGATATATGTTCAAGTGAAAAGAATAGTTGGCGAGAACTATGGCAAGAATAGTTAATGGGAAACTGTTAAAATACCATTTACAGTACTCCATCATCATTTACACATTAAGCTATGGTAAAATAATGCATAAATAAATCCAAATTCTTAAAGTGTTGTCTAAGTAGGCTATTGTATGAAAGACTACATTGTCCGTAATGCAACAGACCAGGAAGCAGTGACACCAACTCTGTTGTTGTTTGACATGCATGGACTTGTGGCTATAAGAAGCAGAACTATTGTTCTAGTAAGGCTTCAGAAATGGTTTCAGTATTTTTGAACTACATTGAGATGAGAAGAGTTTATATCAAGGAGGAGTCAGAACTGAACTATTTATTATTCTGTGTGTGATCCTCACATAATTATCGAGGTCTCGTTTCTGATTGAAAGAGCTGAAATCCTGATGCAAAGGCTTTGAATGTGTCTGCATTGAGTCTGCTATCAAGAACCGCTACTAAATTGGAACTGGTTCCAAACATATTTATTACACCAGAGATCCCTACTTATTGATCCCTGAAAGCAAAGTTTGTATCTAATGCGCTTTTGTCTACATCAGTGGTTATCAATGTGTTAACACGTGTAAGAAGCATGTGCTCAAAAGAGTAGCTAGGCTTTGCTAAAGACAGTAACGATACAGAAAAATGTAATCACTGGGCAAAAATAATTGCTTGCAATGAAGTCGGTCTACATGACAAAGCATATCCCGCCCAGCATTAGAGCTAAACAGATGACTTGACGTGCAACTATTCTTTAAGTCATTCAACATTCCCCAGCTCTATCTTCTCAACTGTGATGCTCTTATGTGAAAGCAAACTGAATTTCTCTTGGTTTTGGACTGTTGGTTGGACAGAACAAGCACTTTCACGTTGAGCTCTAAAATTGTGATCGGAATGTTTCACTTCTTTTGGACCAAATGATTAACAGAGAAAACTGTCAGATTAATCAATAATGAAAAACATTGTTAGTCGCAGACTCTCATAGTCACAATGCTTCAGAATGTTAGGCAGATGTTCAGAAAATATTCATGTCTTTTTTTATTTTACTCTATAACCAAAACAGTCACCAAAGTATCTGAGTGTTCTGGTTTTCTTGCTCAACCGAAACCCCAGGAATCACAAATGACCACAATCAAGACGCGGATGTGGATTCAGATCAAATTTAAATGATGCCTGCTCCTGCTGTTCTTATACTAAATGTCTAGAAGATGAACCAGTTTCTATTTACTTAGACAGATGCTAGAGTTGGTCAAGGATGTGTCTGCTTTGTGTGAATGTGTGAGTGAGTGTGACTGTGTGTGTGTGTGTGTGTGTGTGTGTGTGTGTGTGTGTGTGTGTGTGTGTGTGTGTGTGTGTGTGTGTGTGTGTGTGTGTGTGTGTGTGCTGGCTGCAGGGTGTGGCTGCTGGCAAATGGAGCATCAGTTCTCACCCAAACTCCTGTGTGCCAATCTTGAGGGCTGTCATTTTCTCTCTCTTTTTTTTTTTTTTTTGTTCTTTTCTTTCAGGGTCCCTTGAGGAATTTGGGAGCATCTCCTTAATGATCCTGAATGGTGCAGCAGTGGCAGTATGTGGGCTGCTGGTGTGTAGGCGAAGGGAGATGGAGCAGCAGAGCTCCACAGCACCTCATTAGGCCCAGGACTCCCGAGCTGGAGCCACATTAAAGAGCAGCCATGCCTTTCAACATGTGCCGGCTGGTCTCCCTTCCGCTTTCCCCACTGCTGGAGCAGTCGCTCACATTTCAGATGCATCCACACATACACAAAATGTAAGGGGGGGGGGTGTATAGTGTAGTTTGGAGAAGATGAGAAAAAGGGAGATAGCATGAGAAAAAGGGGGGTTAATTTAATCCTGGCTGTTGTGTTGTTTGGTAGGATGTTTGCTATTGTAATGCGAGTTATTTGGCAACATCAGGACACCAGGAAAACAATCATGGCAGTGATGGATCTTCCCTATAGGCTGACTTTCGGAGCAGACGCTCCCTCGCATGTGCCAACTAGGCAGGGATCACAATAATCCACTAAAGCCCTCCACCTCTTCACACACTTAACAGAAGTGGAGGGAGCTCCTCCTCCCTCTGTGAAGTTTTGCTTCGGATGCTTCGCGAGGTCAGCCGCGTTGTTATCGTTGTCATATTGATGAAACACTCAGCAGCTTGCAATCGGTTCACAGCCCGCCCATATTTCAGTTGACGACTCGGCTCGCCTCTAAGAGCAGAGAGATTAAGTTGCTCCCTCCGTAAGTGCATGGAAAGAGTAAAAAGGGTGTTTGCTGAGGATCGGTATTGAAATTGCTGTGGGAATGTTTTCATGCACGTTTGTTATCTGTTTTTATGATTTAGACGAGTTTTGCTGTAAACAAGCAACCATGAGAGAGCTGTTTGGATGATATGATAAAACGCTCTTTTAAGTGTTAAAATCAATAGCCCATATAATCATAAACATGAGGGCATTAGAGAGTGATGTTCTTCTTTGGTCGAAAGGACATACAGTATGTCATATTAATGCAGTTTAATTCAATTAGCTCTTTGCTGGGCGTGCCATGGAAGCCCAGAGGGATATTTTGTTGATGGTATGCAGTGCGCAAAAAGTGAGTCAAGAGAGGATTGCCAGTTATTATGAAGATATGATAAGAATATTTGGTGTCATAACAAGTAACAAACTGAAAAGTTTTAAGTACGAGCAAAACAAGCCCACGATCTCTTTTGCACAAAGTTGGCTACGGTGACGAGTGAGGAACCCTAAGGTTTCATAAAGGGCTGAAAAAGGGTTTTTAGATGGAAGTAATAATTAAAATCAGTCTCTCAGTCTGCCTGACTGTTTCTCTGACTGTCAAACAAAGAACTCAGTTTAAAGATGAAACTCTCTTAAAGAAAAAAAACAGCGATTGTCACCACACTGAACAATGTCATAAAAATAAAACACGCACCAAAAAAAAAAAACACAACACAAAGGAGAGCCCAAAGGTTCTTCCTCTCGAGCGAGTCCCTGTCACGAGTGACACAAGAAGTTATTTTCCTATTTTCGCTGTATTTCATTTAAATTTCCATTCTGTGTCTTAGAAATGAATATTTGATCTTTTCCCCCTGAACCTGTCACCGATGGGCCTTTGAAGCTGCGAGACACTGCATTGTGTTTGTGACACTGCGGGATATACAGGAGAAAAAGATCAAACTCCTCTGCGGAGAGAGAACATGAAAAGGTAAACACTGTGTCCTGGCGGTTTACCTGTTTAGAAGCCCTCTTTGTTTCAGATGTTCTGACCACAAATGTTTGGGGGCAACAGTCTTGTACAATGTTTGCTTTTCTGGAAATGATTGTCTACTTTAATGCTTTTTTTTTTCTTACTTGGACTGTGTTTGTTCTGGGAATGCTGCTTCAGTCTGCAGAAAAACTTTCTCTCAGAGATGTTCTCTGTTCTTTTGTATTCTGCTGACTTTCCTAAGTCTGTTTTTTGTGTTGTTATGTGCCATGCATGCATGTGCGTGCGCTTGCATGTGTGTGTGTGTGTGTATAGTGGCAGCAACAGCAGCACTGGAGGTCTGTGCAGTAGCAACTTGTGGAATCCCCCTTCCTGAGATCAAATGGAAAAGAAGATATATGGGCTCTCGCTGCTTTCCAATTAATACTTCACCTGCATCTACGATAAGATGAAAAGTGATAACAGCGGAGACGGGGACAGCCAGAGGTGTACACAGAGTGTGAAACACAGATGGAATGAGCTTTTTAAGTGTTTTGGAAATCTTGGATTCGCTCTCATGTTGATCAACACACTCCAGCATAACAAGTGTGGAGCAAATATACTCGAAGGTGTGTAACAAAAATGTTGATTCTATGCTCCAGATTATAGGCCTATGTAAAAATAGAGAAAAACATGATAAGCACGGTCGCATAAAAAAGTGGAAATTGAGCACCCTAGTTAGTCATAATTGGCTAATTTTGTTTGTAAGGTCATGATAGCACTTAAAGCCTCTCTGGATCCCTTCCCGCAAAAATGCAACATGCAACACAGGCAACCCTTTTGTGTGCCAGTGAGCACTGATGTGCTTTCTGTTTCCATGCCAACTCACTTTCATCTTTCATCTTTCTTACCAGCTCATCCTACGCTTCAGATGAATTAGGTTTGTTACAAATTCTTTTGAAGTGCACACACAACCCCCCCATACCACCCCACTTCAGCGAAACAAAACAAAAACACTGAGGAGCTACAAATGTAAGCCAGTAATCTTGCTCGTTTCGGCTCCTTGGCTAACCAATGGCACCACGGACAGGATATTTCCACTTCATTTCAATTTGGAATACGTCCCTCGCTCCTTCTACCTCTTGGCTTCCATTTTCTGCTGTTGTGAGCTGCTCTGCACCACACAATTCATTTCCATTATGGAGACGGTCGCTGAGAGGGTTGCATTGTGGGTTGGTAATGATCTTCAATTACACTGATGCCAGTACCTAAGGGGTAAAAGGAAGGTGGAGGTCTCTTAAGGATCAAAGGTTTAGACCTGAAGAGGACGTCTGTGTCCTCGCAGATGCATTTTCTCAAGATGCTCCAGTGAATTCTGCCTCTGGACACAGAAAGCCAATTTCTAGGCCCTGGGCTGTGTCTGTCAGTAATAGAGGTGCTGGAAAGTCTGGTATCGGCAGGTGTTCTGGCCTTTGAGATATCAACGATAAAAACATCAACTTTGCTTTCCTCTGCTCCTTCATTTTCACCTTGCATTTTGAACTTGAAGTTGATTATAAAGTTGGACTAATCAATATATATATTCTTTTATCTTAACAATGATTGAAATGACTATGTGGAATGTCAAAGTGGTTACAGACAGTGACAAAGAGACTTTAGTTCCCCTCAGCACTAACAAGCATTTTAAGAACTTTTAGCTTATTGTTTTGGTTTTATGGCACAGAGGAACAAGGAAATAATAGGACTGTAGATGTATTTGTGTCAAGTTCATCTGAATCAAGTAAATATTCATTTATTATTGGCTGGGTTAAGCTATATAAGCTTAATTCTCCTTATTTGTTGAATTGTATGCTTGTCCCAGTTATGCAGAAAGACAAAAGTTACATTTTTTGCAGGTTTAGCTGACCTGCTAACTATGAATACACCCCTCTGCTAATGGTTAAGCATGGGGATGGAAATATTCTTCTTTGTGGTCGTGTGGCAGCTAGTGACAGAGAAAACATTGCACAGATAGAGAGAAGAAAGGATTCCACTAAATATCAGCAAATCCTGAATGTTAATGTCGTGCAGTAAGTCAAGGGAGTGAAACTGAAACCAGGCTGCATTCTACAACAATTATCTAAAGCGTAGCTCGAAATGCACCATGAAGTAGTTCAAGACAAAAAAACTGAAGCTTCACAGTTCTGTGACTTGAGTGTTGTTGAAAATATGTTAAACTTAAACATGCTGTGTCTGCAAGACAACAGCCTAAAAATATGTCAGAACTTGAAGCGGTCAGCAAGAAGATGTGGGTCAAAGTGGCCAAAAATCTGACCACAAATTAATGCTAATGTTGCTTCCTGTCAACTGTTTGGAAACATGTTCACCATAACAACTTTCTCACAATGAGTTTGCAGGGATTGGGAAAGAAAAAAAAAAATTGTGTATTATCTTCATGTTGTAATAACAAATTTTGAAATCGCTTCATTTCTTGAGTGATTTCATCTTTATTCGAGGCTTGATTAGGAGTAATTAACAGTCTACACATGTGGTACAAAGATTGCTGCAGATTACAACAAGATTGTTCAGATTTTAACACAGATAATTCAGTTCGAGGATTGAATTATGAAAATCCAAAGGCAGATCAAATATGCCTTTGAACCAGAGAAATACTCCTGGATTAGATCAGAAATTAAAAGCCACATATCCAAGAATCCTATTTATTAGTATATTTTATAGTTCATAGATCCCAAAACACTTAAAAAACACACAAACTATCTTAACTAAACTTATCTTTCCCACAGTCTTCCCAGTACATATCCATCAGTCGCACTTTTGACTGCAGTGACTGTCTCGATAGTCAAAACAGTGACTCAAATATCAATTCAGAGATATTATAAATTGATTCCAAACTCATTTCAAAACACAAAGACACAATTTCTCTTTATATGACATATATAGTGAACCTTTTTAAGTCTCTTCTCATATTGAGCTTTTCACCTCGCCTTCTCCAAACTTTACACCAGTCTCAGCTGCGATATTTGTCCCTGGTGACATCAAACGTGCTTTACACTATCTGGGTGTTCTTTTGAAGTTCACTCGACTCAAGAAAAAGATGGAAAAATAAATAACATGCTGTCTGGAGTTTCACATCCAGTGTATCTGGGCATGAAGGGTCAGCTTTCTTTTCTTGGAGGAAAACAGGGAGGATGCCAGCTTGGAGCAACTGGAGTTTAGGAGACGAGTGAAGTGAAGGAATGAAGAAAGTTTTCAGGTTATCTCTACAGTTCATCTCATGGTGAGCAAAAGGTGAAAAAGAACAAATGCTTTAGGAAAAAAAAAAAAAAATCAGACAGTCAATCAAACATAGACTTTGTTTGTCTGCTTGCAAATGAAGACTCATGCAAGTCATTGCATATGAGAGAACAAATCCTAGCCAGAGAGACTTCAATTTGTCCATCAATTTGAAAAAGCCAACACTGGCACAGCAGTTTGCATCTTGCTTGTTGGTTATTGAACCTGTCTGCTTCTTTGCTATTTATTCTCTTTTAGCATCTTAATTATTTTTCCTATGTGCTTTGAACCACTGATAGCCTAAACATGAGAAAGGATAGATAAAAACTGTCACAGTGATGCCATGGCCAAAGAACGTCAAAACACACACAAAGGAGATGCATGTAAACCAGCAAAATGCATGTAGACCATGTCGTCAAAAGATCAGCTTATTTAACGCTTGATTATGCCTGGTAGTTTGTGACGAAAATTAGAGACACTAAAATTCCTTGGTCAGCCTTTCAAAACTGGGATGCTGTGGTAATTTACTTGATTGGAATACAATTTTGAGGTTCAATTAATTCCAAGCTGATTTGGAATACATTACAGGAAGACTGATTTATTTAGGTTAAGCTTCCATTGGTGCTGTGCGGAAAAGTAAGGAGGCTTTAACAGAATGATATTTCATAGTACAGAAGTGAAAAATATTCAAGCCCCTTGAAAAGGCGTTAAAGGAGCATGAAAGGAGCCAAGGGTGATACTATACCCCTACAACATTTGGTTAATTGGAGATTGGTCACGGGCTGTAATATTTGACTGTAATCTGAAAGGCCTGTGAAAGCAGGAGTGTGCAGAGAGAGAGAGAGAGAGAGAGAGAGAGAGAGAGAGAGAGAGAGAGAGAGAGAGAGAGAGAGAGAGATCAGCACAAGCTGTGAGGAGCAGCCAGTGATAAGATTAAACCCATTCACATCCCATAATGAAAAATGAGCAGCAGTAGCTCCTTTTTATCAGGCTCATTTCTTACATCGCTGCTCCTCTAGGTTGTTTTCATGTAAATAACTAAATATAAGACTCTACAACAAATGCAACAATGCTCGTTCCCTCGCATAATACGCAATAACATACATCCAATATGGTGTCGAATAGCAGGAGTAATCAGAGGTGGAGAAATAACAGCGTAAATATCAGCCCTGGCCTTATTTTCTCCCTGTTCCTCCGCGTAACCAAACTGACTCATTATGAACTTCAAAGACACAGATAGGAGTTTTAATTAAGAGAAATGCTGCGGAGCAGTGAAGATAAGTAACCCCCCTCCCCCCCTCCCCCATTTCCCCCTGCACACCCCCACCTCCACACCCCCTACATCCCCACCCCTCAGTGCTCAGACAACATCATTAGGACAGTACAGAGGGTGGTGGTGCGCAGCAGCCAACCATCGTCCCACCGCATGAAACCAAAATCACTGCGTAGCTTCTATGTGGTAATCCTCACATCACAGGTTCTTTGTACTGATGTGGAGTGACACTGTGCATGTTTCAGTATACACATGCAAACATAAACACGGGATTATCTGGCACCAGCAGAAGCGGCAGCGCCACCGCTTCCATCGGTGCTATCAGTCAGCTGTGCCGTGTGTGGAACAGAACCAAGAGGCTTGGAAGGCAGAAAGGTGCATTGTTTCCCAGAGCTTCATCCCTTTTCCTTGCTTTTGTTCAGATTATGTAATGCTGAAAAGGTCATTTTTTGCTCTCACAAAGCTCATCTGTTATGCCAGAACAACCATTAACCAGAGAGTGGAGATAAGATCAGATTACTTGTATTTTAGCCAGTGGAAAGATGCTTTTGAGATTTTATTGACCATGCCTCGGCCAGGGAGCTATCAGCTCTTTCATAGCATAGAAACAAGGGTAGAGCTGAAACGACTGCTCAATCAATCGATTGACAAAAATGATGATAATGAAATCAATTTATTATTTAAGTCATTTTCAATCAATAAAAAAAAAAAAAAATCAATAATGTTTCAAATTCTTTTCTTACATTTACTGGTTTTCATTGTCTCCTATGAGAGTAAATTTTAGAACAGTTGATTAAACCAAAGTAGGAGGATGGCAACAATTATTTTTTATGAATCAATTAATCTGCTGATTAATTTGATTAACCCAATAATATTCAATTTACTACATTGTGAGACCAACAAAAGCAGCAAATGCTCATTTGAGAACCATCATATTTTTGGTATTTTTGCTTGCAAAATTAACTTATCTTAATCAATTGATTAATGGATTAATCCAGTAATTGTTTCAGCCGTAGAGAAAACAAGCAATAAGAAGAAGCAAATTTGGCCTCTGAGAGCTCATGATAGATATTAAAAATAATCATTACATACAGCCGAAAACAAGAGCATAGCCTACACACAGCATTAAAGTTGTTTTTCCTCTCTTTTAGGAACTAAGGTTAACAGACTTTCACATGTTGATTAAATTCTAAAGCAATTTACAGTTTTTCCCAATCTAATTTTCTGCTTTTTTTAAAATAGTGATTTAATTATGAAGCCAGTAATGATTTGTAAAACATGTAATTGTGTTAAATGTTCAAAATATAATGGATAATAAACATGATTTACTGCACACATATGTAAAACTACATACAAATTTGTACTTATATATACTTGTCTTGCAAAACTTTGTGCCTCCATTCCTGGTGATTCTCACGTTGTTTTATCATATGAAGAAAAAAGCTAAGAGTTGAGACACCATCAGTCTCTGGAGGGGCTCATAAAAGCATATTTAAAACCCAGTGGATAATGTCAAAATGTATTGTCATCAAAGTAAAATAGGCGGTCTGACTCAGAGCCTTAAAAAAGAAATGGTATTATGAAGTGACAGACTTTCAAAGGATGGCATTTTGTATTTGTACTCACAAATAAAACTTTAGTAGGTCAGTTATAACGACAAACATCCCTATGAGGAGAAGATGGTAAAATAAACATGTTAACATTACTTAAAGTGCTTTCTAACACTTAATTAGGCGACAATCAAAACTAATCTTACATCACACTATCTACCGTGCCAAGGCAGGTGAGTTGTGCCTTTGCTCGTCTCTCCCGGTGTTCAGGTGGATCCCCTCCTGCCTGAGTAGACTGGGTGAGCTCTCAGACCGCCCACAAGCCCGCGGGCCTGCTGTGCGGCGGAGATCAGTAGCAGCGGAGAGAAATCTGCCCCCCCTGGGGGAAGGCCTGATGTCGGAGAGATTAATTGCAGACTACGGAGCTGCAGCATGCTGGGAGCACACATTGCTTGCAGGCTCAAATATATTCATCTGTGCACAGACACACACAAACACACAAGCCCAATCTCCCTCTCCCCCTCACAGGCAGGATCCATCAGCATGTTGAATCCCAGATGAACATTAAACCCCCCCCCCCCCAGAGGTGCTGCTCCTTTGTCTCCAGGTAGCGCTGCTTGGCGTTCTGCCCACCGCCTCCTGCTTTCATGTGGCCAAGGGAATTATCCTCCCTTTTGTGTGTGTGTGTGCAAGTGTTGGTGTGTATGGTTTGCACTAGAGTGTGACGCCTTCACAGGTACTAGCTTTCATATCTGTTTTCTGTTCTGGCATCAGGCCAGCCAGCCTACCTCACAGGTGGCTTGCTGGCCTGTTTTCCCGGAGGCTCCTGAGCAAGGCAGCGTTGTGGCTGAGGCAGCAGCCAGCCGACGATTACGAGAAGAGCAGTGAGAGGAGGGACATAACTCTCAGGCTGCCACACTCTAGTTAGCGGTAAAGGGTTAGGAAGCGGTTTGCCATGCATGTGTAGTGTGTGTATGTGTGTACAAGTACAGTAAATCACTGAGGCTTTTTTCATGTATACAGCGCGCCCCTGAATCGAAAAGACTTTTCCTGTGTGCTCATGCGTGGCTGTGTGTGTTTGCGTTTCCCCCATGTTTAGTTTTATTTGTACAAGGAGAAAAATTGAAGGTACAAACCCACAGTGTGCCGCACTGCTTATTTTGGGGAAACATAACAACTGGTATTTCCCACTCTTCAAAGAAAGCTGTATAATACTTGGTTTTGCTGTCTTCTGAGTGTGCTTTGTGGAGATCCCCACTGTGAATCCAGCTTAAATGCTTTTCCATCCCGCAAACTCTTCACTGAGCGCAGCGGCTGACTGAACCTTGAAGATGGCTCTAGAGTCTCAGCTAACTTTTAACAACAAAGATCATCAGGAGCTTTGGCGGTGCCATTAGATGTGTGTGCTCATGTTTGTCTGTGCGTGTATCTAAAAATTCTCGTCATCTGGAGCTTTAGTGTTATCTTTGGTCCTCTACCAGCCTAGCTCTGCGTGTGTGTGTGTGTGTGTGTGTGTGCGCGCAGTGTGTGCGTGTGTGTGTGTTGTGGTACTAGTGGTGGTGATGTGGAGGCAGCAGCAAACTAACCACTTCTTTTAATTAGTCTATAAACTGGTTCAGGTGATTCATCGGCCATTCAGGCAAAAACGAAAAAAGAAAATAAGCCTCGACTGCAAAGAAAGTTGTTGTTTTTGGAAAAACGTTGCATGTTAATTGTTGTCAAATCGTCAACATATATTTCATGACTGTGACTTACACTTAAAAAATGAAGAGCTGGCTAACTGCATATTAAAAAGACGTAAACTACTGGGCTGCGTGTTCAGCGTTTCCTGGCAGTGTTTGTGACTCACCACGGCTCCTCTAACCAAAGTCTTTACTGGAATCCAGCAAAGCCAATCCTTATTCTGACCTAAGCTATCACTAAAATCAGCACCTGTAGGCCTCTGTTCTGTGTTTGTGTATGTACATGCACCTTTGCCCTGATCTCCCAGTCCCAAAGCAGTGCAGGTATGTTTATGCTGCAGGAGAATGAGCCTGCAGGATAAGCAGCAGGTGGCCTCTGTCTTTAGTGACTACAGCTGGGTCCCGTTTGTTGATACTGGGAGGCAGGGGGAGAAGACGCCTGCTCAATATTCCTCCGCTCTCAGTCCAGCCTCTCACTCTGCAAATCTGTATATTTAAGGATGATGTTTGAAGGAAAAGCCTCTCTTTCTCTCTCTCTCTCTCTCTCTCTCTCTCTCTCTCTCTCTCTCTCTCTCTCTCTCCCTCTCTCTCTCTGTATTTACATGAGGTCACTCTATATTCTTTTTAGGAGACTGGTTTTGATTTTTCAGATAAAGACGCCTACTCAGAATGTGCCGTGCAAATGGTGAAACTATTAGTCGTATTAGTTCATCAACAGAAATTTTGATTACATTTAAGTCATTTACTGAACAAAGATGCCAAACATTTGCTGGTTTCAACTTTCCAAATGGACTGGTGGGAAGTAGCCTACATTTACTGGTAAAATTTCAGAGCACTTGTACTTTATTCAAGTATTTCCATTCTCTAAAATGTTATACTTCTACTCTGCTACATTTGGGAAAGAAATATTGTACTTTTTGCTTCACTACATTTTTTCTGACAGATATAGTTATGAAATACTTTGCAGACTAATATTCTACAAACAACACATGTCCATCTTATGAAATATTAAAGGTTAAACTGGCCAAAAGTAAATAAAGTAGTGAAAATCTGCCCCAAGACAAACAGGTACTACATTACAATGCTGTTTACATATTAATGCATTAGTAATAATAATATATTAAAGTATATCATAATAATAACACAATGGTTATGGTTAATGAGTACTAACTATGTTGATAGTTAAAGTACATTTTGTTGATAATAATTCTGTATTATTATCATTTTCGAATGGTTGACTTTTTGTATTACTGCTAAACTAAAGTAGGATGCAAATATGTCTTCTACTGCTGCTTGAATGTTTTTCTGTTTGTTGCTCTACAATGCTGAAGATGTCATCTTGGGCTTTGGAAAATTGAGAAAGATTTTTTTCACTATTTTCAGATTTTGTATTAATCTGTGGATACATTAAAAACCAACATATTGAACTAAATGAAAAATAATCTTAGCTGCATAGTTGAGGTCCTGATGTAACCTCAAATATATTCACACATCACCATGGTACTAAGGACCAGAGCACAAACCTCTGACCATCCAGAGACATTGCCAAGTAATGCAAAACAGAGCCAATTCATTTCTTGGCAACCAAAACCACTACTCCATGATAATTTGTGATAGTTTAATTTAAAGAAAAAAAATCAATTTTTAGATTCTGTAATATCACATAGGATACAAAAAGCTGGATGCCTCATCACTTCAGTGCCTAGAGTCAATATTTCTTCCAAAATAAAAATCCATTCTCCCACCCCCCCAGTTCCCTTTGATGTGTGGGTGTCTTGGTCTTACATCAGACATCAGGGTCAAAGCCTGAAAAGGCAAGTCAATTTACAGACAGACATCAGAAGGAGAGGCTTCTCCTGCACAGGTAGGGCCGAGAGAGCTGGGGCTGCAGCTCCACAACCTCCTCATCCTCCTCATCTGTCAGATTTGAATGGAACAGACAGCTCGGACAGCTCAGCTAAAGCAGGTTCATTGTTGGCTTCGTTACACACATCGATTTACGAGCAGGAGCGCAAACAGTTCAGCGCAGAGTCCTGAAGTGTGGGTTGACTAAGGTGGTGTGTCCACCGGCAGCCATAAAGTTTTGTATGTCGGTACATCAAAGCCCCAAGAGAGCATGGTCCAACAGCCAGTAAACCGCTTCATGGTATTAGCAATTTTCCCATGTGCCCTTATCGTCATGGATATCACCAAGTTCATTCAGAGAGACATGAGAGGGATGACAGGAAGCGAGAGCTCACTATGGCAACAGCGGTTGGTCCAGAGTGGCTGATTTCTGACTTGATGTAGTGGATGGGGTACGTGGCACAAATAAAGCAAATCTTGTTTACACGCCTGTGGGTGTATTGGAATTTCAGTTTGACCAAAGTTAAGATTTAACTTTTCTGTTTTGATCTGCATGAAGAGTATTCAGACCACTGTAAGCCAGCAAAAAAAAAAAAAACATGTTTTACTTTGAACTGCATTGAAGTCAAATATATGTCTTTGTATGAGGAGTTGTCAGACATCAAATAAATGCAGGAGCTAGTAAGAATACATACTTTTTTTTTTTTTTTTTCAAATCAGCCTCAGAAGAATGTTTTAATCTGAACCCTCACAGGACTGGAGCCTGTTTCATAGAATTAATTGCTTCGACTGTTAAAAAATATTTAATTTCTTGACCAAAGTTTGTTGAAAATATGAAATGTGCATGCACAAAATCTCTGAAATGTTTGGCAAGATTTAATTTCTGTACACAAGGAAACTCAATTACACACCACCAGTTAAACATACTGCATTTTTTATTGCTGCATTCATTCTTCATTTTGATTTGTTGATGCACCCAAAATGAGACTGCATTAACATTTCAGAGATTGTGTGCATTCATGTCTCTTATTTTTGAATAAGCTGTTGTGTTGAATTTTAATGTCTCAGCGTTCAAAGGAGTCTCCATTCCTGGGGGGTCAAAAGGACAACGTTCTCTTATAGCTGATATAAAACTAATATGTATTATTACTGGCTGCAGCCCTCACATTATCTATTATATTCAACAATCTATTAATTACAGTTAACCTCAACACACTTCAAATCTTGTTTGGCGTGTTTTATTTCAAAATCTGACCTCTGTGTGATGCAGATTAGGATGTATGAAGGAAGAGAGCAACATATCCAAAAGGCAGAACCTCAAAGCCATAAACAACTCTCCCTCCAATATAATGATCTGGCAGGCTCACATCAAATACAAACATGGATGAAAGACAGAAGCAAAGCACCTCCAACACAGCTCCTGTATGTGCCATTACATGCAGCAGAGTTCATTAAGCTGAGTATGTGAGGAGAGATAAAGGCCCCTGTATTGGGGGCTTTCCCCCTTGCTAGCATACTGTCTGAACATGACTGCCAGTGTCTTTGAATACTGTACAAATGCATGGCTGGGGGCGTATTTTCATCATGCCTCAGATCCCAGATCCTGTCTTCTTTTCACACACATATGGAAGTTCCTTCTCTTTTCTGACTCTTTTTTTTTACTAGCATGCTAGTTAAATGGTACATACAGTGATTGAAATATGCCTTTGATAAGGATGAAGAATTGATTTATGGCCGTACTTTTATCATCGCTCACTCATAACCCACTGCCCCCAAGCACTCTATCCTGTGGAGAGGTTTTTGGGGAGGAAACCACCTGCTTTGATTTATAACCCCCACGGATTGAAAGTTGTAGTCAGGACTGCAGTGTGTTAAATCCTTGACATCTCTTCTAGGTCCAGTCCCACTGCCGGGCTCTGGGCAGTCCAGACTTTGAGCCGGATGGTCTAAATTATCAGTTAGACTTGAACAGCTTTCTTGGCTTACAAGAAAAAAAAAACTACAAAGGAGGCAAATGGTAAGAATTAAAGATTATGTGTGATCCACAGAAAGGTGGCAAATGGTTGTGAATATTAGTACTGATTAAAAAAACAAAACAAATGTTCACATACTGAATACTATAGAGCAGGAGAATATGAAGTGTGCCACACATCTCAGGGCAGAGGGAAGCTGTCTAAGGCCAGAAGTACTGGCTATAAAACATGCATGTTTCAAAAATTACAGCCGAAGCATATCCAGTGGAGGAATTCCTGCTGTTTCGTTCAAACAGATGTAGGCCCTCTGGAAGTGACTTCCAGATTCCCTGAATAAAAACAACATTTAGAAAAAGCGACAACTTGTTTGTTGAGTTGAGAAAAGTAGCTGTCAATTTTTCCTTTAACTTGTATTTGTCACCATGTATTTTTATATTATCTATACACATGGGATGTTAACGATGGTGAAATAGTAAATCTCTCTCTTCAGTTGAAAAGGTACAAGAGGACCTTTTTATAGTGGCTCAACTGTCTGTTGTGCTGCATGTCAGGATACCTGGAGACATGTATATTGTATTTATATACACATACTTTACGTCACTTACAAGGTGTACAGAGGTGCAAGTATGTGCATTTATTTACAGTATATATGCATGTGTCCGCATCGACTTATAGATGCTGTATACCTGGATAAATATCTGTTCTTTCTCTCTCTTCCCCCTTTTAACATGTTTTTAATGTTTTGCATACTTTGACATAGTATGTAGTTGCCTATAGACCAGGAATGTGGGGAAAAATGACATGCAACATTGGCCCCCAGCCAGACTTAAAACTGGAGCTGTTGTGATTATGGTGAGGTGCTAAAATTCAACATTACATAACTATTATTATTGTAACTGTTGTTGTTATAGTTGCCATTATTACTGGTACAATTATTTTTCTTGTATTGCCTATTAATTCTAGTGTTCATTGCTCATTGTGCTCATTGTGACCCCTCTTTTAACATAATACTCCCATTCATCATGTAATATAAACAGAGTGGCTTTATGCTTTGTTTTGTCTTCACTGCGTCAACAGTTGTTTGTAACACCAAGCTACAGATGGGACTTCCTTCAGTGAAACACACTGGCAATAACCCGACAGGGGCTTCCGATACACTGGGATCTGCATTGGAAATGCAGTTCGTCTCCTAGGGCTACAGGCCCTCCTCCATTGTTTCACGGCTATCTTGACACCCACTCACCAGAATGGAGGCATGCCGCAATGAACCCTGGGATCTGTGATCCTGCCACCGATAGGCACAGCAGTGCCACAGATTCCATTAAGCTCCAAATTAAAGCAGGCACATCAAAGGGCCTGTGAGGAGGCAGCATGGAGATGTGACAGGGAGAGGGGGAACGAAAATGAGTGAGGGGAGAATAAAGAAAAAAAAAGAAGCCTCATTTATGCAATCCCCGAACGTGACAGAGCCTAATCCAAATCAATATCTCTGAGTGGTAGAGTGTTGTTACAATGCTAGTGTGGAACATATTAGCGGAAGATGAAAGCATCAAAGTGGTTAGCTAGATGAAATTATGTCTTTTATAGCACGAGAAATAATTGGAAAAATCTGTGAGAGCTGGCATACGTTTTTGCTAACATGACCACATGTGAACTGGAAGCAGTAGCTTTTCTTTAGCCCAAGACACATTTTGCAACCAAAGTTTCACTGATAACTGACTGACAGCTCAAAGAAGACTGTTTTCCCACTTTAACAGCCAACATAAACAGACATTATGTGTAATAACATCAATGGCCAATGGCAAAGACTTGACTTCAAGACACACCCACATTTCCACATAGTTTTTGACAGCAGACTAAAACATTTATACAATGCTATTAATGCTATTGATAATATTTATTTATTTTTTATACAGTGCATCCAATGCATTTACTGTGCATGTTGTCCATCTCAGTGGCCTCAGTCTATATCTGAGAGGCTTTATCTGTGTCCTCCATGCAGAGGGTAGAGCATGGGGGGGGACCACTGGGATCATATTGTCTCTATAGATAATCTCTATTTATTTTTCTGTCCAGGGTGGAAAATTTGCAACAAATCCCTTGGGTTTCTGCAAGTGTTTTATCACTTAGAGATGCTCCTGGAGATGCTACTTGTGATTGGGGAGTGGGAAGGACTCTACGTGATACTGCCCGCATAATTCCCAAGGCCTGTCAAGAAGCCTCTTCTGCTCAAACAACACCCAGGGAGCCTCAGAGCACTCTACTAGCATCCCTCTATGGTGGTGAAAGGGGCAAAGAGGGGTATTGGACAGGAGGGGTTGGGAGGGTGTTTTTTTGCGGCCCTACAGCAGTCTGCCTGATTGCATCGCCACACAAGCGTGCCTTCAAAGCCTTCCCCTCCCCACCACCCAGTTTGACCAGATAAGGGCCCCCTCACGCTGTGGTTCAGCTAGGGGACAGGAAGACACACGGAGGGGTCAACGGTAGTGCCATCTGCTCCCCATGTACAACAAATACTGAGCATCTATATCAACAAAATGCTTTACATATCCTGTCCTGCATATGGACTGGCTCCTAAGACTGTAGCTTTGATCCCTCTATAGGCTTTATATTGAGTCATATACTATGTAATGCATTCAGGATGTTTATTTCTCTGTTCATACAAGTTTCATGAGGACAATGTTGATTGAGTCAGTATGTTTGTTCCTTTATTTGGTGCCTTAGACAAATAATGGAGGGCTATTGTAGCGCAGCAGAGAAGACAGGCTGCTGCCAGCAGGCTGCCTGGTGTATACAGTGTTAACAATCTGCATTAAGGGGCATGCTGATGTAGGTCAGCTCCCCGTGACATCACATTCCTGTGTGTAGCTAACTGCGATTGCCGCAACAGTGATTGACAGCGGGCACAACACATAAGACGTCTCATTCTCGGAGGGAAGGGCACGTTGGAATGCAATTTAATCTGCAAGTAACAATTCTAAAAATGGAGGATGGTGTATCATTTGCCTTACGGCATTTCTTGGATGAGCATGCCAACATCAACACCATACCGCCCCAATACAGACACACATGCTCCCATAGTTCCTGACTGGTTCTACAGTCTCTCAGTCTACACATCAAGCAGTGTCGGCAGCTGTCACAGAGGCCATATCATGTTGCACATTGGCAGCAAGGCCAGTGCCTCCAGGTTACTGCTCACTAAGGTAGCTTTTACAACAGCTTTTCATCTTTTTCTTTCCATTTCTTTATCTAATACGCCTTGTTTATCTGTCTTCTGCTTCTACTCTCCCTTGCATTTTTTGTATCACGAGCAGCACGGTGGTTCCCGGTGCTAACACATTATCAAGCCAATCAGGAGATAATGACTATCATCTGGATCTATGTTTAATTAAGTAGTTTCCAGTACGTTCTAACAGCACACCTCTGTTTCCCCTATCCTCAAGTCTTCCACCACAAAACTGCTCTCTCATGACTTCGCCTGAAAAAGGTGCTTTCCACTTTTCAGTAGGTAAGACCTGAGGGAGTTTGCCTCTCAACAGCCAGGGCCCCCCAGAATCAGTAATCATACTGAAAACTTCAATTACATCTGTGGTTCCATCCATTTGATGAATGAATGGTTTACTTGCCAAGACAACAAAGGAGGTAGCTGGATACAGTCACCACGCTGGGTAATAAAACCAGGGAATATCAAAGTGTTTAGTCAGTTTAAAGACAAGCATGAACTCTGGCATATAGTATGAGCTGTTCCCCAAGCACGAATCTCTGCAGTGAGTGAAACTGTCATGCGGGGCCTTGTCAAGGAGCCAAAGAAAACAGAATTAGCCTTGCATAAAGGAGAAAAGTTACACAATAGAGCTTGTAATACCTGGTCAAACAAACCTGTGATTGATGCATCTCAGACAATGGAATAGTTCAAGAGTGAAAAAGATCATGGGACTGTGACCCAGTAGTCTTTAGATCATTTTTCTGGGAGAGGCGTAGATGCGGTGAATACTTTGCCCAGTGGTAATCATGTTTTGTTTGGAAAACCCTGCCTTATATTACAACTAATGGGAAACAAATTGTCTGAGCATGTAGTCCCCTCAAACTGAGGGATTCCCTAATCCAAATCCACAACCGATAGAGACAGACAGCTTTAAACCTCATACCTTCTTCTGTTTGGTTTGGCAGAGAGGGATATGACAAGGAAGACCGAGAGTACTGGGCTTGTCTCCTGGCATGGGTATGGGAACCCCCAAAAAATGAATAAGTCACATTATAATCCATGACACCACAAGGAGATGAGATGAAGAAACACTAAAGAGAGCCAAACATATGGCTGCGAGAGAGACAGAGAGAACTAGAGGGAGAAAATCAGAGAGAACAGACTGCGAGAACACATTGAGACAGAGCAGAACAATGAAGTTCTTTCATTGGGGTTCGATGATGAAGGGAAGATGAGGACAGATGAGGGTGAAGTGTCAGTGCAGCTTCCATGTACAGAACGACTAAGACCCCGGAGAAAGACGACTGAATCAGTGTCAGGCACGTTACTGCATACTTGCAGATCTTTGGATGTGGAGAACATATGGTGCCTATCGAGTACAATGTGCAGGGATTGATGACGAAACGATACATCGCTCTTTGAGTGCGTATGCCTATGTATGTACAAATGCACGTGCACAAGTGTGTGCATGTGTGTGTTGGAGGGAGTGCGTGTGTGCGTGTGTGTGTGCGTACGATGAAAGGGTGGGGCATAGAACAGAGGCCCCTCTAGCCCAGACTTGAAAAGGCATTCTTTCATCATTGCTAATCTCCCAAACATAAACATGAGAGCATCCACACAGTGTCTCTCTCAGGGCCAAAGGGGTGACCCTCCCATGACTGGAGATGAGGAACTGCACGAGTGCAGCACTGTGCGTGCTTCTGGCTGTCTGACTGTTTGTATTAGAGGAGTTTCACCGACTGTTATCAATCAACATATCAGTTTTATAACAGTTGCTTGTGAAGACATTATGAAATTTTGTTGTAGGTGTGTGAGATAGAGTGTGTATGCGTGTGTCTGTTTATGATTGCAAAGGATGTGTGTGTTCCTGTGCTGCTGGGTAAATCAGGCTCCAAACAAGGGCGCGACTCGACATGTGAGACAGTTTCATCTGTAACAACCGACAATTAGTTATTTTTCCAGTCACCGTGTAAACCATAATTGCATGTGGTTTGAACAGGAAAAATTATGTCATGAGGACATAATTCGCAGATATACGGACAAGGAGCGATTTGGTATGTGTGTGGAAATTAAGTAACCGTATGCTGAGAAACAAATCGGTCGCTGCGCCCAACAAAACAGGAAGAAATGGAAAATGCATCACCTGGGAATGGCTGTCAGCTGGCAAGGTTGAGATGTGAACTTGCACAAGGTGGCACTGGGCATGCTCTCCTCTATAATAGGGACACTTATTTCTCAGGCCTGTATGGCTGCCATGAAATAAGCTCAGCTCACACGACACACGCGCTGGTGTACACACAGACACACACACACGCATACATCCGAGCTTGTACAGTTACACTGCACCATTCCCTGTGTACAAGCCAAAGCTGTTTTTGCAAAGCGTTTAAGAGATAAGGCCAGCGAGTTAATGCAGACGTACTGCCATAATCCAGCCCCCCCAATCCCTCCGCTCTCCTCTAACAGCTTCTCTGCACTTCAGCTGCGTATCTGTGACAGATTAGGGCAGATCACCAAGGATTACCTCCACCAGACACTGCCTCCACACACTGACCATAGACACCCCCTCAACTCAGAGGAGGAGAGGGAGGGGGCTGGATTTAAATTTAATATTGAATAGTTGAATTTATTGATCATGTGTTGAAAGGTGTTTCTTTTCATCAGTCCGTGGTTACAAAAGTAGAAAGGTTACAAGCACATTTGTTTTAGTCACATGCACTCCTCACATCCTGTAAGGAGCTGATGTATTGCTAGGAGGATGCATGATGCCCCGGTACCTGTCGTTCCTTTGGGATGCCGCTGCAGAGTGAATATAGGTCAGACCTTGTTTTTGTTGTTATTTGCCTTTGATTGCTGGATAAAAGGTGTCTACAGTCTGGTACTTGCTAATGATCAACCTTTTACTAAGAACAAGAGTAGCGCTCAGTACCCAAAGCCAAATATCTGACAGAGAAATCATTACTTTATTTTCTTTGTTCCAGACTCAACAACTTCATCTTCCTGCGATGTGTATCTCAGCATCCTCCAGTGGTCTGTTTGGGTAATGCACACTGGGAGGGGGAAGGGGGGAGACATGTAGTGAAGGGATGATTTTGTGGATTTGATGTGAGTGTGAGATAAAATGAAACTGATATCTTACCAATTTTAAATGTGTTGCTTTTGGGCATTTTAAGGGCAACTTTTTACATATGAAATGCATTTGAAGTGAGTGGGGAAAATATCTGCCCAACTTTCGGGAGCTGTTCACTGTTACAGTCCAGAGAGAATATTTTACTCATTTCCATTAGAAGAGAGTCTGCATAAATTAGCAACATCCTTTATCCCTCTTCATCTAACTACAGCACTTGACAGCAGCGATCTTGTTTATGATCAATAATATATGGATCTAATTAATATGCATATATAATATGTATACAGCTTGGTTTTTATTACATATAAAGTTTTGATTCATATTCTTTGTAAAGAGACTTTTTTTATCCTCAAAATACCTTGTCATATGTCACTGAGTTGAACCAAACAGATCAAAGGGAATATTTCACAGTGTTATAACATTATGGAGGGGTAAATTATTTTATGGGCAAAGTCAGAGTTGGGTTACAGGCACTAGTCCTAGATCCAAGACTGAAATATAACAACTAATTCTAAAAATGCTTAAAATGCAAAATTGTAAATAACAATAATTCAACAGCAAATCAGCCGTTACTCAGTCTTTAATCCGTGCTTGGATGGCTGGAAACAAAAAGGTGTGTGCATGTGTGTGTGAGTAAATGATGGAGCAGGTGTGTGCGAGATAGGCAAATTGGGGGTGGGGGCGGGTGGATGTGTGGAGGAGGGGGACTGAGACCCCACCTGGACTCAGAACAAGCGGGAGACCGACTGGGGATGGGGACACACACTACAAAGGGCTGGCGGGGCGAGGTGCACTAACGCCATAACACAGCCAAAGTCCCATTGTTCTATCCCTGTTTCATCTCTCCTCCTTCTCTCCAAATATTTGGAGGAACGCTCTGAATAACATACTGGTACTGAGAATATTGCACTCTGTATATTGTTGAAAGGAACTTAGGCAGTCTGAGTTTTTCACTCTTCAAAGACGGTTGCTTTGTTTTGTTTGGGTTTTGTTTGCTCCTGTATTTGAATTGTGTACCGTGATTTCGTGGATATCTCATTGTTCCAGGATTTGAGATTGTTGGACAGAGAAGCACCCACTGGCTCATTTATTTTCATTGCATCATGTGACTCATTGTGATTGCAACACACTGGGAAATGCAAGCTGAAATGATGCAAAAAATAACAACTGGCTCCTGTTTCCCACTGCCACTACTGGGGAGCTGTTTGTGAGAGAAGTTTCATTCTCCTTCATCATTAGGAGTTTCAGTCAGACTGCTCCTATATGAGCTTCCAGGGTGCACATTTCCATACCAGAGCCAATGGGAAGTCAATGATTAAAAATACAAGACCACAGCTTTGCATCAGAGTTCAAATACAGAGCTGAAAGTGTGGAGCTGAGCTATTAATCATGTGATCAATGGGGGATGAGCATGAAGCTCGACAATGCAGGGTGACAGCATCATCTTATAGGGTCGTTTGATGGCTCTTTCCTGGGGACCCCAACATTGATTGGGCCCTGAGGGTGCCCTGTGGCGCTGCCCCGTCACCAGGGCCTGACTGACAGCTCTAATGAAGCTTGCCATCATTGGGCAAGGGACCGCTCCAGAGCAGGCACCAAACTTCAATCGGCCTGTGTGACGTCCAAAGAGTTTTGATTTCTCACCAGTGGCGAGGGGGTAAAAAGGAGACCCCTGTGGGAGACGCAACCCCAGCCTGCCTTTGAATATTTCTTCGTTTACCGCATGTCAGTTCTCGGTGTTGGAGATGTACAGAGGACACACTGTCTCTTATACACATCTGCGAAAAGAGAGAGAGAGAAAAAAAGGGGGGGGCCCCACAGTCCCACGGGTTCGGGTTTGATGCCGTCACATATATGAATGCAGACTTGTAGCTGTCTTTGTGCTAGTTCACAATTACAGTTGTTCATTCGAGCAAAACTTGGTGTTTTAGTGGTGGGTTTTACTTGATAAGAGGAAAACATGTCAGGTAACTTTAGCTTTCTTCATAGTTTAGTTGAGATGGATGGAGAAGTTGCAACTATCAGTGCTCTCTCCATTTCTCTCTCTCTCTCTCTCTCACAGACACACACACACACACACACACACACACACACACACACACACACACACACACACACACACACACATCCGCTCTCCATGCAGGGAGGGATATTGAAGAGCAGTGGAACCTCAGAAGACTCATCCTCACTTTGTTCTATTATTCACCATCTCTGGCTTCAGAACTCTCTAGGATCTCCATGGGGTTACACTCTCTATCCTGATGGAAAGACTTCTGTGCCGCTGAGAGCCTGTTTACTCCCTGGCCCCGGCCCTGCAGTCCACTGGAATATACAACCAGTCCCTTCACTTCCATGCTCACATCAGAGCCATCAAAAATAAATCAAAAACAGACTGGTACAAGCCATTTGTTAATCTCATGTTCGCTGGCACTTTTTGAAACCAATGCTGAATCAAAAAGCGTCATTTCGCAGATTGGCAGCCCACTTCAATCTAGCAGCAATGATGACATTCTGGCAAACGTCACCGAAACAATTTACCCCGCTGCACGCCGTCTTCCTTTTATTCTTTTCAGTCAGCACGAATCTTTACATCCTCACCCACTATGATACAATATGATCCCCTCTCAGAATGCTCATTTGTACCAGCATAAATAGTTATTTGAAAGATAAAAGCAAACATGTTTGTTTTTTGTTTGTGTTTTTTCCTCTTCTCAACTCCCCAAAGGCATTTATGAGCACTTTGGTAATAAGGACCACAGAAGGATTTAACTGAAGAAGAGGAGCAGAGGATGCTTTGATGTACTCTTAGTTTAAGTGAAGTGTACGATGATGTCTACAAAAATACATGCAGTGTATACACCGAGCGCGGGTAGACAGATTTCTCTCTGCTGGCCCTTCCTCTCTGGTCCCAAACCACCACAGCATGAAACACAGTCTGTATGCTCCGTGGTAGCAGGAGACTTGTATGGACCTTGTCGACAGCTTCAGATGAACCATTCCCCAAAGAAACACAAACTGGGGAGATTTTTTTTTTTTTTCTCGCAAACTTGTTTTTTTCCCCCAAACCCAGAAATTTCCCCCAACCAAAAAAAAAAATCTAAACTTTTAAAAGCCTGGGTTCAGAGTTGCTTTGATTTTTGATATATTGCTCAGCTTAAAAGAGATTTAGCAACTAGGCAATGCTCAGAAGACGAGTATTGCCCAAGCGACTCGACACAGTGCCAATGTTTGAGTCAGAGGAAGACTCTGAGAAATAGAAAGGGAAGAAAAAAAAAAAAAAAAAAATCGACAGAGCGAATGATTTTGTTACTTGTTATGGAACAGTCAGCATTTTCAATTTAATGTCAAATCTTAAACATTGGCTTCAGTTTGATGAGGTATTCAGCCAGAGGCAACACAACGTCTCAAATCTAACCTTTTCATATTTTATGTATTGTTGCATATTAGTTAGTAAGCAGTGAGCAACACCAGCTGGCCAGTGGGTTTAGGACCAGGATGATTGCTCCTCAGTGCTAATATACAGTAAGCAGCTTCAGAAAACCATCAAGCAGGCACTTTCTTGAGAAAACATTCTTTGGCACAGTGTGACTGCTATGATTCCCTCTCTGCTGTGCTATTTGTATTTGTTTAGGGTGTTAATGAAAGGTTGCATGAATAATTTAACATAAACAAAACATGTCATTTCAAATTAACAGCAGCGTGGCAAACGCATAAAGCAGCCCCGCTGCATGTGGTGCAGGTTCTGGTGATCTGATACTGACCTCTACTGGACTGCTCTGCTGCTAAATGCAGGGGTGTTACCAAACCAAATCAGCATTCATCAGAAACACCACCATATGATAGTCCTTCAACTATAAATTCATTACAATCTCAGTTACTTCAATCAATTACTTTCTAATTTTATTCATATGGATTTTATATCAGTAAATGACACTTGTATAACAATTTTACATGTAACCATGCCCACCTTCATCTTTATATTACAGCTCACCACTAGTGACAGCTCACTACTAGACTTTTTAAACCAATGCCAATATTTGAGAATTTAAAAAATGATATTGATTTAGTGTATAATATTCATATTGTTTCATATAAGAACATAACACAAACAACTATTTTTGTTAAGATCTCTTAACTTTGTTTATCATTAGCTTTTACAGTTGAAATATGAATTTTTGTTTCTATAAAACTGTCTCTCAACATATTTAACATTTCTGTATTGCCGTTTCTTCTCCATGCAATACATCTACAATAATTTAATATTGGCATGTAGCTCTACTTTATAATCACATTTTTATTCACTAATTAGACTCAACAATGTCTTTGTGCCCAGTGTGTTTACCAATTGGGCTGCAACTAACAGTAATTTTACTTATCAATGAATCTACTGCTTATTTTCTTGATTGATATATATGTTGATCTGTCTATAAAATGTGAGAAAATAATAGTTTCCCAGAGCCCAATATGTCGTTGTCAACAGTATAAAAAGATTTTCCATTTACAATGATGTAAAACAGAGAAACACAGCCGCTCCTCACATTTGAGGAATCAGCAAATGTACGGTATCTTTATCTTGGAAAAGATAATTATTTAATTAGCAAAAATAGTTGCTGATTATTCTCTGTCAAATGAAAAGATTAATTGATCAACTAATTGTTTCAGCTCTACTCAAATATTCATGTAAGAGTTGATGAACACTCAGCAGCCTAAGAGCTTTTTCAATTAGATGGGATGTCAGTTAAATATTGAAAACTGATGTATTTACCTGCTCTCCTATAATTTACATATAAAATAGGCAAAGAGTGAGAATGTTAATGTTTTTAGTATGCTTTGTGAGAATTAAGCCTCTACTTCTAATAATAATGAATTTTATTGATTCATTCCCCTCTCTTGCTTTCAGCCACACACACACACACACACACACACACACACACACACACACACACACACACACACACACACACACCCACACCCAGCAGCACTGCCACCCCACTCGGCTCAATTAACACTGCGGGTCCAAGGGTGTGAATTATTTAGCAATGAATTATTAATAAATAATAACAAAGGGGCTCGGGGGAGACGCGGCCCGGTCAATTAGGAGAGAAGGGAAAAGTGAAAGCAAGCAGTGGGGGGGTTGGAGGCAGGGGATCTGCAGCTGATCTGATCTGCGCCTCATCATTATCGCCGCCCGTCAGACACAATTACCTCAGCTGCTCGCTCCCCGGCACTTCAAACAACAGCCCGTCCCTCTGCCTCTGACAGCTCTCTACTTTCTACTACCTCTGCTCAGCCAACACACACACACACACACACACACACACACACACACACACACACACACACACACACACACACACACACGCTTGGATGTTAATCATATATTGTAAGGTGCCAAAGAAAAACACTTGCTTATGATTGGCAGGTGTCTGAATAAAATCTTACGTCAGAACACCTCAAACTCACGGCAGCTCAGGTTGATAGCTAAACTACTGTTCTAGGTCAGCAAGAAAGATAGAGTGACGGTAACAAGTGTTTATTCCTGCTGTGAAGTTTGACAACATTGAATCAAAGGGGATTTGATTGACACTGACCAACAGAAAAATACAAATTCAAAGTAAAAACAGGTCTATAACAAAGCCATCTGATAAATTACAAATAGAAAATACTTGTGTGCAACTTTATTAGGACACACCTCGATCATTAGTGCAGCCAACTGGTTCATAAGTCACATAATTAGTATGTTTAGTTGGGTCTCAGTCAGTCGCAGTATATGTATGTAAAACAAAGGAATAAAACATGAATACTTCCAAGGAGGGGAGTGATCCCCTTTATAGGCACTGTACATTAAACTGCAGCTAAATATACCAACAACACTTGTGCCTCACCCTGTTTTACACCAATTAACTCCCAGCGGTGAAACAAACCTAACTAGGCATTACAAACAATTAATAAAAACAACACAAAGTAGATGGCAGGATCCAAATACTGCAGAAGAAGTCCTGTACACGTTAGAGAGGCATCCAGTAACTCTGAATACACAATCCACAGTGACAGACTACAGATAATATATATTTGAAGTGAAAGCTTATACAGCCTTTTTTTGGATTTTGTCTTTTCCTTCTGTCTAATTAACTCAAATGGATTTGACGTGGATCATTTATAATTTCCAACAAACCTTTGATATTCAGTCTGCAGATATCAAAAATTAAGGGTTAACTTGTCTCTAAGCCTGAGTTCCTCTGTGTATAGGACAGTCTCTCAACACAGCAATTTAGATTTGATGTGATATTAACACAGACCTGCAGGAAACGTTTGAGTATTTCCCTTTTTTAATGGTATCAATTAACTACAAACTGAGTTGTTTTGAAAATATATCACCCTTTCTATAGCTTATGTAATTGACCTCATCATTTGAAACTGTCTTCATGTTGCTGAAGATGCTAAATATATTTTGAACGTGAGGACAGTGTGTGATCTCAACGAAACCATACAGCTTTACACAGACTTGAATCCACCTGGTATTTAAGACATTGTCACGTCTCTTTTAATTTATTGCTTCTTGGACTGAACGTTTTCAGAGCACCTGCATGTTTCATACCACAAGATGGTGCCAAATATCCAAAAGGTGAGAAAAGTGCTGTTCTTTAACCCTTTCTATTTATTTAATCAGTAAGAATTCAACAAGGTATTCTATGCTTATGTAGATTTTATTTTAATAAAGAAGATAAATACTGTTGCTTTTTTTTTTTTACTTTATCTGTAGGAGTTTGGTTGTGAATATAGTGTTTATTTTTTGTGGTGGTATTGATTGTGTGTTATGATTTTGTAATACTAATCCAAGAGCTCCAGGGGGCAGCCTAATCTCAAATTCAAGATGGTTCATGAGGGCACCATTTAAAACAAGTGTTTTACTAACTTGACAGTGTAAGGATTGTGCAATCAATAATTTAGGACTCTTGAATTGAAATAAAGCAAAACAAAACTCACTGATCAAGTCGTCTCACTCTGCTGTTTTGTTCTGTCGATGCCAGCAACAATGGAGTTGAGTAGTTTCTCTAAATCCATATTACTGCTGTAATACCTGCAATATAGAGCAGCAGAATAAATAATATACTCAGAGAATATCAGGAAAATTACAACAAATCCATCCTATAGCGTAGTATATCTATCATCTGGAAGTTTGAAAGAAGTGTTTGGTTTTAATTCCCAACGTTAATTCTTTTCAAGAATTAAAAACTTAATGAGAAAAATACACAAAGGGTCAAGAGCATTTTATATATAAGACTTTTGTAATGACAAATATGGAATTACTGCAGTGAAGTTATCACTTTGCTATTCAATAATTAACAGGCAGACAAAACCCTGCGCAATCAGATTTCATTATTAAAGTGCAGCTTCTCTCAGTGGCCTAAAGCACACTAGCCAACTCATTAGAAAAAGAAGCTTGGCACATACTTCCCATAAATAACTGCTTTCAGCAGGAGAGCTAAATGCAGTCTTAATCAGTCAGCTTGTGGCCAGTATGAAAGGATAAATCTAGCAGCAGGGTGACGGATAATGGCTGATCAGGAATAAGGCAACAGTAACTGGGCAGAAGATTGCACTGGAGTGTCTCAAATAAAGCTGGTAAGTGATGACTGGCACTCATTACAGTAATACAGTAATAAACCATTTAGTAATACCATAATTTTATTGTGTTCACCAATGACGCAACATTTTCTTTTCACAGTTTCTCTGTAACATGTTGAATAAATGTACATTTAGAAAATACAAGAAAGGGTTGGTTTCAAAAAGGAAAAAAAGACAACCTCCTTACCAAGACCATATTGATTGCATCCAGCCTTTCTGTCATCTCTCTCTCTCATCTTCTCTCTGGGAGTATTGATGACTTTCACCAAGCTCACAGGTTTCATTGCACTGTTCTGCAGGATAGATAAGAAAAAGCATAAGGAAAGGAAGCCAGACAAATGAACAAATGCTTTTATGAATGGGGGCCTGACTCCTGTGTATCTAATAGGTTTTAGTAAAACAGGGGTTTTTTTAGACTGGGAGGATCAGATCAGAGAGTGAAATAATGTCTCCCTTTTGACCAGACCATGCCCTTTTCGTAACCTTATGAGGATTAACACAATCACTGCAGTTTTTTCCCATTACAAGATACCTTATTAACAACAGATTTTATTGCAGTATATTGTTTGTATGATGAAAAGCTACACAAACGCTCCCCAAAGTAGAGACATGTTTTTTGGGAAGTGTTCTCAAAGCATTTGTTTAGTTTTGTTGGGCTTGAAGATCTGTAGGTTAAAAAAACAGATACAACGTTGTCTACTGCACTCAGTTATACAGATCACATTAACCAGACTCAGCTTGCCAAGTGTGTAAGCTTATCTATATTATGCTTAAATATTAATGAACAGATTGCAGTTACCACAATCAGTGGTATTTGGTATGTGATTTTCCAGATTGGCACTTGGACTGGTCATTCTTCAGAATGAGAGCCATGAGCAATTTACTCCTTTACTGACCACACAGATGAGGATTCATTGATTCATTTGAAGGCGAAGAACTCATAAGCCCATATCAAGGAACCAGGCATCAATTAGACTGATTAAAAATAATGATGCATGCACAGATGCTCTATGGCAATAAACATAAATGTACATGTATTTCAATTACAACTAATTGTGTTCTCCCAATTCTCCCTTTGTTCTCTGTCTCTCATACAAACACCTACAACAAATAGAGCACAAATAGAAAGGGACTTTTACATATTTCTCAGTCAAATATTTAGTTATGCAAAAAAAATAATTTATTTAACCTTCCCACACACATAGAGCAACTTTACCAAATGAAATCATTATTTATTATGTTAATCAAGTATGGTGAGGTCAGTCTAGTTCTTCCCAAGCCATCCAGGTCCAAGGTCCAAGGTCCAAGGTCATGAGGGGGAGAATTAACTTTCCTTATTATCTTATCTAAGACGGTATGACTCATGTCATTGTTTTCAGCCGCACCAAAATCATATCCAACATCAAATAACACTTTCAGAATTGAGTGATACAACCAAAAACCTTAAGAAATGTAACTTCATTGTCTAAGAGAGCGCTCCAGAGTTTTTCATTTGAAGAGCCCCAAACAGTTACACTTAACAGACCCACATACAAAACATTGCTTGTTTGGGTTCAGTCCCGAGCTGAAGAACTGCTTATATAATGTGAAAAGTTGAAAGACGGGCGTGTAATCGGAAAATACATTCTTGTCATTCTCTCATTCGGAAATTAAAAATAATCTCAAGTAAACTCAAGCTTTCAGAGTCATACTAACCATGATTATCTTTGTCAACAATGCATTACTGCCCAACTATACTAGAGTGTTGGGCAGTAATGCATTATTGAGTAAAAGTAGTGAGTTACAGTGCGTTATTACTTTTTCAGTCACAAGTCCAACATTTTTGGAGTGTTGGCATGTTTGCTGTCTTACCAGGAGTTGGATGGGGGGGTTGACATAAGTTTCGTCTTGCATCTACTGGTCCAGTCAGCTTGGCACAGGGGCTGAGGAAAGCACAATGTAAAGAGAAATGTCACTAATTGCATCTGCTCCTGCATAATATGTAAAGATATCTCATTATTTTTTCAATAAGTAATGTGTAATTGTCAACATTTTTCAAGTAATTTACATAAAAATGTTTGTGAAACACCAACTTTGGACATTTCATTCAAATAAAGATGCTTATAGAGCAAATATTGAATATGCAAACATAACTAAAGGCAGGCTAACTTCCCGCCACTTGGGGGCAGTGGAAACAAGTTATGAATCCAACATAACACAGAGCACAGGCTTACACTCACTGTGCACTTTATTAGGAACACCTGTACACCTGCTTATTCATGCAATTATTCAATCAGATAATCGTGTGGCAACAGTGCAATACATAAAATCATGCAGATACAGGTCAGGGGCTTCAGTTAATGTTCAAATCAAACATCAGAATGGGGGAAAATATGTGTTCTCAGTGACTTTGATTGTTGGTTCCAGACAGGCTGGTTTGAGTATTTCTGAAACTGCTAATCACCTGGGACAACAGTCACACAACACTCTAGAGTTTTTACTCAAAAAAACAAAAAACATCCAGTGATTGACAGTTCTATGGACGGAAACGCCTTGTTGATGACAGAGGTCAGAAGAGAATGGCCAGACTGATTGGAGCTGACAGAAAGGCTGCAATAACTCAGAGAACTACTCTTTACAACTGTGGTGAGCAGAGGAACATTTCAGAATGCACAACACGTCAAACCTTGAGACAGATGGACTAAAACAGCAGAAGGCCACGCATGGCTCGACTCCTGTCAGCCAAGACAAGAAATCTGCAGTGGACACAGGCTCACCATAACAGGTCCGCTGAAGACTGCAAAACCCTGCCTGATCTGATTTCTGCTGAGGTACGCAGATGGTAGGGTTAAAACTTGGTGTCAGTATGAACCCAACCTGCCTTGTGATAACAGCCCAGGCTGGTGGTGGCTGTTTAATGGTATGGGGAATCTTTTCTTGGCACACTTAATACCAATGAATAATCATTTGAGCATATCTGAGTGTTGTTGCTGACCATGTGCATCTCTTTATGGCCACAACTGACCATCTTTTAATGGTTACTTCCGGCACGATAATGCACCATATCACAAAGCAAAAGTCATCTCAAACTGGTTACATGAACACCAGATCTGAACCCAGTAGAGCACCTTGGTGGGAGAACAGGAGATCCACAGCAGGAATGTGCAGCAGACAAATCTGCACAAATGATGCGATTCAATCATGTCAACGTGGAGCAGAATGTTTCCAACTTTGGCTATTTGAGAGCAAAGGGAGGCTAAAGAGCTCGCTGAGTGTATTATCACATTTTAAATTGATATGGCAAACATGTTAGCAACAGTTTTTTTATTTACACATTCAACAGTTATGGTGTAATGTTAGCTTTCAGCTGGGGTCCTGTTTCTGGCCACCTGACAAAAATAAGTCCAATATTCACTCTGCTAGTTGCTAACTGTGTCTGTCTGCTGTGGTAGCCAAAGTGGGTTTTTAGGGCTTTTACTAACAACACTATGAGAGTGGTGAGAGTGAACCAAAACAGTAATTTTGTGGCCATAGAGCTACATTAATTAATCTAAATTACCCCTTTCACACTGTGACATTGTTTTCAAGTTGTCATCTGATACATTGTTTTTGTAAAAGATTGCTTATAGCCTCCTTAATCTGAACACCTCTACCTGAAATCCAAGATGGCGGAGATGATTTCCTGTTCATTGGAGTGCTGCTCAGTGCTTCCACCAAGGGCTGGAAGCTGTATAACACAGCAGTCTATGCTAACTGCTAACAGTGTTTTAACACAGTTCTCAGACCATTTTATTTTCGGCTTTTACAACACAGCAAATTTACCTATCTTGAAAAATAAACTGAGATTAAGACAAACCACAGGTAGATTTGTGAGTGACATGCGCAAAAGGTCCAGAACGTTAAAGTCCAGCAGGACCCCTGAAGGGTCTGAGTCTTATTTTATTAACTACTCTTCTAATGCATGTGTGCTGGCGCTTTGAAGTTTGCAACAAGTATTCACGTGCTAATAAACGAGTTGAAAACAGGACCCAGCTAAGTAAAACCTACTTACCAGCTGCTGTTTTACCGACTGGCACACCTTTAGCCAGCTAATCTCTTAGGTCAGGAGGGGGTGGGGGTGTGTGATTTCGGAACGGTGCCAGTTTACGTTCTCTTGGTTGGGATGGCACATACTGTTCAGTTCCCTGCTGGCTGATTCATGCAAAACAGAGAGAGAAAAAAAAGGGGAGGGGGGCAAAGGAAGCGGATTCGGATGTTGTTAGGAGGGAATGGAATGCAGCTCAGGCTGGGCTGTGCCTCCCTCTGTCCCGTAGCTATCACCACATCTGTTGTTATTTACACATACAGCAGCCCGTTTTCAACCGGAACACCGGTCTCTGGTACGCTGTTTGTGGAAGTATCTCTACCCGGTATGTCCGAACAACACAGCCGGGCTGACGACGGGCAACGGCTGACGATGGCTTCGGTGCGGATGGTCGGCAAAGTTGCGGCGAGACTTTTGGGAAGTCTTAAGCCTCTTCACTGCGGTCTCAAAACTACTCGTCCGGCTACATTTCTTCAACAGGTAAATGAATCATTTAACTAAGTAATTTAATTCGGCGTAGAGTTTCGACACCACTGTGCAACTATTTAAGTCTGTTGGGCTTTTGATGATCTGGCTTCCTGCTTTTAGAAGAAAACAGTCGGTTTGAGTCGCTAACTTCAATCATATAAGCTGCTCTTAAATTGATTGCTTTTTTCGGCTTTTTAGGCAACATGCCGTGTTTGTTTTACTGCCTAAAATCAGATGTAAACTTAAGAGAAAAAAAGATCAATCTTTCACTTTCTTTTTGGTGGAGGTTTTTATAACTGGAGTAAGGCAGCTCTCGCTTCTGCTTCTGTCTGTCACTCTAGCTCTCCACCTTTGTGTCCTGTAATTTCCATTCACTACCAACAAAACATATACAGAAAATATATAATAAATTATTAAATTGCATTACAGCACCTAGCTCTGCAGGGGTTTATGTTGCCTGCTGACGTCTAAACGACTGTCCAAGTCAATCAGCCTTGAAAAGTGTTCATTACTGAACATTATCTCGTCACTAAGGCAGCGCTCATTGAATTACTCTTATGAGAAAGCTCTTCAGTCGTACTCTTCAGTAAGAGACATCACTAACATCTCCATACTCTGCAGCCCCCAGTGTGTGCAGCATAGACGTCATCTTACTTTATCATGTGTCAGTATTGAGCATCATCAGGTGCTTCCCTGTATGTAGAGCTCATTACAAATCATAAGGTGCAAAAGTCAAAGATACAAGGCACCAAATCATCACATGCAATCAGTTGTAAAAAGTGAAGGAGGGAAATGCTGCATAAAGTTAAAACCCACATGCATTCCATGTTTATCACCCATTGCAAGGAATTGCAGAGGTCAGCTGAGTCGTGAGCATGCAGATCTCAACTGGACACCTCAAATCTCTGACAGTGCAGGGAGAAAGGGGCTAAATGCCATGAAAGTCTCCATACTGAGTGAAAATTGATGTACAGTTTCTTGAATTGAAAAAAAAAAACAAAAAAAACAAACAAACATTATGTTGGTTTGGCAAGCTGCCATGACTCACCTCTGCATGCAAGAATGACTAAGATGAGTTCTATTTTTAGACTGGACCGTATATAAAACAGGAGCTGCAGTTTGCCTCTTTCTCAAATGGCATAAGGATTCCTATAGCCACCAAGAGACCAGCAAACCCCATTTAGCCCTCTATGGGTGAAGACACACCAAATGGTTAAGGCTATAGTCTTAGCAAAATGTGAGTAGATAGCAGATAAGTGGATTATGCTGAAGGAGTACTTAGATATGGATAATTTGGATAATGGATAATGATATGGATAATTTGATGACGTTTTACTGCAGTGAAACCTTGTCAGCATTGAAGCTGCTCACAGATTCTGTTCTGTGTGATTGTGATGGAAAGCATTATTTCGGGGTTATTTCCCCCCCCCCCCCTTTTATTAGACACAAAACAGTATAGAGGTGATATGTAACTAGGGTCCCTGCAACCACATGGTCTGCATCTTTCACCCCTAGGCCTCCACAACCTACAGGTTGGCTGGAGTGTTTGATAATCAAACAGACAGATTTTAGCCGGAATATCAATTTAAATCTCAAACAATCTGACTCAGTGGTGTGCAGTTTCAGAATCCATGTAGAAATGTATCAAAAAGCTGTTGTCAACTCAGTACTGTACAAGCTGGGAGAGCAATGATGTGGCTGCACTACAGGTTGTTTAAAATTGTGCAACACCTGTAATAAGACCGACATTGAGAAGACAGAACACTCCTGCATAGAATCAGAAAAATCAGTTTTCAAATTCCAGGGAGCAAATTGTCAGTTTTGTATGAGAATGTTTCTGATAAGGTGTAGAAATAAAGTGATTTCATTTTATTTATATGGCAGTTGATGAAATATACAGGGGTCACCCCAAAGGTTGTGGAAGATGAAATGAATTTTTGACCGTAAATATCTGGTTGACTTGCAAATCCTTGCTAAATCCCTGCTTCGAAAACTGCTCATAACAGCAACTATAGTGCAGTTTCAGCAGACATGACTTGAGTAGTGAGTAGATGTTAGCTTAAGCTGTTGACAATTCAGATACAATCTGTTGTGGGCAGCTAGGGTCATTGTCATATTTATGTTATATTTCTATTATACATTGTAAAAAAAAAAAAAAAAAAAAAAGCCGTTACCCACTAAGAGTCCACAGGAGACAAATTACTTTAAGATCTGCTTTAATTTTTGCACCGCCTCCAGCAAAGTATTGTGCCTAGAGGGAGTTTGGATTTTATGCCAGTAAGTGAAGGTGCTGTCAGATAATATGTTTCTCTTCAATAGACAATACTGTAATACTATACAGGTAAATATTATATGAGGGAGCTTGAAATACCACTAAGCAAATTAGCATATTTGACTGGCCTGCGGGATTCTCAATGCAGATGAGTGATACTGAGTTTTCTCTGCAGCGACTGTCTGTTGTTCATTGCCTGTATTACCAGTAACACATACAAGGAACTGTATGACCTTTTGGGAAATACATTTGTTTGCAGTTTCTTTCCTGAGTGAGATGAGAAGATCAATATCGGTTTTCTCTCCGAGCATGCAGTATTGAAAGGTTCAGGAGGCTAAACGGGATGAAGAGGAGTAAACTGCCACTGTAGGTCCATCGAAAGAGAAACACATAACTTTCAGTATGTCCAACACCTTATTTTCACAGCCTGTCCTGTGTAGTGAGCTAATAGATCAAATGAGATATGGAGGTTTTAGAAGAACTTATGAATTGGAGCTGTCTAACGTGAGATTAAAAGCCCTAGTGGGGTTGCCAGGTCTGTGCACGGCAGTAACTCTGCTCTGTGATTCTTGGATTTGTTGGAGACTACCTGGCTAACTGCTGTTACAAGACACCACAATGAGAAAGGACTGGAAATATTGCAATGCATATTTTTTTTCACTTTTCACAGAACAGTAGTCGAAACCACTTCTAGTTTTTGTGCTTAGTAGGTTAACAACACTCCCAACATACTGTACCTTTTTAGTAAGTAAGTAAGCAAGTTATATATTGAAGTGCATCACTTCATGTATTTCAAAATATATAACTTTGTTCCTCTATGCGTGGTGTGAAAACACTGCTTGTGACAAACAAAACACGCTCAAGCAGGGTTTCAGCATTCAGGAAGAAACTGTTTTGTCATTATTGTCTATCTTTACACATTTATCGTTGGGGTTTTGAGTGTGCTGAAATAATGTAATCATACGCCTGTAATAGAGACAAATGCTTTCTGTTCCACAGAAACTTTAAACCCCAAAACGTTAGCACAGCTGAGGAAGGCCTCACTTTGTCACCGAACGGGGTGACGTTTTTATCTGACTGCAGGCTCCATCTGCTGCCTTGCATCTTTCATCGTACGGACCGACATGGCACTGTTAAGATGGAGGAGGTTTCATTCCAGCAGGCCAGACAGCTCGTTTCTCAGTGTCAGGACAGGTCATGCCAGCAGTAGAGGCTGTTCTTTATTAGGGCAGCATCCACAGAAATAGAATGGGACTGGTAGAAGCACGTGAACATCACCCTGAGGGAGTCTCTCAGACTTGTGTTTCAGTAGATATCAAGGTCTACTTGAGCTGTGGACCAGCGCTGCTTAGCAGAGCTATAGTGTGAGAAATACAGTAGCTGAGTTTTAAACCCCATTTATACCTGGTATTAACTGGTACACCTGGTGGTTAAGATGAAGATCATTTCTGACATCTATATCTAGATAAGACATCTGATATCTAGTTAGTAAGTAAGTAAGCAAGTTATATAATGTGGTCGATATTCTGTCTTGTCAACAATATATAGTGGATACACTGTACATCGGACCAATAATGTGTGAATCCTACAAATTAAGCCTTATCAGTTACACCCATATGGCTGCATGATATTTAAACAACAGCTGAAGCCTTTGGCAAAGGAAAATAATGGGGGTGAGAATGATTAGTCTGCTGCAACAGAGTCTGTGGTAACAATCCCCAAATAATTTTAGCACTGCACGGTGTGGTAAGAGTATTGAAAGTCATAACATGTTCATAAGACAAAGGAATCCAGATAATCTAACAGTGAACAAGTGAAAGAATTTCCAATCCCTTTTAAATTCTTTTTTAAATCTTTTCTTACCGAGTGTGTTTTTTTTTGTTGTTTTTTTTTTGTTGTTTTTTTTTATATAAATAAGTTCAAGGTAGTTCTCAATCCAACAACAGACTAGTTACCTTGTGTGCTTCTCGTCCTGGTGTGCCCTTGTGATGAAGCATTTCCTGGTGTTGTGTAACCTAAAGGGGAACTATTATTCACTCAAGCTGGCAGAGGCAATGTTTTTTTGTGGCAGCTTTGCATTTTAGTTCAGGATGGAAAGTTGTTTTTAGTTTTTTTTGGAAGAGTTGTTTGTGCTCCTCCAAATCTGGCTGTTCTGAACCTTTGCAAACACACATTCCTTAATCCATTCAGCTCCTTCATTGTGTTGTGCTGGGATTCAGGGTAAAGCACTGCAATTAGGGTTGATCAGTGGTATTAAAATGGTCATATTCCCATGTAGGGTATAAATAAATAGATAAATAAATAAAGTCCTGCCTCTGCAGAAGTTCTTTCAAACAGACGGTTACCGTCTTCACATGGCAGAGGAACTATTTGGAGAGCTGTCAGAAACGTAGAGCCTCTGCTTGAAGAAAAGCCAACTTCACATTCCTATTGTGCATTAAAGAGATTAAATCTTTGTTTTGTTTTTTTATACATCAGTGAATTATAATTTTTCATTTTGACACTTTTTTTTTATAGTTTGATTTTCGGTGGTACCGAACATGTTATCTGTCGTCCTGTCGTCATCAGTATCTCACTCTTTTTTCCCTTCGTCCTCCTAACCCGGCCAGGTTATTAACTTGATAACAGAAAAACAAAATGCTTCAATGCAAATCATTTTCATGATAAGAATACTGGCTGTTCTCAGTCAGTCAATTTCACTTCTTGGCAGCCTTCGATTTTCACCCCAGCCTTTAGGCCGTTTATCACACGCATACATTTTCCTTTCCTTCTGTTTCAAGTCAACCCTGCAAGATACTGGCATCCTGTTATGATTACCTGCATTTATGCGGAAAAAAGTCACTTTCCCTTTGCTTAGTGGTATCCAACCTGTGGTGAGTTGGAGGAAATACCCGTAGGAAGTCGAGCAACATGTGATGACAAGTCTGCAACAGGCCATAGCTCAGTTGTGACAGGATTCATAATGGAGTGACCTGCTGGGAGACTGCAGGGAAAATGAGGCTGCTTTTCACCATGATAACCGTGATCATTGCTCCAGCAGACTTTACTGCAGAAGAGGGAGATGAGGGTGTGTCACCCCTCCGCTTTCACACCCCATGTTCTCTCTCTCCTCTCTCCAAGTTCCCTGTTGGCGTGGCATAAAATAAGTCAGATCAAGGGGTAAATATACTTTCAGCTGATTGCTTCGAGAACGAACAGTTGGAGGAAATTATTTGGTGCTGAGGAGCAGGTGCGCAGCGTTGTTCCCTGCAGCTCAAAATTGACTCCCAAAATGTGTGAAGGACAATGGAGAGACAGTGACAGCCCTGCACTCTGGATAGCGATTAGCCGTGTAATTGGAAAGTGTGTTTAGTTTTGATAAGCAGACAAATATTCATTTGAGTAGCCAGCGGTGACGTTCGTTATCATGTAGAGCAGAACAGCCCACTCCTCTCTGCAGGCTATACGTCTTGTGACATGACGAGGGTGTGATTGCCTGTTACTCATATATTTGCAGTGTCTGCGCTCGTTCAGGCATTACAGTGTTTTATGTGTTTAATAATCTATGGGTGTGTCTGTCTTTTTCCATGAGAATTGCCCCAATGAAACATTACATTATTCATGCAACACTGAGATTGGAAATTTCCTCTTTTGTTAGTACTTCTACAGTAATGGATAGCCCTCCAACAGGGACAGAGCTGACCTTTCTTGCTTTTGGTTGCAAGCCTTATTATCTGTCTACCACACGCTTTACATGTGTAAACAAAAGAAAGAAAGAAAAAAGACTAATCAACATGTAATTAAATTGCAATTAAAATTCAGGGCAAATAAGAGCATGAACTGTAATTTATCATGAATTCAAATGAATGTAAGTCATGCAATAGTTTCAGTATCACTATATCAGCTTTTTCCTTCACAGTCTTCCATATTGCATCATCCATAAAGCATTACATTACTTTTTCTAGATTTTGGCCAGTACCTGCGTTTATAAATGTTAGGAAACAAATGTGACAAAAAGATTTTTAACAATATTTCTCCTTTCATTTAACCAACCTACTATGCTATTTCTAGCCATGTAAGCAACAGGTTGATCCTTAACAATATTCAAGGTCCTCAGAGGATGAAGCCTAATTTTGTGATCCCCTGAGTTTTTCTCTTGCGCCATTATGAATTACTGTAATTGTGAACATGTTAGCATGCTAATGTTAACATTTAGCTCAAAGTACTGCTGTGTCTTAATAGGTACAGCCTCACAGAGCAGCTAATATAGCTTTAGACTGTCTTGTTAATACCAAAGGATTGTCTGTACTGTTGGCCGGTGGGTTCTAGGCATTTACAGCAGCAGTCCCCATTATTCCCACAAGGCACGAAAAAGCATTACTGCACTCGCTCCCTATGTTTCTGTCATTAAGTGTAATGAGGCTGGCAAGCTCATCTGCTGTTTTTCAGTAGTCTGTTTCAAAAGAAAAATTGGTGGTCTCCGTTTTTAGCTTCTACCCTAGAGGTCTGTCACATGACACTCATCCCCTTAAATATATATAAATAGTTTTTACTATAAAAGTAAAACATTGTTGCTGTGATGTGTAAGAGCATTTTACAGAACAGAGGTAGAACATGTAGGTGAGAGAAGTAAAAGTGTGAGTATTTATCCTACAGACAGTAATAACACAGGGCCAGGAGCATGGCTTTGGAAATTGACTATTAATCATCACACAGCTCTCAAGCTACATTATCTGTCACAGTAGCCACGTCCTGTTGATTTAGAATGGGCTTGGTATATGTGCACAAAGCATATAAACTGCCTGGAGGCACTCAGCTGTTGAATTGACTCACTAATCTTACTCTCTTCACACACACACACACACACACTCACATACCCTCCCAGTCAGTAGAGACAAGAGACAAATAGTCTGGCTTCGCCCTTGATGTTTTCACATTAGCAGGGCACCAATCAATGTGCAATGTGAGTGCAAATGTTGCTATAATACTACCTTGACATGAAATGCTAATGAGAGTGACATGGTATACACATTTTATTTCCTTGTGTTGTCATATGTGTTGGCAGTCAGCGCCTGCATCACTCAGTTTAAAGAAGAAGCTATGGCTGCGCCTGTAGGGGCGGAATTTAAAATGCAGTTCCAGGCTGTTTAACATGGTAATGTGCTTGCTGTCAGTGGTTAATTATGAGCACTCACAGAATAATATACCATTTATATTATGACAGTTTTATCTTTAATTCTCTATGTGTATTAGGCCAGTGCGTCCCAGCCTTTTTGGCTTGTGACACCTTATAACGGTGACATGATAGATTATGGCCTCAGTCGAGACGTGACTTGTGAGCAGTTCAACCAAAGGGTGATTTTTGTTTTTGTCTCTTCTGTTGCATTAAAATATTTTTAGAGGCCTTTTCATTTACAATATTGTATAAAAAAAAAAATAGAGAAAAGTTAAAAAATATATTTGTCAATCTTATTTGTGACCTTTCAGAAAGATCTTGGGACCCTCTGAGGGAATCACTGTATAAGGCCATTGTAGTTGCAAATCAATAGGTGGGACTGCTTTATGGTACTGTGGATTTATTTTTTTGCATAATATTTGCATCAATGCAATGAAACACATGAACTGTCAGGTATGTAGTTGTAGGGATTAGCCAGAAGCAATCTTTCAATTGCTTCTTTATTACATATAGGCTATAGGATAACATTACGGGATTTTAACCATATCGCCCACTCTATACAGTTCTGTGTATATCACAACTAAAAGCTTTTTAAAATCAGAATATAAATGCTTTTTTTTTTAGCTTTTGTGGTTTCAGATGGCATTCCTCACTCTTTTTATTTGATAGGGTTATTCACTAATTTAAGTTGCCATAAAGTTGGGGGTCTCACAAGATACAGATTATAAAAGTATCATCAAAATTGAAGCAGCATAGGCTGATAGCTTGACTTTTGTATGACTCAAGCTCCAGAAACACTGGTCTCTACAATTTCACTATTGCAGGTGAATGGCATTTTTTATGAGAACCTAACTGCCTCCTAAACACTCTCCTCTTTCAAACACCACAGCATCAGTTTGTATCACCAGCTTTCTGCTAGATATTTTAAGCCCAAAGCGCAAACTGAGATGACAGCACCAGGGTTTTTTTTTTTCCCAGACTTTGGAAAGGTCCACCCAGAGCCACAGAAAAAAACTTTAACAGTGAGAAGATGATGAGTACTTCATGAGAAGTACTCATGACAAATAAACAGCACTTCATGTGTAAAAAAATCTGTGGCGTGCCCCTTCAAATATCGATGTACATTCACATGGATCATCTACAAAAAAAAATCCTCTTCTACACTCTCCATGGAGAGCTGGTGTGCTCATGTGTAGGTGGTGAAGCTCTGTGAGTGCTTTCAGCTGAATAATAACATCTGGAGATCTCACACAAGCCGAGCAGCTCAAATTTGTCTCACTGGGATCGTTTTGTTCGTCTCTTTTTGGAATATGCAGTATTCATAAAAATCAAGACAAAACAGTTTTACAACAGACCTAGTTGTTCAAATTTACTTGTAATCCTCAGGTAACATGTGGTGTCTTTTTTTTTTTTTTACGGTGCATAAGCCCTTATAATGTTTCACCTTCTGGCTCTAGCCACTGGATCGCTGTTGCATCTTTGTGGTCCAGCTTATGACTGAGACAAAACCCTCAAGTCACGTGGACAGTTACTCATTGGTGTATGTGAATGTTGGTTTTCATGTTGAACCCCCCACTCCTAAGCAGTGGAGTGTGAAGGACTGCGTATCTGGCTCTTGCTCCACCACTGTGCCTTCAGGCGTGACTGCTTTCTCGGCCCATAAAAACGGGCGGCTCCCTTGTTCCTGTTTAATGTGATATCGATTGAACAGATTCCCAGCTGGAGGACGAAGGGGTGGGAGAGACTGGCTGCCACATCGTTGATTGTCAGTTGGACAAAGATGTATGCAAGTGGGACCCCTCTGACTCTCAGCTAAATAAGAAATACTGTGGAGGAATCTGTGCGCCACCACAGGGGTGTGGCTAGTGTGGAGAGCTTTTCGTAGAAAAACTGGAGCATGGAATATTGTGAGTCATTACTCTGCTATGACTAGGCCTAACATGTCTACAGTAAAATGTGTGGCCCTAATGCTAAAATGGCTGCTTTGTATCACATCCCAGTGGCTTTAAATATTGAGTAGAAATATGAGTCTGCATGAAAACTATAAGGACGAGGCCTCAGAAATGCCAAGCACAGGACACAGTCCTGCTGACTAGAATAATGAAGTGTTCCCTGTGGATGCACTCTCCATTATCAGGAGTGTGGGAGAGACTTGAAGTCTTACAGAGTGATAGTACTTTGTATAGAGAGGCACAGTGGCATTTCATTAAGCATGAAATACCGTAGCCTAAATTTAAATGAAAAATCCTGCATCAGCAAATGAGCCGGTTAAATCTGCACAATCGCAATCAGCTGATCAAGTTTCACGCTGTTTACTAAGGGAGGGTAAAGCATTTCAACAGGCAGCGACTGCAATAGACGACTTCATATTAGCGTAAAAGCACTCTCAGAGCAGAGCCAAAGAACAGACAACTCAATTGATGCTGCCTTTTGGCAGCCTGTTTTGAAGTGGATGGGTTTTTTTCAGATCCTCTTTTTCAGGAAGCTTTGTATCTATTTACTCTCCTTTGTCTGCCGACACAAGTGTTTACCAAGGGAGGGGTGTACTTTTTAACACACAGAACAAACTGAATAAGCTGTTAAAAAAACTGTTGACTACCATATGTCATCTTTCTTTCCTTCTATCTTTCTCTTTTTAGGCTCAACAGAGGTGGCCTCTGCTTGGAAATTGTCAGGCTCTTTTCTACAGTACCCTCCCGCCCTCCAGTGGTAATATACTGTTACTACCTCCACATGAAAATAAACTGCTATATGTCACAACCCTCTGAAAGTAGATTCCCTGTTTTTGTGTTGCAGATGTGTCTTTGAAGTACAAATATGGCCGTTTGGTTCTGGAGGTCCCGTTGCCATCTAGGAATGAGAAGTGTCTGTTCTTCCTCAGACCCATGTTGATGAGTGTAGGAGACCTGATCACAGATCTGCAGAGAGAGGACCCTGGAGTTACCGCTTCTGTTTTCTCCAAGGGTATGACACAGCATGTGTTAGCTATGCGCAAACTGAGTCGACCACATTCTTCAGGTGTTGTCGGTCTGGTTTGACCGTGTTTTTTGGGGGGTTTTTTTTGTTGCAGCCCTGGTTTGGCAAGTTGTGTGTAAGCGCTGAAAGCTGCACACAGTAATTTGGCAGGATGCCTGCTGGATATAATTTCATAAATCATTAACTCATTTTCTAGATTGATTTGCAAGATTGTTTAAAAATCCAACCACAAGATTTTAAAGGGTTAATTAGCAATATACTAATACTAATATAATTTTACTTGTACTTTACTTGAGTATTTCCATTTTATAAGGAAAGTATTGCACTTTTTACTCCACTGCATTTGTTTTAGATACAAGTTACTTTGCAGATTCACATTATTAATACAACAAATCAACTAAGAAATTATGATGCATTATTATGGATTAAACTACCTAGCAGTATATGAAGTAGTTGAAATTAGCCCCACGTCTACCAGCTGCAACATTATAGCGATCATGTACACATTAATGTATCAGTAATTATAATCCATTAAAATAATATTAACTATCCTGAAATGGGCCATTCTGCATAATGAGTAGTTTTACTTTTGCTACTGTAAGTATATTTTGATGTTGTGCTTTTTAACCTCAGAACAGTTATGGGAAAAGTAACTTGCATTGCCAGTATGTTGGTTCATTTGTAGCACAATAGATCAGTGCTTCCCAACTATGGCTTGTGACCCTTTAAAATGATGCTGTTTACTTGTCACCGACAATGCACAAGTTATGGCCCTAACAGGCAACGTCACTGATTTTACACATTTAAGTCTATATTGTTAGGGAATACTGCTTCATATGCGAAATTCATTGTATAAAGCCTTTTGTGACTGGAACTTGAAAAATGATAAATTGCCTCAAATGTTGAGTCAGCGTTAGTCAGGACTGAGGACTACAAGTTTGAAAATGAAAAGAAAAAAAAATCTGGGGTTGTTGAGTTAGAAAGAGGTGACATCTGTATCAGACCTTTGTAGCTCGCTCTTTGTCTGTGCTTATGGCTTAAGACTACATTAACTGCTATCCATATAACACCTTTGACAAGGAAGAAGAATGCATGGAATAAAAAAGATGACATCAGGCAAAGTTATAGGAGTACAGTGCTAAATTGGTGGAGTAGGTCAGATGTAGATGGCACACAACAAGTTTGGTTTTGCAGTGATGAGTAACTTTGTTTCAGCTGTAAATTAGACTTCCTGTGTGGCAGTTTCTGTCTGAGGTTTATATAGTATATGCAGGATTGATCTGTTTAGCATTTCATTATATTCTATATGCATTTTCTGTCTCTGTTTTGTGTTTTTATTGTGTTTATTTGGGCAGTTTGTAAGAAAAGAGATGAAGTTATATGATTAAAGAATGATAAAAGAACTCAGTTGGATGTTCGTCTTCTTTTGACAGAGGGAGATCGTGTTGCCAACACCACGCTGATAGATGCTCTGCTGGACAAGGACTTCCAGCTCGTCATCAACGATGCAGTCTATGACGTCCAGTCGCCTGAAAAGGGTATAAACACATTTCTCTCCAGCCATAAATTACCCTCATTTTGCCTTCCTCTCAGTTACACTTAGTCCTGCTGATAAATAGTAGGTATTATCTCTCCAGGTATGACTCATCTCACTTTCCCATCCTCCATCCACCTTGTTGTGCCCTCTGTTGCAGTGTGTACGTCAAGTGAGCACGCCATGGAGCTGGAGGACATGAAGCATGTTGTGCATCTGCTACACACAGCACTCCACCTGCCTGAACACCACCTGCTGAAAGAGAGGGAGCTGCTGGAGAAACTGGACAACCTCAAACAGGAACTTTCACCTCTAGAAAAGGTACTTGATGTGTTATAGCTGGTTGATTCTGTTTTTTTTTACTGATTTTTTCAGTACAGTATGGGAAGTGACGGATGGCATTTCTTACCTGTTAGTTTTTTCTGCACAGGCTTCTGTGAATTAGCCAGTAACGTGTCGTCCTTGTATTATTTCCTGACAGATGAAGGCACAGCTGTCCCATACAGCAGAGTTCCAGTCATCCAAGGTTCTCTGGACCGGCATGGCCCTGTTATCTGTGCAGGGTGGTGCTCTGGCCTGGCTCACTTGGTGGGTCTATTCATGGGATGTAATGGAGCCCGTCACTTACTTCATCACCTACGCCACCAGCATTGGAGCCTTTTCCTATTACGTCCTTACCAAACAGGCAAGTCTAAGGGACATTTAACCCACGTCAGTTCTGTTCTTTTACAGTTAAGGGAATAGTTCGGCATTGTAGGAAATACACTTATTTCTCGCCAAGAGTGGGATGAGAAGATTGATGCCAGTCTCACATATAAGCATACTTTTAAATATGAAACAGCCAGAAGGCAAAATTCATAAACATGAGATGGTATCAATCATCTCATCTATTTCACAAAATGTCAAACTATTTCTTAAACATACTGTCAGTTAAACCTGAAGTCATGCATATATTTTTTCTCCCCGCATTAACAGCATAACTACTTTATTCTTTCTTTCAGGATTATTTGTACCCAGATGCTAAAGACAGACAGTTCCTGCGTTACTTTTATAAGGGGGCCATTAAGAAGAAATTCAATGTGAACAAATACAATGAACTGAAGGATGAACTGGCTCAGGTTGGTTGATTTGTTCAGTTTTTATAACCTCACAATGGCTTAATCCTTGGCTACAGGTAGAGACCTCGCTAACATGTTCTGGACACATATATGCTATAAGTTTAACAACTATTTCCAGAATTTAAATCAAATAACATGTAAATTGCCTAATGTAACAGCTTTATACATTAGCAAACAAAACTAAGAGTTACCAGTCATACTAGCAGGTCTGTGAGGCTGAACCTAGGCACAGCAGCACTTTGAGCTAAATGCTAATATCAGAATGTTAACACTGATGTTCAGCAGGTGTAATGTGAAGAATGTTCACCATCTTAGTTTAGCGTAGTGACATGCTAACATAATAATTGTTTAAGAAAATTGCATCACTCATTTATTCATTGTTTCAAGGGGCTACAACAGTTATGATCCCTGCGTCTTCTTAAAATCCCACAGAAAATCGTTGGTGTTTGTTCGTGTTCTGTGTGTGACTGTGTTTTCTGTGCGTCAGGTGGAGGAGGACCTGAGACGTCTGAAATATCCAACTCAAATGCAGCTGCCACTTGAACAGATCCAGCAAAAGCCATGAACGAAGCCAAGCCACGACGAGGCGTCACTCACACTAACACACTTCCAGAGCAAAAACATTTCTTTGCTTTTTTTTGATAATGGCCCCTTTTCAACGAGGAATCCATATCACTCTGTGTTTTTGTTTACAATCTTGATAATGATTCCAATTATATCTTTGAAAAATATACAAACTCTGAGGTCTATTGAAATAAAAAGTATTTCCTCAACACTGGGAGCTCCTTTTGTCTGCGCAATGTCTTTTTATGGAAATCTCAAAGATGTTTTGATGCCAGTAGATAGATAATAACCATGTTCTCTTAGAAGATGGAGATTTGACCAAAACAACAAAATCACTATATGTAACATCAGTAATATCACACAGAATTTATTGTAAAAAGTCAAAACAGTAAGACCACAAAAATACAGGATGAGTGTATGCTGGTAACTTTGTTTTTCCTGAGTTTATAGATCATGTGACACAGCTGAAAGTGTTTTAGGTCCACAGTACATGTGTAAAAGGACACCCCTTCTCCCTGAGGTACTTTCCACACTGGTGTTTGTTGCCGTTTTGGGTGCAAATACGCATTATTAAATTTAGTACTGTAAACTGCTACGACACAAAGAAGAGCACAAACATGAATTCCCTTTTTGATGGAGCGAGCTTGAACAAACAGCATGTTTACGTTGTGACTGGATAATCTGCTATGACAAGTATTTAACCCTGATGTGAACAAAATCATTAGGAGTACTGTTTCCTGGTTGTCATGCTGTTATGTCACCTGCCTCGCAAGATACAGTAAGTTGGAAAATATTTGACATACCTGTAACTGACTGTACAGCTAAAAAAAAAACCCTCACCTGACACTTCTAGCTTCCTCTTAGACAGTGTTTAGTCTAAGGAAAGCTTGCTTGAGCAAGGCCACCAGTTATTTCAAAAGCTACCATTTTCTTGGCTTGTTAAGGTAAAAAGACAGTCGGCTAGAGAATAAGCAAACATTTCTGTAGTACCACAATAGTTAAAACTGGATTAAATAAGCTAAGATAAAATACCACAAAAGGCTATGAAAAGTAGCTGACACAAAATGTGTTCTGTGATAATCCTGCAATTTAAAAGCAATTTTTTTTTTAAAGTGCAAAATGTGTATTGAGCTACAGTGGTTGGGTAAAATAACAGGAACAACTTAAACCATAATGCAATCCAATATAAGAAGACCATGAATTATGCTGTCAAAAATGAGTCCACACGTTTCTGGCAGAAATAAGTGAAAAAAAAAAAAAAATCACATTGCAGTATTTCTGTAAATATGTATATATACACTGATAAGCCACCCAAATCCTGATGCTTCTCATCTCATGATAAATTTAGTCAGTAAATGATTGCCTAAAGACTAATCACTACACAAATATATTGCATTTGCTGTATAAAGTAGTGCCTCTGCACCTTTTCCCTAAAAGGTTAATGTTTTGTTTTATAAAAGCTTATGAACTTTTCTGGTTTTACAGAGGTGGTATTTGCTGGTCTTTGGTCCACTTCTGCTGTAAAATACTTTGAAACACCTGCATGTTTTACAGGGAGCCTTTAAATTTGGTTTTCTAATAGTAGTGACAAATAAAGCAAGATTTTTCACAAACCAGTCAATGCATACATGTAGCTGTGATGAGTCTATCTTGGTCCTCCAATATACAAAATTACCTTTGAATTACTGCAGGGCTGTTGTATTGGATTGCATTATAACATCTACTGTACATTTACAATTACATAAGAAACCAGATTAGTGTGAGAAAACAGGTTAGGATAGGTTAGGTAAACCTGTAAATAAGATACTGCAACATGTTTACTTGCAGCTGCGCAGTAATCAGATTTCTCCTCTACTCTCTACTCTTACTGCTGCCACAGATCGTCCTGCCTGGATTCTCTGTCATGCAGATGCAAACACACACAAAAAAAAAAAAACGTATAAACCAGGTGAAGGTTTATAAAATCTGGTTTCTCAAGAAGAAACATTACATAACAAATGAAACCACAATTCCAAATTATATGAGGTTTCAGAGTGATGAGATTGCCTGAGGCCAAGAATGTTCACAGTATTTCAGCTCATGTCAGTACATGTTGCTCCTGTTATTTTGTAACCACTGATTCGATTGGAAAAACTAAACCTGTAAATAGCTGATTATTCAGTGCATATGTAAATAATAGCATTCACAAGCAACATACAGTAGATGACTGGAGAAAAACAGAAATTGAAAAGAAAAAAATCCCCCTTCCAGAGACCCTAATTTCCAGGCATAAATAGAAAATCAGCTAATTTAATGACTGAGATCTGAAACTGTTACTGTTTTGGTCGGAAGTAGAGTTTCTTGGTGAGCATTGAAGCAAAGCAAGGTACTTGCTTCTTCCCAATCGCACTCCGGTCATTACAGTTCCCTACGCTCCTCATTGACACTTTTCTGTTGACCAGTGTGAGTAACTCCGTGAATTCAAGGGAATCCCCATACTTCCGAAGCAGCTCACACAGATCCTGGACATACCAGGATCCGTTGATGGTCTCCCGGTGGGAATAGTAGCCTTAACAAACGGCACAGGACAAGAAAGTTAACTGACTGGACAACATTTAATGCATCTGAAATAATTAACTCTAATATCAACTACCCATCAAGAGCAAATGACTAGTTTCAAACATCCTTGGCAGCTCACCTTCAGCCACAGAATAGCACATGATGAAATCAGCTCCAGCAGGGAGGGTGTATACGGTGCTGGCGTCCACCACCACCTCATTCGTCTTTATCTCATTGTCCACGGCATCACAGGGGGTCACTGGATCATCATGCTTGTCTCCACGGCATGCCTAGTGACAGACACAGCATTAAAAAAAAAAAACATAGGTAATACTGCATGTTGTCATGTTCTAAAGGCTTGAAAGGAGTATTGGTTTTTGTTTGCATGTACCTGTAATACAAAGATCTTTGGTTTTCCTACAAGGCTTCTGCACTTGTCTCCTTTGAACATTGATGTGATGTCCTGGATGCTTATCTTGCCGTCGTAGGTATAAACATGGTCATTCTCGCCATGGCTCAGGAAGACGAGCAGAAAGCAGTCTGCATCTGAATGATCGTCTTCAGCAGCTGGTGGGACATCAGGTAAATCAGGTTAAACTCGCAACTGAACGAGCTAAAGGGTACTGTACCACAGGATATCACATGCTGGATCTTTGCATGTTCAGGACAGCAAGGAAATAGGCATTCCAGTAATGATGTTACAGTGCCTTCTGCTGAATATACATGTCATTTCAGTCATATAGGTGATCGTGTACACTTACCTTCATTGATTTTTTGTAGGACTTCATCCTCTTTGTAGTTGTCATAAGCCTTCACTTCAAAGTCCAGCTCTTTCAGTCTAAAAGAGAGGTGAGTATTAGTTGGGCATGTAATAAAATACAAAGAAGAAGAAAAGCATTGGATATTCTTACAAGATGTTACCACAGACACAACATGCAGTCGCTAAACCAGTGCACACAAGTAGCTCTAACAAACACAGTGTTCCCTCTCCTGCGGCTAGCTGCAAAGGGATACCTTCTCTCCAAGTTGTAGCGGTCAGCGTTGGTCCCGTGCCTGTCGCTCAACCCCAGGCGCCAGAAGAAGCGCTCCTGGTTAAAGATGAGTGCGAGGCCTCGTCGTTTGTTGCTCATCTTGTACTCCTCTGCAGGATCCAAAGCTAAAGAGCTGTTTCAAAAAAGAAACATGAATACAGACCACATTAGGTAAGTACTGGACCAAAGTGAAGTGAGAATTTCATGCTGATAACTACACAAACAAGAAGAAACGGTTTACCTTCTGATGAAGGCATCAGTCTCTGTCAGGTTCTCTGTGCATGCTATAAAAAAACAGCACATACATGAATAACCCACTTAGACTATAATTATAAAACAATAATGCTTTGACAAGTCTGGTTTTACAGCTTTTTTTAATATTTTTTTTTCTTTTAAATATCTAACAAAAAATAACACTTTCTTTGCCAAAAATAAATAGGATGATTGAGCTTTTCTGGCTTTTGCTTCTTTGTTAAGCAGTACAACTAAAGGTGCATGAATTGCTCCACTGCTGCTGGTATGGGGTCAAGCAGCCATTGTTCTGTCAGCTTTAGTGTCCTCATTGCGCTCAATGGCTGGATGACAGGTGGAGAAAGATGGCAAAGAACAGAGGCCAAAAGTGACACCTCCATGTCCCACCCTACAGATATGTAGGTTAGACTCTGTGTGTGAAGGCAGCAGATCAGGGGTATTTAACAACTCTCTCTGACCAATCAGTAGTCTGCAGTGCTTTCACACCACAGCTCGCCTCAGCTCGCGTGGAACCTTGACAGAGTTGAGGTCCCATGCCGCGTAAAACGGCTATTTGAAGGTATCATCTAACTTTTAAAAAAATATAAATAAGTATATATACACATTTTTGAAAGGTACTTTTGGGCTTGTGTGTTTTTTTTGTTTTACACTCAGTTGCCAGTTTATTAGGTACACCTTGCTAAAACTTATTCATTCTAATATAACAGTTGTACTGTTTAGTTTTTGTTGAATCTGTTTCATAGAGGTTCTGATTCAACTTTATGGTCATTTGGGAGGCTGTACATTAAGCTGTGTTTCTAACATTTAGTGTGTCCTCACTGATATAAATTGTGTGAAGGCAAGAAATATTAGGCCGCCTCTAACACAATATTAGTCAACAGCACCAGAAACGCATAACTGACCATTAAACTGAATGAAGACCTCTTTCAAAGAGCTTTAACAAAAACTGAATATAACCTTCATGAAATTACCATTTATTCCAGGGCTGTTGTATTAAACTACATTGTAGCTAATTTACATACAATTCATATACTATAGGATCAAGACAAACCAATTTATAGCTGGGCTGTCTCGTCTTTCACACTCGATACCTTTCAGTTTTTACTCTGCCCAATAAAAAGCACCTTTATAGTGTCTAAATGACAGGATGACAGCAAATATGGGAAAAATTACATCATGCCTAAATGACACGGCAATAATCAAAAGAGTTTGAGTTAATGATTCATCTCAGTGCGTTTGAACTGAGTGTACTCTGGCCTCACTGGCAATAAAACCTGGTTTCTGCACAGATTTACATTGTTTCGCTTTTGCTTTGAAGACAATTCACATTATAACAGCACATAGGCTTTAATAATAGCATGTGACAAATTAAAGGGAAAAAACAATATTAAGTATCTTAGTAAGGTGTTGTGACACCAGAACATATGCTAAAAGTCTCTGGACTCTACTGGAGGGATGAACACCATTATTCCAAATCATATTCCCCACTGTCTAACATATGTGTTAAGTTGGGTTGAGATCTGGTGACTGTGAAGGCCATAGCGTATGATTCACATGATTTTCATACTTATCAAACTGTTAAGTGATCCCTCGTGCCATATGGATGGGGACAATGTCAATGTCATACTTGAAGAGACCATTCCCATCAGGACCTGTTCCATCATTGGATAAGCGTGATCACTCAGAACAACTGTGCATTGATTTGCAGTGACCCTTCCCTCTAAGAAGACAAGTGGACGCAAACAATGTATCCATGTAAATCTGTGTGTCTTAATGTCAAGCACTCACCCGCCCTGTCTGTTGCCGTTTTGCTGTCTTTGGCAACACTTCCTGTGAAGACGAGACAAAGAGCAATTAAGTTGTGGCATTAAGTCTTGGTGGAATGACATAAAAAAAAACCTGCCACAACTGTTATGCTAACCTAGTGACTGTCTGAAGCGAAAGGTCACTTAAAGTAAAGGCGAAACATTTACAGTATGAAACAACATAGTGCGAATTTAAAAGGCATTGCATTTACTTGATAACTTTTAAAATGCCGTACAAAGGAGACCACAACTGGTATGTCGACTTTTAATTAAAACATGTTTGTAAAGTTGTTACCTGCGCTGCTGTCTTCCGCAGTGTTAGACATGTTCACAGGTTGTTTCTCCCCGACTGACACCACTGGAAAATGAATTTGCTTTGTCAAGACAACACCAGTGAGTCTGATTTAGCCCCCCCCCCCCTAAATCTCATTGGCCGAATGAGACACACGGAGAACACGATTGGCTCTGACGTCTGTTTCTCAACGCTTAACAGTCAGTACTTCCGCCTTTGACACATTTTTTTTTTCGCCTTTGCCACATTGCAACAGCTAATCATAAAAAATCAAAGTGCAGTGGTTTAATAGATCATAGGCAGTTGAAGGGAGATTAGGATGGGTGCCGAAGATAAGGAAAATGAAACATCTAATCCAGACAAGAGGAATTCTATAAATTTTGTACCTCATAGAATTAAATTTAATGTTTCACGGTCATACCGTCCAAAGCATGAAAGATAATAAAAACAACAACAAAAAAGACCTAGAATTACAAATTAAGAAAGAATTATTATATAAAGTTTTATTTCACATTTTTGCCATTATTTCCTGATAATATAAATGATAAATTATTTTAATCTGCTGATTTTTTTTATATTACATTTTTATTATTTGTCAAATAATTGTTGAGTCTATGCCACAAATGTCTTGTTTTATCAAAATAGTTCAAAACCCAAAGATGTTCAGTTCATTGTGATAGGCTTTATGAGAAAAAAAAAGTAGCAGATCCTTCACTAGTTAGAAAGAGAAAATGTTTGGCATTTTTTCATTTTTGCTCGAAAGAATTTGCTGATTATCAAAATAGTTGCCAATGATTTTTCTATCAATCAACTAATCAATTAATCACCAGAAAATGGGTGGTTGAATGGATGGATGGATCAACTAGGTAAAAAATAACAAATTAATTTAAGGTCAGAGGTCTGGAACAATAGTATGTTCCAACATGCAAGACTAAATGTTTTTAAGACTTTTCAAGATCTGCAGATACCCTGATTTCTCCCATACAATTAACTTCAAATAAACCTTTACCAAAAAAACCTTTCTCCAGATATATCATGTTATGTTTGGCAAACAGAGCTTCTGTGGTAAAGCTTCTTCAAAAATGTCCATGATGACAATTGACACAGAATTATCAATAATTAATAATCAATATCATTTTTTGATGACAGTTCAATTTTTCTCCACAGTGTTCTCACCAGTCCATTTCCCTCCATATCACTTTCACAAATCTTACATAAGGAAAAACAAAATATATACAAAAACAAAACATATATTTCTTGAATTCAGTGCCAATTCCAATTATAGGGGAAAATAAAGCTTCTGAAACTGTTAGTTTGTTGTGCTGAGTTTAAAAGCAGTTGCTGATTTCCAGAAGAACTCCCTTATTTATCTATCATTGACATAATATTGGAAATCATTTTTCATATATGTTCAATTGTATTCTTGTTGCCTAGAAACAAAATGCACATTGTTGTACCACACCCACTAGAATACTTCAGGTTATACAGGTTTAGCATTACAGATTGGGTCCTTCCCAAGCATCCAAATTAATTGTCTACTCTAAAAACTTAAGTAGTTTCACATTCACTTTGAAGAAGTATGACATTATCGAAACTCTGAAAGTCTGAAAGTAAAATGTATTGCTGGTGTCCTTCAGCGAATCTTGTATCTTGTACTGCTGAACCATCTCGTTCCTGTTGCAGTGTCACAGTTCCCCCTTCGCTTCATACTGACACATACAGGACTCTCTCTGGCTGTCCCGGTACGGCTTACATCCCAAGTATTTAATCATGTCATGCAGCAGAGTCCCCATCGACTCACAAGCTGCCAAGATGGAAAGAAAGAACCAGAGGAACAACATGAGCGAACACACAACAGTGTGAAATATCTTCCATGGAAAAGGATTTTATGCTGCAGACAGAAAAAAATTCTAGCATTCAATTTATGGATGGTTAAATGGATAGCAGGTACAGGAAGATCTGATGAAAGTTTGACAGCCAAAGTGTTCCTGATAGCATAAAACTGTATGCTGATTTCTTGTATACTCACTGCAAAAACACCATAAAGATCAGAATGTAGTGTGGAATTGTAGCCTCTCACCTTGGACAGTCGTCTCCGATCCCAGAGGTTTGAGCTCCTTCCTGCACATGGTCATGAGACAGTGACGGAGCTCGTCATCGCAGTTGCGCTTCTTTTGGCCACAGGTGTCATAGCAACGATCGTGTTGGTTACAGCATTTGGTCATGGAAGGGATGCCTATGTCAAACTGGAAATAACAGCTCAGTAAGTCTGAATGTTTGTAATAAGTGTGTTTTGGATTTGGGTCAGAAATAACTTGGTAAAATTATGTTTCAGAGATGACAAAAGGCATAGTGTGCTGTGACTGTTTTACTCACAGAAATATATATTTTTTTAATTTTCTATAGATAATATCATGAATTCTTTTGGCCACAATTATTGTGGGGTTTTTTTGTTTTTTTGTTTAAATGAAATGCAAAAATCACCATTCTCACTAAAACATTGTGATTTGTCTCAAAAATCTGTCAAATCTCAATATGGCAATATGATTTTTCTTTTTCTTCTTCCTACTTCACATCAGCCAATATTCAATTTTAATGTAAATATAAACATTCTTGAACCGATTCCCTTAAAAAGAATTGTGTTCAAGAATAGTACTGTGCAAAAGCTTTAGGCACTGTAGATGTTTAGATTCTTATTTATCATGCCTTCCATCAGAGAGGCGTCTGTTTGGTCCCAAATTCAATTTGCATTCATGACTCTGGCTGACACAAATATACAGCCAGACACAGAAGACACTGAGGCAACAAGATGCTCAGAACAACCCACCCACCAAGTACCTTGAAAAGCTGTGATGTGGTTTGTTTCTGTTTACCACACTTTGTATGAAGTTAACAGATAAATAAAAACTGTTCAAGCATTATTTTTTGATAGTATTCTCATTTTAAGTACCTTTGCACAGTATTGCATGTTCTGAGTGAAATCTCAAAAAACTTGTCATCGCTGGTTGGTGGACAAACTATGAAACATACTAATGGCATTCAGCTGACAGACATAACCTGATAGTAGCCAAGCATGCTGTCCACCAGGCATGCTGTGGATATCAATATCGAATGACAACCTTCTATGTGTGTCACAGACACACAAGAAACCCCCAGTTCTGTCACACTACCTGAAATCCAAACAGTGGGGAGCCACATCCATTGGGTGGTGGCTGCTTGTACCCAGGACGAGGCACTGGGTTGTTACCTGTGAGACAGGAGCAAAGGTGAAGACATTTCTTATTCTGCCACCCACAGTTATCTTGTTGATGTTGATAAATGTTCTAACTTACACGTGTTTCACAGATCAGTTGTTCACTTTAAGAAAGGTTTAAAAAAAAAAAAAAAAAAGAAGCTATAGTTTACCGTCACTGCACCTATAATGACACACCCTGTCATCGCCATCACGAAAGATCTGTGCTGCATCCTGTAATGGTTCAATCATGTGTACGGTGTAACAGAAAGTTCTCAGAATCATCCTCCAGTCTGGACTCTTCTTCCCTTGTTTGGAGACAGCCATATGTGGGAAACATCCACAAGAGAACAACCCCAACAGAAAGAGACAAAAGCACACGTGTGAATAATATCAGTGATGTTTGTACCATTAAACCAGCATGCATGAAATCTGGGTCATGACACTCAAGTAAAACACAACCACTACTAATATTCTTAGTTACACCTGTGTTTCACAGATCAGTTGCTCACTTTGAAGGTTTTGTTAGAAGAAAGAAAGAAGGTAGTTTACCACCTACCTATGCCACTTAACACTTTGTACACTTTCCGCAGCCCATTCAGGAATGTGTGAATGTTGTGCATTCTGTCACGAAGAGTTTTCACAGTCTTCAACCAGTCTGGACTCTCTTGCTCTTGTTTGGAGGCAGACATGTGGGAAAAATAAACCCAACAGAAAAACACAAACGCACAGGTGTGAATAATGTCAGTGATGTTTGGATGTACCAGTGAGCCAGCATGCATGATACCTGGGTCCTGACAATGTTCTTAGTTACAGCTATGTTCCACAAATCAAGTTTTGCAAAGGAGGAGAAAGGTATTGAGAGAGCAAAGAAGCTTGTTTACCATCACTATGCTTATAGCCAAAATACAGGGACCACGCTGCCTCCAGGAATGTTTCAATCTTTTGTATTTTGTCAAAAATACTTTTCATCCAGTCTGTACTCTCTGACTCTTGTTTAGAGGCTGACACATGTGGGAAGAGAACGAACCCAACAGACACAAATGCACAGGTGTGAATAATATCAGCAATGTTTGGAAGTGCAAATAAACAAATCAATTATTCACTTTAAGAAAATATTTAAAAGAAGAAAGGAAGAAGCTCATTTACCATCACTACGCTTATGGCCAACAAACAAATCCAACACATCCAGTGATGGTTCGCTGTTGTGTATGACATTACAAATACCTTTCAGGGTCCTTATCCAGTCTGGAGTCTCTGGCTCTTGTTTGGAGGCAGCCACGTGTGGTAAACATCGGCAAGAGCACAAAAAGAGAAAAACGAAGATAGGAAAGGCCATCTTCCAAGTCATATCAGAGCCAGATAAGAGCGTTTCCCAGCAGGTACGTTTTGGTTTCACTTCAGCCTTTTCATACTCACTCATAAGTCACGGGTTTACTGATCCGGTTGTAGCCCTTGTGTTTCTACTATTGTGTCCCATTCATAGCAATGAAGGTAGGCTTTACAATGTAAAGCAGCCCATCAGCACTACATCATCCAAAATGATAATACAGCTGAATCAACAATTTTAAGAATATTAAAAATTGCAGGACTATTAGACTGCATTAGTCTTAGCTAGGAGTTCTTAGTTCTGCCAACCGGGTGTATTTGTAATTATCAGTTGCATGCACAGACCGCAAAGTGCCTGACTGAAATTAACTTGAGTACAATTTCCCAATATTCCTCCCAAACACACGCACACACCTGACCTAATTCTAACCCTCAAAATGCCATTTGAAGAAAGTGAGGACTTGTATTGAACATCATCAACGAACATCATTGAACATCATTGAACATCATTACTCTGTTGGCTAGCAACGTAGCATTTTGTCTGTCGGCTGCTGCGCTGGTGTTTCTACTATTTTTGTTCTATTTAAAGCAATGAAGGTAGGCTAAATAACAGAAAGACATGTCTCACACACACACACACACACACACACACACACACACACACACACACACACACACACACACACACACACACACACACACACACACACACCCCTTACCCTACCCTAACCATCACAAATGAATGCCATATCCTAACCCTAACTCTTAAATAAAGTTTTAAAAGCCCTCAAACAGCCCTTTTCTATTTGAAAAGTTACTTGAGATAACTTATGTTGTGAATTGGCACTATGAAAAATAAAAATGGACCTTTTTGGTCGTCACTATGCAGGACCACTACTATTGTTATAGCATTTACAAGTACACACACACACACACACATTTATTTTTCTCAAAAGTATTTGAAAATTTATTTGCAGTGAAAAAAAAAAAAACATACTCCACCGATTCCTCTATTTGATAGTGCTCACATAATCCTGACAAATGTTTAAGTGCAGTGTTTTCTTGCGTGTGGTATGTCCCAAACTCTGCCTTGTTAAGATGTCCTACTCTGCTCCTGTGCTGCTTCTAGCTGTGCCCACCTCTAGCTCTTCTCTTGTGAAAAAATGCACCTCACAACTTGTTTTATCAAAATAACAGTTCAAAATCCCAAAATATTGTTCAGTGATATATGAAACGATAAATCTGGAACAATAGTAATGGGGATTTTCTAGGTTATTTTCCTAAATTAACCATCATAAACATTTTACAACTTAAGGTATTGATGAAAATTTTGTTGAGTTTTCCTCCACAGCGTTGTCACATTTACATAAACTGAGCTCACCAGTGCATTCCCCTCAATGTGATAAGTCTATGTAGGAAAGAAAATTGCTTTAAAGCCATTCTTTACTCAGATGTTCCTATTAGGTGCATGGGAGAAGGTACTGGGCAATAATGTTTTATTTTGTGGTCTGTTATTAGAAATAATTTCTTGAAATCTTTCTGCAATAATAATTTCTTGCCAATTATAGCAAGAAATAAAGACAAAGTAAGTAAATAAAGAGTTAGTATCTTGTGCTGAGTTTAAAAGCAGTTGCCTATTAGAAAAAAAACTGCTTCATTTACACCTAAGAAAATATTTATTTATCACTAATATATTACTGAAAATGTCATTTTTGTATTCTTGCTGCCTGTAGACAAAACGCTAATTGCACATGTTCAGCTGACCTGCTGTACACTGACTAAAATACACAGGCTTAGCTGTGGAAACCCTTAACAACCTGTTTCTAGTCCATGGAAACAAGGTGTTAGCACATTACACAGTATTGACAAAATATAAATAATCAACTGCACAGGAAAGATATTAATTGTCCACTCTAAAAACTAAGGTCATTTCACATTCACTTGTCTAACAGAAGTGCGACACCTATCGACACTCTATCCCTGAGAAAATCTACAAGTCTGAAAGAAAAGTTTACTGCCAGTGTCCTTCTGTCAGTGTTGTGCTTTTGAACCAGTCTGTTTTACAGTCTTGTTCCTGCTGCAGTGTCACAGTTCCCGCTTCACTTCATACTGACACACACAGGACTCTCTCTGGCTGTCCAGGTACGGCTTACATCCCATGTGCATAACAGCGTCAAACAGCAGAGTCACCGCCGACTCACAAGCTGCCAAGATGGAAAGAAAGAACCAGAGGAAGAACATGAGCGAACACACAACAGTGGAAAGGTGAGTTTGTTCAAAAACATGCACCTGCTACCTCCTCACTTTACATCATATAGTTTTGATCAAATACAGATTTTATTGTAGATTACTACTACATTTAAAACTCGTGTTTATTAGACTGACTTTGATCCAGATAGTACAGGTTAAGGTCATCCAGGTAACACAGATTGCAGTGTTTCAAATAAAGCTCTCTCCCACCCTCTGCTCTCTCCCACCCTCTGCTGGACAAATAAAATAGAGCTGGCTGCTCACACCTGCAAAAAATAAATGTAATAGTGTATGGCAGGTGCAGAAATATCTCAGCAAAGTTTGATAGTAGTTTGATTAACCTCATAGAGATCAAGTGTATCATTTCCTGATAGAATAAAACAGTTATGAATGTTAATTTCTTATATACTCAATGCAAAAACATTATCGTTAAGATTAGTATGTTGTATGGAATTGGGTCATAGCAAGTGACTCAAGTAGCCTCTCACCTTGGACACTCTGGGCCAATCCCAGAGTTCTTTGCACGTTCCTGCAGATGGTCTCGAGACAGTCCTGGAACTCCTCATCGCAGTCGTGCTTCTCTCTGCCACAGGTGTCATAGCAACGATCATGTTGGTTACAGCATTTGGTCATGGAAGGGATGCCTATGTCAAACTGGAAACAACATGTTTGTAATCAGTGTGTTTTGGACTTGACTCAGTGGTTAGTTGGTAAAAATATGTGTCAAAGATGACAAAAGGCATAGTACACCAACTGTTTGTAGTCCCAGTAGGTTTAATACCATATATGGAATATAACTCAACATCACTCAAACGCATGAAAAAAGCAGTAATATAAAAAAAAGTAGCTATTTGTTTGTTTATTTTTAGTATTTTCTACTATAGTCTGACTGAAGATACTGAGGAGAAGTGGTGCTGTTTTGAAGGCAAGTGGTGGTCACACAAAATATTGATTTAGTTTTTTTTCCTGTTTACTGCACTTTGTATGAGGTTAACTGATAAATAAGAAGTAGTCATGGCATTATCTTTAAAAAGCGTCCTCACTTTACTTTTGGTTCCTAAAGCTTTTGCACAGTATTGCATGTTCTGAGTGAAATCTACGGCTGAAAAACTTGTCATCGCTGGTTGGTGGACAAACTATGAAATACACTAATGGCATTCAGTTGACAGACATAACCTGATATATCTGAAGCTAATATCAGCATGGCAGATTTGTTAGTTTGGCTCCATTTTTATAACCGCATTGTCTCTTATTTTGTGGACTACATATGTTGTGTAGTGTGTACACATCAATTGCAAAAAAAAAAGAAAAAAGCTATCAGCCAAGCATGCACTCTGCAATGGAATGACAACCCACTTTGTGTGGCACAGGCACACAAGAAACCCACAAACTTTTGTCACACTACCTGGAATCCAAACAGTGGGGAGCCACAACCGTTGGGTGGTGGTTGCTTGTACCCAGGACGAGGCACCGGCTTATAACCTGTGAGACAGGAGCAAAGGTGAAGATGTTTCTTGTTCTGCCACCGACAGTTATCTTGTTGTCAGAGATAAACACATCAGTACAGACCGTTTAATGGCTTACTGTGCCACTCGGGGGGTGATAATGTATAATGTATGGTATAGCTCCCAACAGCGGCATAAACTCAACATATTACAACATAATACTATATTACACTCAACATAATAAGTTTGTCTCTTACTAATTATCCATAGCCCTATGATATTGACTAGGCAGAACAGGCAAAAGCACAGTTGAGATGTGTCAGTAAACCAGCATGCATGATACTTGGGTCCGGACACTAAAATAAAACACAGCCACTGTTAGTGTTCTTAGATGCACCTGTAGTTCGCTAGTTGTTCACTTTGAGAAAAGTTTTAAAGTTTTAGGACGTAAAAAGTTAGTTCGTTTACCATCACTGCACCTATAATGACACAGCCCGTCATCGCCCCCAAACAAGTCCAGTGCTGCGTTCAGGTACGTGTCAATCTTGTGTATTCCGTTACGAATAGTTTTCAGAGTCATCCTCCAGTCTGGAGTCTCTGGCTCTTGTTTGTAGGCAGACACATGTGGGAAACATCCGCAGGAAAACCAAGCCAACAGAAAAACACAGGTGTAGCCGTGGTAGAGCATAATCCACCTCACGTCAGGGCCGTTTCCCGGCACGTCGGTTTTAATTTTGGCTGATTTTATTCCTCAAGATGTCGTCTCGATGGCATCTCAGGTTTCACTTCAGCTTGTTTTCATTTCATGTCCAAGACTCCTAGGAGGTACGATTTTAGACAGCTGCAGCAGTGGTCGTCGTTTCCGGGTTTGACGCTGTCATGTGACCGCTGATAAACCAATGGAGATGATGCAACGTCAGTGAATAAAAATACAAGTCTGGGAATCACTTTGAGAACATTAATTGAGAATTGATTTGGAGTTATTATAACAAATGTTCTGTCTTACCCCTGCGTACTCTGTAATAATGGCACAGAAACAAATGAACATTTATTTTATGAATTGATTTATGTTAAATTCATCTGGGTTGATGTTGAACATGTATATGATGCGTTATATAAAAGATATGAGACAAATGATATGGATAGAAGTCATGCTATTATTTTAAATTTTCTCAAACTATTGCGTATTCCTGGCTCTGTATTACAAAATATACATTGGGTTTTGAAAATACAGTAATATTTGCAAGGAAATAAGGAGTAGTTGATATTTGATGCAGTAGGTGCAGAGGAATTAGTGAGTGGACTTACATTTTCTGCTATTTATGCTCACACTGATCATTGAAGTGTGCTGTACTTAGTTGAAGCACCTGGTAGTGAAAATTCATGCAAAGCTGTACAAAATAATAATAAAAAAAAAAATATGCATAATGATTATGGTCCGGGTTATGCAATAAATTTGATTTACGAATAACACCTGGTTTTATGTTGTTTCCCTTTTCCCCTAGCGTAACATAAAGACTGCCAACATATGGTGATTGGGAGGACAATACACCATGATTTCTTTGTATATAAAAACCAACATGGCTGCAACTGAAACCTGGCTCTGTGAGCAGTCCACGATCAGTAAGGGAAATACTCGGTGAGTGAAATTTCCCGGGCTGTTATGTCTTCTTTGCTTGCAGAAATCAACTGCCTGGTACTGGATGTGAGTCCCACAGCATCTGAGGTTTTTCTTTCCCAGGAAAGTGGTTCCACAAAGGGTTTATATCTCGATGCTTCATGTGAACAGTGCAACATCTACTGGCCTGAATGCAAAATGGGCAAATACAAACTTTTGTAAGTTACAAATTGAATGTAAGTATAAGGTAAAGTATGATTGTATTTTATATTCCAAGCATAAATTTATATACTGTCAAAGCAAATCAAAATGTTTTATATGCATCGAATGTGTCAATATCAGTTAAGCTCAATGTCTTATTGAATAATTCCTGGGTGTTTTTGGTTACACACACTCCTACAGTCTTTGCTTGTGTGGCCTACTTTCAGGCAACCAAAACATATTCCTTTTTCCTTGATGAAATTAATCTTATCCCGATGCAGTTTCATTTTAAACTGAGAGCAGTTATCCAGTGAGTGACCACTTTGTGAACAAAACAGACAACAGTGAATTGAGGAGGGCTTGATTTTATTTCCTGTACACTGAGTTATGTCTCCTTCCTTTATCGTGGTGACATCAGTAGCAAAACTGCTTTCCTTGTTCCTTTGCATGAAATGGCTGGTCTTGGAGGCTTTGGATTT
>NW_019525425.1:660202-690955 GCF_002814215.2 Seriola lalandi dorsalis | reverse complement strand
ACTAGGTTTCTTGGTTCTCCCCTGGTGTATTGTTCAAGAAAGTGCAAACGGTCACTCCAATTAGAGGTTTTCTCCTCCACTCCATTTTCAAAAGCTCTGATGAAAGACCTGTAGTGAAGAGGGTCTCCATTGAACACAGGGATATTTCTTGATGGGAGGACAGAGCTTAAATTTTGCTGGACCAGCAGAGCAGCGATGTCGTTTTGTCTCTGCATAATGTTTACAATCTCATCCTGATAGCTGTTTGTCAGAGCTTGATGTTGAGGGTGTACCGGTCCTGCTTGATTTTGATTAACAGTTGATGTAACTTGAACTGGTTCACAAACATTTAAAAACATCTCATCCATTCGTGTTTCTCTGCTTTGTTTAGGCCTAAGAACTCGTGGTTGAGGTATGGCATGCATTTCAGTAACATTCACCTTTTTCATCCAGGGTTAGTGGTACAAATTTGTCAGCATCAGGATTTAATGCACTTGCTCGGGGGAGAACACCTCCTGTCCTGGGAAGGAGAGTCTCCAGAGGTGATTCACTTCAAATATCAGTTTCCTCTAATGAATATCAGATCTATATTAACACACACTGCTCTCTGATTATCTTTCAGCTGTCTTCTTGGACTGAACTCAGGCCCTGCAAACTGGGCCAGTGTTAGCCGCCTTGTGGAGGCCGTATGCAACTGGCTCTGCCGTCTTCACCCAGTAGCCAAGTCATTCAGAGCGACCTCGAGGACTATCACAGGGTGGAGCCCTGGAGAGAGATCATCAGTTTCACCTGTACCTCAAGTTCTATTAGTAAGTTATATGATAAGTTTATGGCGCAACAGTGACTCACTATCACCTCTTGAGGAACAAAGTGGTGTTACAAGATGAGACGGACTGTTCAGGACATCCAGCACCAGTTACAGTGCAACAGTCAGGCAAGATATGTGTTTAGTCCTCTGAGGTGAATAAATTCTAAAATCTCAGTGAATTGATTTTTTTGTGAAGATCAAAACCACAGTTTTGAATATGCACAGACCACTGTTTTGAACTTAGAAGTTTACAGTGAGCATTTAATAGTGAATAATATGTAATGTTTCAAATGAACCTAGATATGTTTCATCTTCCCAAAAGTTTTTTTTCCAGACAGACTTTTTCTTCATTTTATTTGGTCTTCAAATATGAAAGGCAGAGTGATTTTGGCAAAAACTTGAAAATGAAAAAAAAAATGAAGTATGCCATTTGCAATAAAAATTTCATAAAATAGTTCATTTGTATTTAATGTTAATATTCTGTAGATCAACTAATTGATTGGCTAATCACTGCAGCTCGATTTTGTAGCAAAGAAATATCCTTAGCTGATTTAGGTGGCTACAGAAATTTAAGGAACAAGTTTAAAAACATGGACAAATAAAAGCAAAACTGTTTCCATGGATTCATACCACTTGACATAGGTAAAAAAAAATGTTTATTTTTTTGTAATTTGATTGAACCAAGTCTTTAACATCTGACTCAGAGAAACAAATACATCCAGTCTATGGTAATAATTTTACTTTATTTAAATGATTAGGCGAGCATTGAAGAAAAACCTTTTCTTCTATAGTTACTTAAATAACTGCATAATTTTCAAACATTCCAAAATGAAAATGTACAACCATTAATGAATGACAGTTTCAGTGTCCTTCCATGTTAAGTCCCAACCACCTTCACATTCTGAAGTGGACAACATAAAAATGTTCTCTAGTGGCAAAACTCTTTATGATTCACTGGTCTTCATCCGCACTTGGAGTTGAGTAGGAAGCTAAAAGAAGCATTGCGTGTTCTTTGTCTTCTTCTTTTGTTTCTGTGTTCTTCAAAAAAAAAAAAAAAAAAAGGATTTGGCTGGAGGACAGCTTATATTCATGTCAAGCATGTCATCAAGCTTTTTGATGACAAAAGCTGTTGGTTGATCTTAAGAGAGTGATTTTCTTATGCAGAATGCCTCTCACTACTCGAAGCACATGCCTTTACACAATCAAGTGTCCTTGTCCTTGTTTTCAGGAAAAAAACACAAGAAAAGCAGAGTAAACAAAAGAAAATGTCTGGGGCTTTCTACAGTGTGTGTAGATTGGTTTATAAAGTTGTAACAAGGCGATTCCTGGGGTCAGGCTGGAGTGAGGAAGAAGAGAAGTTGGTGGAGGGATACGAGGAGAGGGACATTTTAAAACCTCAACAATAGAGCTATATTATTTCATTAAGTTTTTGCTCCTAGTGTAAAGACTCTTCCTTAAAAAAACATGAACATACACATCTATTAATATACATTTACATAATCTAAAAGCGTCCAACTCATCCGCCTCTGAACAGGTTATTTAGTCTGTCCAGCTCCCGGCAGTTATCCATGGTCATGAGCTCGGCCTTCTTGCGCATTCGGTCGTCTCTGTATACCTTAGCGGCATACAGCAGGTCTGTTTCTGGATGAGACAAGCAGGAACACAATGTGAGTGATTAAACAAGAGAGTGCTGATAAAAAAGTGAACAGCAGATACGATTACTGAATTCAGTAAGCTAGTTCTGAGGGTGTATTTTTCCACTCACTTGTCTGTCTCTCCTTCCAGCAGTTATTTCTGACATTTGCTACATAGTCCTCCTCCACATTTTTCTCAATCTGCTGCAGTGCAGAGCCCTTATACTCTGACTTGAAGTCTCTAGTGACGTAATAGTCGACACGCAGGTTTTCTGTCTGCCGTTTTACGGTCTGACCCGTGGACCTGGAAGAGATGGGGAAGGTATAAGCTGTGAAATTCTGACAACTCTGACAACTGTAGTAATCTTCCACATGTTGAATCCTGATGGTATTTTATTGTATCTTTATGTCCGTTTTGTAAATTGCAGATCACATTTTCTGGAAAGAACTGAGAAAACAGTGTTTAATATATCCAGTATATATAGTGAACACAGATGTGAAAGAAGCACTACATTAAGATGAGATAACAACACCGTCTTGTGCATGACACATAGTTTACAGATGTTTTTCAGTTGGCTCTGCTTGTACAAAAGACAAAATACTGTGTCAGCTTTGACAGGTAAACCCATCATGAAATTAGAAGTAATCAGTACTAAAGATCTGACAGGTGAAGAAGTGAATGCTGCGTATATGTTTTGTGATCTGCTGTGTGTGCACTTACGGTCTAGAGTAGAGGCTGTAAGGTGGAGGGGAAACCATCATCTGGCTCAGTATTGACACTAAAATCAGGACCACGATGGGCATCAGCTGGATAAACATTGAGAAACCTCCCTAGAGACAAACACAGTACAACAACTCAAGCAATAAATTGTGCAATTAACACATGTAGCATTGATGTGTATCAACTAAAACTGTAATATTACACGAGCAAATAATGTTAAATTCATGTCTGTCTAAATTCAAGATACAAAGTCTGAACCCATTTACATACATCTCCTCTTTCTTCTGTTCTCTCTTGGCGATAATCTGTCTGATGGCTGTAACTCGTCCTGCCGTTGGTAAAAGTGTGTGCACTCGCTGTAGGTGGAAATAGTGTGAGGTCAAATTCAAAAGGTATGGTCATACAAACAAACATACATACATACAGTACATACTGCTCTACATTATGAGGAAAATCGGGTCAGATGTGTAATTAGAGTAAACAAAAGTGCACCCAGTATCCCAACATAGAAAAGAGCTATAAGTCTGACTTTAAAAAACGTACCAATTTCCAGAACCAAATTTAGCATATTGCTGAGAGAACTTGTCTAGAGGTAATAGATCCTGTTGGTCACAAATTAAGCTCTAAAGAGAGCCAAATTCAGGTGCATTTGGCATCTGTGGATTTCTTCTATCACATGAGGAAGTCCATTGAATTAAATTATTTTTCCTCCCAAATGTAGGAGTGCTGTGATTGAACCAATAAAAGTGCAAAAGAAATCCAGAGATACTAATTTGAAAACATGGCATCACAAGAATAGATGATAAGATTCCTCAAAGACAAAATATTTATACATTACAAGGCAGTATGGTCATAAGTAAGTTTAAATAAGTAATAGATAAGTGGAAAATTATGTAAACTCATCAGTAGCAATGGCCTTTGTGTCTGTCTGAATCTATATGCACGTAAGTGCTCACTTACAGGAGGGGAAGCCGCCTCCAAAGAACATGTTGAAGAGGTCCTCAGGAGTGATGTCAGCTTCAAAGCCCCTGTGGAAGTCAAAGCCTCCTCCGTGTGAGTGACCGGGGGTGCTTAGCTCCTCCGATCCCGTCACGTCATACTGCCGTCTTTTGTCTGGGTTGCTCAGCACTGCATATGCATTACCAATCTCTGGAGAAGGAAATAGTCAGGATATCAATGATTAGATATTCAACGGCTTGGGTCACATGTTTTATTGACAAAGTTTTGAAACAAATGCTGTTTTGTGTAGTCCCACTGGATTTGCAGGCGTTTGTAAAAACTTCTCCACTTTTACCAGAACCAACAGGTGTGAGTCAGGGGTCAAATCTTCATGTCAAGTGAAAAACAACAAACAAGCTGACATATTTTCAATATCACATGTTTAGAATACACAAGCACCAAATTATAAAAAGGAGCAAACTTACTTTTAAAGGCCTCTGTTGCTCCAGGTGCATGATTTTTGTCAGGATGGAACTTGAGCGCTAGTTTCCTGTAGGCTTTCTTGAGCTCATCCTCATTGGCTTCTTTACTGACACCCAGCACTTCATAGTAGTCCTTACACCGCTTTATCCTGGAGGAGAGGGACAGAAGGTGAAAACAATGTACTGTGGAATATACTTGAAAGGCAGGTGATGTCTTTGCCCTTAGTGCTGGTTTCTTTTTCACTTTTTGACCAATAGCGGGTGGATGGTTAGATTGCAACTGAAAGTGACATGTTGATGGTTTTTGCCTTAGTCACACAGGTGAGTGACATTGAAGGTCAGTGTTAAAGCGCATTCCCTAGAGAAAAATAGTTCAGACTTACCAAACTTTTAATACCACAGCAGCTCGTTTTATATCCTCTGTGATTTTCTAATTTGATTTTAATTCCAACACCTGACATTATACAAAGGAAAAACAGAAGATCTCTATAGATGAGTAGCCTGTTCACAAATACTTGAAGATGCACGTGCAGTTGGAAATTTGTTATCAAACCAAATCACACATCTGTCAGCTCTGGCAAGCTAACATGACACATATTCAAGTGAAAAAACAAGAGCTATTAGCAAAAATAATTCTAAACTAGGCTATACAAAAAGTTAGGTGGACAGGAATAAAATCTAAATTTTTAAAACTTTCATGTATGAATGACACGTATACTTTATCAATTATGGATGCAAGATTAGAGCAGGCACTGGCTGGGCATTAGGGCCAGGCTAAGTGATTGAAATCAATATTACAAAATGAATATCAATATTTTTCAGATATCAATATGCATCACAAAATAGCAAATGTATGAAAAATCAAATATAGAATAAACAAATTGATGCTCAATTAAATGAACTGTTCAGCTCTTATGCAGACATCAGACATAATAATCCATTTTGTTAGATTTTGATTACAACTTGCTGGGAATCATTGAATTGGACAACTAAATTAAACAATAATATAACCATATGATCAAATCATCATGATATACTAAAAGTCAATAATACTGAGTTATTACCGATCTTGACTCATGACTGGAATAGGACTGATGAGATAAACACAGTAAACAGACTTTGTCTTAGAAGACATGATGCAATTTTTAACCAACTGACACTTCCTCAAAGGATTTAGTCTAAAAACACCAGGGTAAAGGGTGACTGACTAAAATTAGAGCATGTAGTGGTTACCTGGTATCTAGTTCACACCGCTACATGTCTCTCACTCTCCCCTCATGGGCAACAGATCGAGCTGAGGAGGTTCCCATAGCAATGTCTGTGTGCACAACACCGCAGAGACTACTGTGTCGTGCTTCAGCCGCAGATGAAAAGTCAGATTAAGTGTGATAGAAACAATGCTACTGCCACAGGGCCAATTGTAAGAAAGCACCAAAATGGTCGTCTGAAGAGGGAAGGTTACAGAACCAACTAGTGGAAAAAGAAATACAACAATAAAAGGGGAGACCTAGTGAACGCTTAAATTCTCACCTTTGCACACCTTCAACCTGGTCTTTGGTGAAGCCTTTAGAAACATCACCTCCACCAGACTCTTGGCTTTGCCTTTCTGGCTGGGCACCAGAGCTTTCTGAGCTTTCTGCTGGTCTCCTTCGATATGCGCCATTTCCTGTTGAGCTCCCATTCTTCGTTAATGCATCCAACAAAGCTGAAGACGCAGGAGGGAAGAAGTCATACGCTAAAAGATCAATTAAATGACAAATCATCCTCTTCAGTGTCTTCTATGTTTTCAACTTTTTAACAGCTTCCTAAAGTGAAACCTGTCACATAAATATATGCACAAGAAAAGCTTTAAAATTGCAGCAACAAGACTTGAAGAGCAAATGATCTGATGAGTGATTTCACACAATGTAAATCTGCCAAACACTAACTCACAACGAACATTGGGGTCCTTGCCATGGAAGGCGCTGAACACCTGTCAATTACAGGTACAACCTCATGGTAGCAAGTGAGTCCAACAGAATCTAATTTGGAACATTGGCAAAACTATAACGAAGCACTGGCTGCAGTCACCCAGTGAAGAAGGTTGTGAGTGCACAGTGGGAGAAGACATGACTTGCAAGTACATCAAACCAAGAAATTACACAGTCAAAGTCTAAACTCAACATCAGCCATCAGTTCCAGGTGACTGTACTGAGGGATAGGGAACAAAAGATGATATTTTTCAGCGGTTCAACCTGTGCAGCCTGCAGTAACTGAGGCTAAACGTAAACCTCCTTGACCTCTTTTTGGTCACCCGTCTTTCCTCCTTTACACGTGACAAATTTGATTTCATGTACATATTCACTTCATTACTGCCATGTTGGATTCTACACATACGTTGCAGCAAATCATGCATGGTCCCCAACATGATGTGACTGTACAGCAGCGCATTGCCAGAGGGCCTTAATGAATTGAGATTTGTTAACAAGTTAATGCTGCAAAATCAACCACACCATTTTATTTACAGACCCAGTTTTTCAAATATCAGCTAACTCCATTTGTCAATTCCTAACCAGGAGGTGGCTGGTTGACCATTACCAAGCTGTCAATGATCAACAAAGTTACTGTTGCACAATTCACTGACGACAACTAGTATAATCTAGACTAATGCACTATTCAACTACAGCCCAACAAAGGACACAGTGCACACAATCATTGAGCTGATGATTGTATAAAGACAAAATATGTCCACTGTGCCATATTGACAGGTAGTGAGGACTTTAAATTCACATTCACTTAAAATTTGTCCCTTGTATCTTATTTACACTATATCTATGTCACAGAGGCTATTATCTCTGGTTTGGCAGCAGAAATGCCTTCAACTCATAATGAGCTGAATAGTTTATCAATGCATTATTCATTGTTATACACTTTATTCTCGTGAAATAAGTGCACAACTATTTCCTCTTACACAACCATAATCCTCCTTTCACATCGACCTTGAGGCAACTTAACATTTTGAAAAAGTCAACAGTGTAAGGTTTACTGTATATTTCAACTATTTCTATTATTCTGCTCTGTATTCCAGTGGTATACATTCGACAGTTTTTGCATGCTGAATCCTACACCCCCCCCCAGTCCTCAGCCAGTTCGTAACCATCGTACTGATGAAATGCAAGTGTTTTGTGTTCTTAACTGCCTTGAGGAATGCCGATGTGCAGGTGCCTGCTTCTCCTGTCAACCCCTCATGAGGGATTGCAACACCAGTGGATGTAGCACACTACCTTGTCGCCCCCAGCCAGACCTATTCACATATTGCATTTGCACAGTTCCAGTGCACATGTAAAACCTCTCTCTGTCAGTTAGGCAGCAATCTTGTCAAGCCTTCTGCATGAATGGGAAAGCATCCCACACCAGCAGATTCAGAGAGTCACTGGCTTTATTAAGTAGCAGTGTAAAGGCAGCCATGGCTGCAAAGGTAATATGAACTACTAAAGTAATATAATGTTCAATTCTTGTTTTCATACTACTGTTTTCACTGCTCCTTTACTTCTTCAATTAAAATCTGAATTATATCAATAGCAGGATATGTTCAATATAAAAAGCTAATGGCATTGTCACTCACAAGGTTATTTTTCTGTTATATTGTCAGTCTGTCTATTAGCAAGATATCTGAACAGTTATGAGCAGTTGCAAACTCCCTCCACTGTTTCATACCAGCAAACCAAGCAATCAAGATTGTGAACTCTAGTCTAGCCAGGGCATCAATCTAGTGAACCCAACACGCACCCCTAACTCACCTGCTCCCTTCAATACGCACTCAATGTACATTTCTTTGTAAAACATCTATACTCCTCAGGCAGTACAGCCTTGGCACCTAGTTTAACACCTTTTGTTTATGTCTTCTCTTTTGCATAATACCCTTTCATATGTCTTTCAGTGTACATCACTTATCACTTTACATCTCAGCATACATCCTGCAGTGTGCATGTGTACTTGAGTTCCTTGAATCTCAAAAATCTGAAAACTGAGCTATCTGAGCTGCAGATTGGTGGCCATGTGTGTGCTCTTACATGCCACTTAGTTTTTCAAGGTCTAGCCTTGGCAAGACAGTTATCTACTAGCTCCCTCTGGGCAGCTTGGGGACTGTCATTAGTGCTTACACAGACAGACACACACACACACACACACACACACACACACACAAACACAAACACACACACACACACACACACACACACACACACACAGTTAAAACTGAGGGTGCAAGCAAATATTATGCAGACACAGAACAACATTGTGCATCTCAATACTTTCCATTTCAACTGGCAAGTTACAATTTAACAACTGAGGAGCTATAGGTCAGTCACAATATTGTATATTTAAGATCCTATTAGAGCTACAATCCACAACACCCGTCATCCTTACTACACACCCGTTTACTGTGTCCTCCCAGAGACAGTTGTGTCCTGGATTAGCCCATACTTCGAGGCTCTCTCCGGGTCGATCATTCAATTAAAGGATTGGCACTTAGCTCTGTGGCCTGGACAACATGAACTGCTCGCCCTACATCCATCCCCAGGCTCCACTTGTGTGCTCTGTCCTCACCGAAATCCCGACAAAATACACAGCTTTTACACAGCAGCATTAATAACGCAGGCTGTTATTTTGAGTTAAGAGTACAATTAAATCTCTTCAAAGGTCAACTAATCTTTAAGGCGCTAAACCGAGCGACAGCTAGCGTTAACACTGCTTGATTGTGGATTGATGTTTCGTGTTACAAGTGGTGTAGTTAGTTTGTGTTAGCTGCTGATATTATGAAGCCTCTCCGTGCTTCACTATTGGCAATCTTCAACGACTTATTAGCTTAACTTCACCTTTTAAAAACCTGAATGTACAGAGAGCGAAGCGCAAGCTAGGTTAGCCAACACAACGCTAGGCCTTCCACTGAGCTAACTCGGATGTTGCTTTATTTCCTGTCTCTAAACGAAGTTCAACGCTTGACTAACATTACCTTATAACACACCTATCTGTAACCACTGTGCAATAGTCAACTGGTGACATGCTGTGAGCTTAAACCGTGAGGTATGTTAACAAACGTCAGTTACATGCTAACACCTGGTAATGTAAAGTACATACGGAGCTGTGCTGGGCTAGCTCTGTCCGGCTAAACAACGACAAACGGCGTTACCTTTGGCTTTGTCAGTTGGGTACAGCTTCTCTGCTTTGTTGAGAAACTTCACCGCTTTCTCCTTGTCTCCGGCTTCTAGGGCTTTTGTCGCTATATTTATACATTTTTCAGCTTCGTCTCTGTTCCCTTCCATCTTCTTTCCCCTTCCTCTCCCGGCAGAGTCAGCTGATCAGCTCTAGCATACCACGTGGTCACCAGCACTGACAGCAGTCTCGGAGAAACACCTTAATAATAATTACAATGGACTGTGCACTGTGTTTCTTCAAAGGCAGTCTATCTTACTGTGTGTGTTTGTTTTCAATAAGTGGGGGAAAAGATGCACGTTAAATGGTCAGTAGTGGAAGATTTAGATTTCCTTCACTGAAGATAAATTACCAATACTAATACTAATAAAATATTCAAGTATATACAGGTAAAACTCCTGCTTAAGTAAAAGTGCAAGGCTATCAGTAAAATTTATTTAAAGCATGGCTTTTACTCTTCTGAGTCTTTGAGAAATACTGGACAATTTTACCCCTTTGGGTGTCACAGTTATTTAAATTAAACAATTTTAAAAGTTCCTTTTAAATGTGTCACAACTGAGAAATATGCTTCTAATACTATCCCTGTATTTATTTGTATATTTCTCATATACACAGATGAATTTTTAATCAAGGCTTGTATGGAACTTTTTGAAGAAAATTTATTTATCACACAGTACTGATAAGCCCTTCGAGAAAGAGTTTAGTTCAGTGATTAAATGTCCTGAAAAAAACTCTCAAATACCTTATATTTCATGTCACCATTAAGTACAGGACATAAGTTTAAGATTTATTCAGTTAATAATATTTACCAATGCAGAGCAATTCATACAGCACATGATGAAGAAAATGAACAACTATTTACAAGAAGATGGTTCAAACTGCACTTGGACATTAGATCTTATAAAAATATCAGCATCCTTAAAAATTGTTTAAATCAGATTAATCTCATGGGAAAAAAAACAATAAAAAATAAAAAAATGGCAAAACAAGTTAAATAATCTCAAACTTTATATTACCATCTATAACCCTTTTCAGTTTCTGTTGTTCTGGTTCTGACAAGATCTAGTGTAATTCACTGGAAATAAAGTCATGTTAAGGCAGTTCATACAAGTCCACCACCCGAGGCCAGGTTCTTGCTCTCAATGAGATTTTGGACCAGGCAAACAGGGTTGAGAGACGACGTGTCAGGTTTTTACCCTCTTCTTTGTCAGGTTTCCTGCCATGGCTTCCTTTAAGCCGGTGTACGTGAAGGCGGAAGTTTGGCTGAAAAGGAGCCCATGGTGTTGAGCGCTGCATGGATGCGGAAGTGTAGCCTAGACTCCATGCTGTAGTCTTTGTAGTTCATCCTACAAATGAGATCACTTTTTAGCACCTTGTGTAATGTTAGAACAGATGCTTCTAGAATTAGCTAGTAGCTTCTACTTTGCAATGCATTTGGTTCCATGTTTGCATATTATTTTCCCTTCAGAGGACTCCCCAGCAAAAACAACATTCACTACAATGGCAAGGGATCAACTCCAGGTGAAATCTAAACAGCAATAAAAGGAAGTGCTGCTATGATAAACAATGCAATACAAACGCTTTAGGGATTTTTCCACTTTTGCATCAACTGTTCAGTGTAGGTTGTTGCTGTACATGAATACACATAATAATAATTTAGGTAGGATTCACAGCTATAAAGCGTCCAACCTGTGAAATAATCTTGTAGTGACTTGTGGGATACACTTAATGTTGGAAGCAAATATCTTATAATTATTTCTGTAAGAGACACAGCTTTCTTTGCCTAAGAAACTGAAATTCAGTTCCAGGTTATGAGCAGTTATATTTCGTCATTTTCGGCATTGATTTTAAGCGAAGACAACATCCAGAAGCTAACTTATCAATACAAACATGGATTGGCTGAAAACACTTACTTTGCATTTTCAATCACTGTGATGGCCGTGTTGATGTCGCCTTTCTGCTTGTGCAAAAGGCCCAGCTCATACATGGTAAAAGGCACCAGATAGTTTTCATGCTTGAGATCATTTTCACTGCAAAATAAATGAATACAATGGAAGTCAATTCAGTGGGTCTATTCAGTAGTGTTCGGAAAATGACATTAAATTTATCTTCAAACTTTAGAAACACTAATTTGACAAGCTCTTGGAAAAGAAATGGTTCTATTGAAATTCCCATCCTGATAAGACTATGAACACACTATTATAAAAGTGAATTTTCTGATGCCAACTCAGTTCTTGGGTCATCAAATTCTCTTCAGGGCTGTGCGTTAAGATGGCCTCACCTTGAAATGACGTTGTTGAAGCAGAGCTCAGCCTGGACCAGACGGCCCAACTGTCTTAGACACAAGCCCTTTAGCAGCAGGACAACACACTGGTCATCCAGGTGATACTCTGATGGGTCTACACGTTAAACAAAATGCTTGTTAGTTTCACTTTGTAATAGATTTTTTAGTTACCAAAGTTACCAAAGTGTTTATTAAAGGTCTGTTGTTCCTCTCACTTGGATCGTTTCTGAGCTGCTCCTCTGCTTTTTCCAAGGTGGTCAAGATTCTTCGAGTCAGCTCAGGTCTTTTGCCAACTACTGTGAAGCCGTTCCACACATACATCATTTCCTGTGACATAAAAATGAGTTGTTTAAAATGGTCTACTGATTTTTTTGATTCACTGAAAGTAAAGAGCGTGCACATGCTCTCACCAAGGCAGGGACGACCAATTTCACAGGGTTAGCGGAAGAGTATCGCTGGGCCTTCCTTGCTGCAAACTTCTCAGTCGGAATCGATTTCCCAGCAATTCTCAATCTGAGTCCTTCCACCTGCCTAAAAACCACAAGTTCTCAAGTTATTGCATTAATAAATACACTAACCAATTGTAGTGATAAATTATTGTCCTCTCCCTTGCACACCTGAATAATTCCACCACATTTTCTCCCAGTTTAGTCACTTCTTCCTCTGGGAGCATGCTCAAGATGGCAGCTTTCTGGTATACATAGATGGCCTACGAGAAAGGAGCAAACATCTTGTTATAAAGGGGGAAAAACAGAAATACAGAAGATACATCAGGTAATTTGACCACAAGGCAAAAAGGAGAAGGGTTACATTAGATACCTGGGACCACTTGCTCTCCTTGCAGAGAAGGTCAGCGTATCGATAAGCCTCCTTCCAGTTTTGTTCGAAGGAGTACGCCCACATCAGCTCCCAGTAACACAGGTGGTGAATCTGACGCCACTCTTGCTGTGCTGCGATACATGCCAGGAACTTGTCCTGAGCCTGCACAGAAGCTCAAACTCAGTTCTCTTTCACTGCAACAACATGAGCTTAGACACATTCACGAGACATCATCAGTACTCACAAATGTGAAGTTTCCTTTGAGCAAAGCAATTCTTGCAATGTAGAAAAGAATGAGGGCTCCCTATGGACAAAATACAAATACATTAATACAAAATAATGCAATTTCACCGAGTGAGGCAATAAAATACAACATCTGTCATCATTCAGAATCAGCAAAACAAACTGCTCACGTTAGGGAACTTTTCAACGTAGGGTTCAAGCAGAGCTTCAGCCTCAGTAAGGTTTGCTTCACCAGTACCTAAGGGAAGAATAAGAGTGCATTGAATCATTGCAGACCATTAAAACCTCCCAATTAATGAATTAGGCATTTAAATCTGTAAGAAACTGCAGTCCTGCCCTACAGCGTGCTCACCGAGTATCACTGTGATGTAGAGATGAAACATCATCAGAGTCAGGGTGCTGAGGATAGAGCGAAGGCTGTTGCCGGCTGCTCCCTGTCTCAGTTCTGACAAACCCAACTCCTGTGAGGTAATTAGCAAATGATTATTTGATCTGACATTAAAAACCTTTACTTTTAAAACACCATTACTGAATTATGACAAGAAATGGGTTCAGGAGACCTACCCTGTCTCCTGAGAAACCCAAAAACTCCATCAGTCTGAGGACTCTGGACGGAAGCAGGGACAGCATCTGATAACAAAAAAAGGGATACAATTTAACACAGGATTACTATAGCAGTGCAAAAATGGAGTTTAAATGTTCTATCACACTGCAAATTAACAGTGAGTATTTATTTGTCCTTAAAATAATCCACTGACAAATTACCTAGCTTTAGTATTACATGCTTTCTATAGCTCTCACCAGATTAAATGATCCAATGCCCATGTTGACACCTCCCCTAAAATGAATGTGCGTACTCTTCTGTTTTTCTGGGTCTTCTGTGGCAGCTGCCATGGCCTGGCAATCCCTGGTTGGAGAGATGACATTTTAAATGCACTACAATTCACATCAATACGATAATATTTTCTCCATTTTTTTTAATCATCTTTCAAGCATCATTTCCCCCACAACAGAAGTCCCCGCCAAGCTCCTCACTTGTAAATCTGATAACTGTTTCGGATTCTCATCCCTCCTTTGATGAAGCCGATTATACTCTCATCCAGGAAGGTGAGAGCCGCCTTCTGCAGCAGAACCTCAGCATAGCACAGCTCTGCGTGCATCTCTTCTGTAAACGGAAATTAATGCCACAGGGTTGGTTGAAAGGAAAGAATACAACATTGCTTTAGGAATAAAGAAATGAGCAAAGGAGATTATTGGTGAAAAGTATTCAGAGGAAATTATACGCAGAGAGGTCGTGTTGACATCAAGCAGCAACACACTGTGTTAAAGACACCCCACTTGTCACTAATTAATATTATAGGCCACAACAAATTGCATTTTCTTGTAATGCCCCAAAAAAAAAAATTAGCACATTTATGCCATGTATGTACATGTACATATTTGCTTATTGTGCTTTTTTCCCTATTCATCAATGACAGGCATCCAGATCTTGGATCTTATATCTGATCATTTACAAGTCACTGTCCATTTGCTACTCAAATTCTTCTGAGCCTCCTGTGAGTCAACATATCAAGTGTATATATAAATGTATATTCTGTAAGGAGTATAGTCAGAAGATACAGTAGTTCATCACTCACCCTCTGTCAGACTGTCAGCTGGTTGTCTATACCACAGGCTGGTCAGAGTCTCCACTATTCCAGTTTTCTTCCGAAATCTTGTGACGTTAAAGAACACACAGTGGATGGTGGTAATTTAACAGACCATGTGAGATGTAGCAGGACAGAGTCTCTAGTCTCTAGAGCAAATGATCTGTGAATTCAACTGTTTTTCATGTATGACTAATTTTCTTAACTTTAGAAATCCCTGTGCTGTCCCAATGTAGAATTATGAACTTTATGGAAATACAACTACATAAACTTGACTCTATTTCACCATACCTCTGACATGTCTGCAGGGATTCTCTCAATGACGTCATGGCAGCGTCCATGTCCTTTGGTTCAAAGGTCATGCCTGCCTGCATCACCAAGATACTGCTATAGCCCATTGCGTGGTACATGCTCTGACTCTTCCTGAGGGGGACAAATGCAATGATTGTTGATCACTTAATATTCCAAGTGGTAAAGTACGTAACAATTAGAAAAGTAATCAAATGCCTTTAACTAACAATGAGAGTAGTACCAGCAGTGTGAAACAGCTGAATATACACATCCAAAGTCAGCTGGAGTTTGTTTGAGTGTCGGTACTAACCAGGGTTTTAGAAAAGCCAGGGCATCGGCGAACCTGTTGTTCAGAAAAAGTTCGAGGGCAGTGTTGCATTCCCTCAGTGCAGTCTCCAGATCCATCTTAGAGGATCTGGATGAAACATTGGGAAAATGTATGTTAGGCATCTACATCCCAACAGACATATGTGAATCCGACAGCAGGTCATGCATAAGCATTTGGGAATACAGAATCATCACAAATGTCACTATGAAAAAACTTCAGCCTTCACTTATTTTCACTGTATTTCTGGTTAAACTTGTGTATTACTGGATTAAACTGAGTTGGGCCAATGCAGATTTGAGGACAGGTTAAGGAGCAAGGTATCACTAACATATCTCTACTGGCCTCTAGTGTGTGCGTGCTGCATTACAATGAATAGATTTCATATTTCTGAAGATATTTCCACAGGATTCTGTTTTATTATCACATGTAACTGACAAGACATTAAAATACTGAACATGCACAAATGCCTGTAAACATCAAGAGAAGACTGCATTTGATTTCACTTACGCTGCATGCCCACTGGCATGGTCTAGCTCCACCTGAAAAACAAAAAAAGACAGACTTTGATCTTTAAACTTTATGGTTAGAGAGTCCATTAAAACTGCGAACATCTGTTCATTATTTAGCTTGTTTCATTAATTTAGAAAAAAAAAATGTTGTGTAGAAAAGATGATATCATAGTCAACTTCAGTCAGACTTCTTTGAGCTCATCGTGAACTATAGCCATGTCTATGTAAGGCTCTGTCTGATAAACTACATAACAAGACATCTTAACCCTAACCCAAACCTGGCAGCCTCTGCTCCAATAATAGGATACATAAACATTTAACTAGTTGGTTCCTTTCGTTTGTCTTGCATTTGAATGGTAAAAATAAAGTGAAAAGACAGAAACAGAATTTAAAAAAGAAAAAGATCCATTAAGTGTTGGAAAACTAAAACTTGTCATTACCCAATTGCAGAGAGATGGCAATAAAAGATAGCATACCTGTTGCAATGAATTGTCTTTCGTCTCCATTTGATGTTGGGTTAGATAACAAGAAGTTACACTAAAACAAGAGAATGTATGTTTTTCAATGAAGGCGCCCTCTCCCTTTGCAATCAAAATGAATAGATCCCCCACGATATTTATAAGCTAAAGGGACGGGAGTGGCCTTGCGGAACCAGCCCACAAACTTGTCTCTTCACAGAAAATCATTGTAACAGCACGTAAAGATTTGACCTGTCCTGAACTTTGTGAGCAGCCATTACAAGAAATATTATATCAAAATGTTATTATTCGATTTAGATAAACGGAATATGTGTATGAATATTTTGCTAAATATTACTGAAAGTCATAAAATTTAAATGCAAGCCGATGCTCCAGAATGAAAACGCTCATCTCTACACTGGGAGACTTAATGCGATGCAGCTTCGGGGCAAGTTGCAGGTAACAACATGTGCGCAGGACAAATGGAACTCAAGTCACCTGGTGAACCAGAGGCGGAAGAAGTAATCAGATATTTTACTTAAATAGAAGTACCAATAATGTAGCAAAATGTCAAAATTAAAAGTTGGCTATTCGTTTAACAGAAAATGTATTATTATTTTTTTTATCACTGTATATTACATGTTAGATTGTTAATACTGATGCATTAGAGCGTCGGAAGCATTTGACTGTTGCAGCTGGTTGAGGCCTAGAAAAAACAAAGCTCTGCTACACAAAGGATTTTTTATTTTTTTGATTTTTCTTTTATCTTTTCACTTTTTGTGAAATATTGGATAATTTAACCACTTTGGGCCTTGATCAATTATTTAAATGAAACCAAATGAAAACTCACAACAAACCACTGGTTTAATGTCTAACAATACACTGTATTTTATTATCCAATTATATGTTTTGGTTTTTAAGATCCTAGTCTGAAAAGTACCCAGTAAGTTCAGGTGTCAGGTAAATGTACTGGAGTAAAATTACAGATTTCCTTCTGAAGTGTAGAAATAAAATAGCACAATATGGAAATATTCAAGTGAAATGTTCCTGTACTTGAGTACAGTAGCCTACTTGGGTAAATGTACTTTGCAGCACCACAAGTAACAAATTATCATAATATCATCAAAGGACAAATCCCTCCAGCAACTGTGACCTGTCAATTATGGTTTAACTCGACTATGACGGCACAAGGGGTGATTTACTTAGAATTGGTTACCATTTCTGGTTATCTGCACGCATGTGATATCCCTGCATAACTAATTCTTTAGGGTGGTTTTGTCACTTCTCCTCCTGCTCTCCCCTCTACTTGAAGTTTCTTTCCCCCTTTTTTTCTTTAAACACACTGCTATTAAAGGATCTTAATAGGTGATGGAGAATTGAAGCCTAAAAAAAAGTCTGCACATACAGGAGAAACAGCTGATGACTGATCAAATATAAAACCAGTAACAGATATTCCATTATATTCAGTCTTCTACTGTAATGTAGAGTATTTTGTCATTTAGCAGTGTATGTTTTAATGAAGTTTCATCTTAAGTGCTGATTTGGAAATTCTTCTTTTAACAGACAAAGAATCCCCTCTCAACAACACTGATGACAGAAATATCCACTTATCCACACATATAGGCTACTAGTCTGTAGATTTCTTCTAGTCATGAGATATGTTTTTCTTATTCAACATAACATTTGATAACTCTTGTGTGAGAAATGTGTGAATGTGAGGGACAACTTGTCTTTCTATTGCTCCATTCCTCACAAAAAAATGGATCCAGTAAGTATTGAACCCATGATAGAACTAGTATATTTGTAACTTAAATTAAGAGGTCTCTTTTATGGTTAGAATACAGTGCATTTTCGGGTTTTAAGGGAAAAGGAGACAAATTGTGCCATTTTTTATTGTGTCACTTTAATCATTATATAATGACCACGATGCTGCATGACTTCTGAACGTCGTGCATTTTGACGTTTCCCTCAGTCACCCTTATGACCACTGCGATAACCTACATTACCCATAAGCCTCTGCGCACTAGCTACGTCATTCAGGGGACAGCATGGCGGCGTCGGGTCCCTCCACGGACGGCAGCACCAACATCCCAGATTATGAATACGCTGATGTGAACACCACAGCTTTTCACATCGGCTCGTTCAGAAACGAGTGGCTGAGCAGACTGAAGGCGGAAGACTTCTCCTACCAGCAGGAGGACGACGACGCCTTCGATGCTAACTTTGCTAAAGAGATGGGGGTCGCTGCGGAGACCATGACCGAACTGAAATCCATCTGCAGGTAGTCAGACCGGATGTTGACCCAACGTTTGGTAACAGTCTCCAACCATTAAACGGTCATTTGTGTCTCACACTCATTTATCATCTGACTTCACTTCAGCTTGCCACCAGGGTACAAAATAACTATAATGACCATTTTTGTCTATTTTTTTCCTGACACTCTGCACTATGACATCAACACAACATCACTGTGATTGGGCTCGAGTGAAGTAGGCGACTAAAGCACGTGATGAATATCAATCCAGTTTATGCTGAGAACAAAAGCAGAGGAATAAAGTATAGTAAACTGTGTTTTTAGAGTTACAAGCTACTTCACTGGTGCACATACCAAACACGTGCAAATTAAAAGCACAAACACGGTTGTTATGGGCAGTTGTTACAGACAAGTGGATATGAATATAAAAAGAGGTCGTTTTTTAGGTTCTCTTCATGGATAGCTTCTCCATCCTTAATTTTGGTTTTGGCATTTATTGCACAGGAATTGTGATGAAGAGTTGGTGTCATGCAAAACCTCCTGCTTGTAGAGCTACAATGATGATTAATCGAATCCATTTGTAGATTAATCAGTAATTAAAATAATCTTAGTTTCCACCCTATTTGAATAAAACGCTTTCTTGTCCCACTTTTCCCATGCTTTGCAAAAGATTCAAAGGATTTTGTTTTTATTTCTCTCTTTTCAGTCTCGATTCACTCCGTTGCCATCCTGAGGATGAGCAGCCTGATACAGAAGTTGTACCTCCAGACCCGACACTTAAAACACTAGTGTATGAATCTTTCTCAACTGTTACAATTTACAGTATATTATGTCCTGGATATGCCAACACCATGCAAACAAATTCACATGCTATGCTCTGCGATTTGTTTTGAACAGACAAAGGAAAAAGAAACAAGATTACAGAGCTTCTCTGAAAGTCACTAAGAATAGACATGACCTCTACGCAGATGAACTGGTGAGTCCACCGGAGTAATACTGAAAAGCTGTCGATCAGTAACATCCTAAATTAGAGTAGTGGAATAGATTTTAACAGTCTAAGTTTGACAGAGGAGGTGCCAAGCATCCGTCTCATAAACGTTCACGTATGTTATGTAAGGCTTGGTTCTCTCTGTGATTTCCAGGAGCGTTTAACTGTTGGCAGAAGACCAGAAGAAGTGGCTGACTTGGTCCCGGAAGGAGAAGTCATTCTAACCATCAACGTCTACTACCCTGCCATTTTTGAGAAAGTAAGTGTTTAGCTTTCTCTCATGGTGCCCAAACCACTGAAACTCTCACCATCTTTACCGACATTGTTTCTTGACTGTTTCTCATCCATTTCCCCTCAGTTTAACTACATCAGACCCCACATGACTCTGCTGATGACAGGCTCCCACAGCTTGGCAGAGCTCAGGGATGCTATTTGCTGTGTCAGCGACTTGCAAGTGTGCGGCGAGTTCAGCAACACGCCGGACATTGCTCCAGACTTCATCAGCAAAGTAAGCAGCACACATACACCTCATCTGAAGCACTCTGCAAGATCTGAACATAATCATTTCGTCACACTATCCACACGTAGTGGTCTCGGTATCACTAAAACAAATTCATTTAATTTGCATAAGAAAAGTATCTACTGTGTTCTGTTTTCAGGATCATTACAAGTCAGCTTTCTTCTTCTTCGAAGGAGTTTTCTACAATGACATGCGATTCCAAGAGTGTCAAGACATCAGCATGTAAGTTTGATCTCTTATCGCCTTAGCTAACTCATTAACTTAATTAATTAATTTGTCTATAATCAGCTGTCATCAGTCAGTTCAGACCTGGTGCTTACATCTGTCTCGTGTGATGTGATCACATGTGGGCAGCTCTAAGTTCAGGTGTGAACGCACCCAAGACGAATTGTGGAGGCATTTTAAATTCGATCACTCTGATCACATTTTAAGGTGTTCTGGGCCACATTGAGGGAACCGCCTACTCAACTGAATTCCTCTGCCACGGTCCAATTTGTCCCACCACAGTTTCATAATGAACCGAAAATATTTTACTATTTCGAATGGCTAAAATCTTATTTCATTGTAGAGCTGTGTGTAGCGCATTGATTCGCATAAAAACGACAACTTGTGATAGACAACTTGCAAAGTACTTGCTATAACCACAGTTTGGGATATCATAATAATATTTGTAATTATAATATTGTTTAATTAAATATTTTTTAATCCATATGGTGTGAGATTCGAACCAGGGAACTGTCATGAAAATGCCCTACCAGATGTCTGGTAACAGCCAGTGTGCAATAATGCAATACTTATAAACTTAAATAGGGTTTTTAACTGTAGGGTCGGCTGTGCACTGGATGTACACCAGGTCAAGACATTTATTTCAGGAGTTCTTATGTAATATAAAAATAGTGAAATATCTGTTTGAATGTCACCGTGGTGCTACTGTTAACACGGCAGCTTATACAGTCTGATCTTTGTTTGAACGGATGCATTTATTGACTCCTTGTGATTCCTGTTCTACATCATACTCATAAACAGACCATAGATAGTGGTTGGAAATATTTGGAGCAGAACATTGCACTTGATCTGCTTCCATTCTCACACCAAAAATACCCTAAAAGCTTGTGCCTGGAAAAAGTTGTTCGAAAAGGTGATGTTACCACAAAAAGTCAAAAAATGCTCTTGGGCATATTACTCTTCATTCATTAACTTTAAATCACACTCTTGCAATTATCCATTCCCTAGAGTCATATATCCAGTTAAAAAGTCTCCTGTCTAGAAATCTTTTAAAGAGAAATTTTAAAGAGATGAACATGAAACTACCAGAAATACAGTATAATGTGCTTTATAACTTCAGTATTTTAAACAGATGTTTAAAAGAAGTACATTTTTGTAATATATTTCCTGGTGTTTGTAACACAGGACTGTGATTGAATGGGCAAAGGCCCGCAACTTCCCACCCCACAGCCAGGCCAAGATGGAGGACACACGGTTTGTGGATCTGAAGATAAAAGTGGGCTTTCCTTACCTCTACTGTCATCAGGGAGACTGCGAGCATCTCGTCATCATCACAGACGTCAGGTTAGTGCTGTCTTTTTTCTGTTTTTTTTTTCTCGTTCAACAGGTGTTCAGTTCTGTGATCGAGCTGCTTTTCAAAATCCACTCAGCCTTTTACTGAAAGGCCTTATAAATATGAAGGTCGGAGTAGCTGGAGAACAGGAGTTGAAGAGAGATTTACAAATCAGAAAAGATGAGATACCAGAAACGAGAGTCAGACCAAATTTAAATAAGTGACGTACCATCATACTAGGAAGAAACACGAAGCATCACTTACTGGGAATCCACATTAAAAGTGGGACATCAGTGACGCGTAAGTGCTACTGAAGCGTTGGGTCTGTTCAGTGCAGACGGACTCTTTCCTCCGTTCTCTGTCGTCAGAACAGCCGGACAGACTGTCTGACTGACAGAAGTTCACTCACTCAGCACGGGACACCTGGTGTGCCGTGTCTCAGAGTTGGAGTAGATTGATTCATTTGATAAATTGGAAGCTCATTTGTTCTATGAGAAAAACACTAGAAAGCTGCATTAGCAATACATTAAGGCATATTCACATTATCACAAAAAACAGCTTTTGCCAGCAAAAAGCTCATTAGCCTACTTTATAGATCAGAGTGTACAACACACATTGGCCTCATATCAAGCCCAGTTGGCAGAATATCAACTGGTAGATGAAGCTACCAGGTTTGTTACAAAAGCACAGTTTGAGTGTCGGAAACACAGCGATCAACACTCTGATTTTCTGTCGGTCTGCAAATATATTAATAGTTTAAGTACTTGTCCTTAAGTTCTGTCAGTAAAGTACAAATTTGAAACATTAAAATATCCATGCAGTGATCTATGATCATTTCAGCTCGTTGCAAGTAATCATGAATAATGAGTAATCAAACCTGGGATCAAACCCTGTACCTTAATAAACTATACTCTTTTATTACTCCTGCACAAGACTGGACTTCATTGACATTAGCCTGCAAGATGACGCTTTTTAGAATCTCTTTTTTGAATCACTACGAGCTTTCAAAATAAAGCATCTCCTTGTCAGATGGGATTTGACTGCTCTCACAAGACTTTTTAGCTAATTTGGTTTCATAAGACTAATGGATGCGTAAATGTCTATGAGCCAATTTATTGTTGGTGTGAACATGGTAACCACACATGAATGCAGCTCTTAATGTCACAAATGTTAGATGACTATGTCGTCATCACTCGCAACCTCTAAGAAACGGCTCTGGTCCCTTCTCCTCTCTTCTCACACATTGCAGACTCGCCCACAGGAACGACTGCCTGGACAAGAAGCTTTACCCACTTCTCACTCACAAGCACAGGGTCACCACCCAGAAGTGTGCAGTTTGCCATGTCTTCATTGGCAGGTCTGTTTTTTAAAAAAAATTAAAAAAATGAGCGTTAGACAAAGAATATGGCAGATTTTAAAACTTTAAAATGGATTACATCTCTTGTTTTTGCAGGTGGTTCACTACCAACGACCAGTTTGCTCCGAGTGAACCGTGTCTGTTCTGTGACAAGTGTTTCCGCATGCTTCACTACGACTCTGAGGGCAGCAAGCTGGGGGATTTTCTGGCCTATCCCTATGTGGACCGCGGTGCCTTCAACTGAAGCTTTTCTTTAGTGAACGGCTCAGATTACTGCTTTAATGCTGTATAATACAGTTAAATATCTTTGTATTTCAGAAAGAAATGTTTTAAGATTTTGGAAAATGTATACTTTATTTAAAAAGTTTTTCTATGTTTACACATTAATGCTTTGGTTTAAAAAAAATTCTGCTTGAAATAAACAATAACATGTACTGAAAGATTCATGTTCAAACAGATGTGTAGGACAAACACCCGTGGACTAAAATGAAACCAGCAAACCTTTAGGAGTGACCCAAAGGTGCAGAGAGAAAGAGGACCCGTCAATATCAAAGCCCACTACCCTTGATATTAAATTATAAAATCCCTCCACGTCAATGAACTAGTAGAGGTACACTTGAGTTTTCCAGGCAAGTTACTTCCTCGGGTATTTCCATTCTCATTTCTTTTTCCCAATGCTGCCTTACATGATTAGTTAAGTTTTTGCACATTGAGGTGATACCGTTGTTATAATTTGTCTATAATCCATTTGTTACTTTAGCCGTGATAAGCATTTAAAAACAAGTGAATCATTTCAGAGGGGTTTTATGGACCTCTAATGTTCTTTAGAAAGAAAATGGCAGACCTTGAAGGACATAAAAATCCTGTCTAGTCAGTTGAAAGGCAGAAATGCTGAAAGTTATTAAGCTGCCAGTCTGATACGGTTCCACAGAGGGCAGTTATACCACATTGGGTCCATCGCCCATATCTGTTGATCATGCAATGCTGGTATAAAGTGTGGATCGTAAACTGGATAACATAGTGCTTTAACCTCTGTGTAGCTGGAATTATTTAACCACTTCTAACCATACCTTGATAGAAAAACTCACCTTTTGATTCTGTGATTGGTTTATTTATGAGCTGTATCAGGACAACGCAGCACCAGCTGTTTCACTGTGAGCTGTTCATTTGTAAATGTAAAAGGTTACTTACATTATTTACTTTGTTAAAATGCATGAGAGTGCAGCTTCAGTGCTTTTCATAGTTGCATTCGAGTAATAATCACCAGGCTGTGAGTCTCTCTGTCATTTCATCCTAAAACTTACCAAAACGTAGTTTCATATCTCAAAAATGTTTTAACTTCAGGAGAAATGTTTTATGCTCCTGGGTCCTTGTCACTCAAAGTAAGAAGCTTATTGAAGTTGAAAATAGGTTTACAGGGCCATTAAGGCTACTGAAGTTCCTACGGCGAAATAAGTCTACCTATTTGAAGAAATTGCAAAAAATGTTGCCCAGTCGGTCAAACAAAAGCAGCCAATGGGTCAAGTTCTTAGATCCCTCCGTGTACCCAGAGGCCTACAGAAATAAGCCACATTCCTGTACATCAAATTTATTTTTATGGATGCAACAAAAAGAACTACAGTATAGTAATTGTAGCGTGACCACTATGGTTAAACAGGCTGATAACTACAGAGCCAATGAGGACTCCTGTTTTCAGCAACACAAACCCGACTGATCTTCGAGGTGCTCTACACAACGACAACAGCAATATTTGAGACCAACGCAGGATTTCTATCATTGTGAACAAATGATGAAAGACAAAAGGTGAACTATATGTACTGCTTTATTATTGAATGCTGAAACAGGTCATCAGACAGGCACAAAAATACTCTTATTTACACCTATGTTAAAAAGAAAAACAACTTTAAAAACAGACACTTGCACATGGTTGAGAATAAAGCATTTTCTTGGCAAAAGAAACTTTGGCAAAACTGCAGAATTTTCGGTGTGTGCATCTGATGTGAATAGGTATCTATGGCAATGGTGTTTTCTAACTACAGCTATGTCTCCGTACTTGAAATCATCTGTAAGAGAAGCTAAGATCAAACTGCTGATTATGGAAATGTGAAAAGGCAAAGTTTAAATGCACAGGAAACATTAGAGTAAAATAAAAACCATCTACTCCATTTAAAAAAAAAAAAAAAGGACCAAATGGTACTAACCTGCTCTCTGTTAGCATGCTCATTAAGATCTAAGTTCACAGTGTTGCAGATCTACAAGTTCTTACTCTTTACGCTGTTCATGAAATTCAACAGATGTGACAATGTATGTGAGAAGAGTTGTCTGAAAGGTAAAGATTACACAAAGTACAAAAATAAACTATGCAGTCAGTCAGTCAGTCAGTCAGTCAGTCAGTATCTTGGGGTTGGAGGGGTTTGATGTACTGAAGCCTTTGAGCAGCAAAACTGTCGAAAACAGTCAGTGAACTGGAAACCAGTGACAGTGATCAGTCATCAAAAGGAACAGGACCAGAGATCCCAGTTTGAACAAAGGAGTACAGCAGCACATGTCCTCTCTTTCCTTCAGGCAGGTAGGACACTCAAGTGGACTCTTCCTGAGCTTTTGGGGCACTACAGTCAAAGAAAATAAGTTAAATAGATGTCAATAAACACAATTAAGGGTAGGTGGTGATATTTTATATATGTTCCTTATTTTAAGTAACCATGCAAAACCTAGTTATTATATTGTTTTGCCTGTGTAGCCCTAATCTGATCTTGTTCACCTATGCATCCACAGTTCAAAAACTATTCAAACACACACATATATATATGTAAGCCACACTGAGCGAAATGTTTCTTCATTATGGTGGACATGGTGAATTAAGTAAAATAGCCCCCAACAAATTGACCATTTACAAGTATGTATGTGTAACGTTTGGTAAAAACTAGTTCCCAAGCTGTTTCAGGAAACTACAGAGCCATTTGTGACATATCTTTGATGATTTATGCATTCAGTTGGAACAAAAAGGGCTTAGGGCTGTGAGTGTGAAAGTGAAACCAGAATTTCTGTTCCACAAAAAGTCAGACGTTTATAATAAATCAAACAACAAACATTTGAGCCTTGGAACAGAACCTTTCTCGACAGTAAGCCGTGTGGTTCAGGCCATGTGTCTGCATGAGGACTGCAATTTAATTTAAAATCACAAACGTTTAATTACTAATCGTAAGAGCAGCGGATGCCGATGTATCTCAGGATACGGGATGGAGAGCACACCCTCGGAACACGTTTCATCTTTATCTACAAGAAAGCCTCAATGAGACACTGCACTGAGCTATAGAAACGTGTGGAATAGAAGCTAACCTGGAGTTGACGTCATGATTTCTGCTCATTTGTAGACAGAAAGAAAAAAAAAAAAAAATTTACGATAAAGTCTCTTATCCAGTTAAAATGTACAATTTTATTAGTGTAACTCTTATATAATGTATGTGAGAGGAACCCCAGACCAAATTTTAGAATCACAATCACACACTGTGTTTTCTGTGTGTTTTAGGTAAACTACCTGTGATTCTCTCCTGCGGGGACGTCTTCTAGCAGCTTCTCCCGCTCCGTCTCCTGATTCTTCTCCTCTGGGCTGATATCGCCATTCGTCAGCTTGTCTTTTGGGCAGTGCACAGAGGGACAGACGGACTCAGTCAGACAGAACATGACTACACAAACTAAAACCACCGCAGAGACAGGAACTCACAGGAGCATGTGACGACACATGCCGAGCTGCAGACCTTACTGAGATAAATACGATTTTCCACCCATTCGGCATGCCTTGCTCTAGAAAGAGACCTTTCACAGGGACCATCGTATTGGTGCGAGTACAGTACGCACATCAGTTGAATGAGTCACTGAAGTGAGGATATGGCTGCAGAGCTCTGATTACTGCAAGTGTCTCTAATACAAATGTCAACCACAGATGACGTCCTAAAGGGAAGAAGTAGTGGACTAGAAGCACATAAATGCCTCTGTTCTCCGGCTGGTTGTCATATCCGACTCAGCTGGTCACAACCGCTTTACCAATAGCCGACAGACAAGCCCCGTTCTGCGACTTTTATCACCTGACCTCGCCAGCTTCCAAATAGCTCACATGTATGACAGCTTACTTTTACACTTCCTGTGCACATTTAGAACATTTGTAAGTTGTGTGCAACAACAACAGCAGCAGCAATCATGAGTATTGATCATCAGCATCAATTGCTAATATTTGAAATGTGCTAGAATTATTGCAGATGCATAATCCAGGAGGATCATTGTCACTCATTTGGAGCGTTTGTGTCCAAGTGATGAATTTAAGAGCAATATTCAATCTCTTATAGCTCTGTCTTTGGTTTCTACCAACCCTTAAGAAAAGACATCTGGCTCTTCAGCTTCTAAATACTTCAATATGTTCACCAGCTAGTTCCTAACTGTGTCCGTCTGCTTTTTTGATGAAAACAGCTACGAGAGCCACGAGAGTGAACCCAAACATTAATTGTGGGGCGCTTCAGGGGCTGCAAATCGAGGATATAATTCTCTGTGGGTTCAACACAACAAACGACCTCTTTTACATTGTCATGTTGTTTTCACGTCGTCATTTTACACATTTTTAGAGCAATTATATCGGCTTTAAACAAACTGAAAATATCAGTTACTGGGTAAAAAGCAAGCAATAAAACTACTAAAATACTTCAGCTGTTTCAGAAGATTTTGTAACACCAAAGAAAGAGTCCTCATTGATAAAATAAAAGGGAGTAACGGTAAAAAAAAAAGAAAGAAAAAAAAGAAAGAAAAAAAAGTGAGCTGGATGGATGAAGAGCTGCAGGCGACAGACAAGAGCTGCAGTTTGGATGAAGTCAAAAAGGTCCTCAATACTCTAGCACCAATGAAGGGAAACCTGTTACTGCACCCGTCATATGGAAACCCACTCACACCACGCTTACATCACCGGCTATGGTCATGGTTGATCGTGGTAAGCATGGTGGCGTTATCTCGACTCTATGGAAACTCAGCATCAGTAAAACCACTGGAGACATTCTCTACAGTGATCACTTGTTCATCTACAGCATGAGAGATGAACATCCCCAGGACTACTCAGACCCCATGATGTGACCAGAATGTTACGTTGAAACAAGCAGCTCCAGTGAAACAGAGCATTAGCCGACCAAAAGTTTAGACAGAATCACTATCATCCTGTTTCACTAGCTAAGGTAAATGTAGTTAAATGTAATTACATATTTCTTACTGTAATTCAACCTCTAGAGTCAGGTGAACAAAGGCCTGTAGCCCTGTAGGCAACGTGAAAACTGCAGCCGTGTGAGATGTTTGCACACAGATTTCTGAACATATTTGTACACCCAGAATACTTGCCTGCCTGTAGGTGTTCCAGCCAACTGAAAGAGGCAGCATGCATTGTCAACAAGAGACTCTATAATGATTAGTACCCGAGTTGTTTTCCTTGGCTTGTTCGACTCTCTTCAGCGCTCCTTTCTTGGCCTCTTCATGCTGCCGTTGTTCGACTAAAGACTTGTTGAGCACCTGGCTGAGCACGCTGTCGCCTTCTCCGACCAGAAACATGCTCTTAAACTTGTTATACAGCATGGTGGCCTTATCCATGATGTCCTGACTGGCCTTGAATCTGCGAATCTGGAACGTGAATAAAAACATGCATCGCCACTCAATAAAAGGACTTAGAAGCACACCCTCCTGTAGATTGATTGCTCAGTTTGTTGTCTTTCTATGGACCTTGGATCATTCACTGTACCTTTTTGAGTGTGGCAATGAGTTCACTGTGTTTCTGCAGGTGCTGGGTTGTGACCTGGAGGGATCCGATCTCATCTAAAGCCTCCAAGCACTTCTTCACATCCTGGGGGGGGGGCGGCGGCATTATCAAGCTTAACCAAGGGGTATCAAAAATTGCTCTCTACATATATAGGACTGCACAAACTGAAGACAACAGAAGTCTCAGTTCATCTGGTCAGCAGCAATGTTAAGCTGCAAAACAACTTCCTCAGACTGGAGTAAAGCTAGTCTGATGACTTGTTTACCTAAAACTCCACTGTCACATCCCCCCAAGAATTTCAGTAATTTGAGCAGTTCCAATTGTCTCAAGATGTTATCCTGTTGACCTATTTTGTACTGTGTAGATCATGCACAGACCTGCACCCCCCACTGAGGGAAAAATCAGCGTAACTCAGGGAGTGGACCTGTGTTACCAAGTGCAGCAATTTAGGCCAAAAACAGAGGATGGGAGTCTGGGGGTCATTCAGTCACAATATCGTCACAGCGCTTTAACTCATAAAAGACGCACAACACAAGGGTAGAAGAGGAAGAGGAAACTGAACTACTAAAAATGAACAACAATTTGAAAGAACAGAGTCTGAGCTTTTTGTCTTTGTCAGTTCAGTGTATGTCAGGGTAAATTTAAAAAGGTATGAGCCGTAAAAGATGTATGAGATATCCTGTATTTATGATCCGACGGTGAACTTACAGGGTTGTCAATTTTCAGTGAAATCTTGATTTCACTGTGCAGTCTGTGGAGTTTCAAGTCAGTTGATATTTCTGAGGAAAAATGAAAAACAAAAAGGAAATGTTTTTAGTTAAATTACTAATTTTCTTTTTAAAAACAGAACTTCAATGATGTTTGAATGTAACACAGAAACATATTTCCATCTATTGGAAATGTCAAATCAAGTCACTGAGGGTTAATGAGTTCTGAATTCAAGACTCTGAAAACAGAAATATGAACAGAACTGACTGTTTGATGCAGTGTTTATAATGTAAACTGAAGGACTAAATGAAAACGGAAAAAAGTAGAATTACCACCTCACAGTTGTCATTAAGCCATACTGAGGGTCTCAGTTGCTTTCCCCCTTAAGCCGAATGTGGCTCAGCTGTGTGAGAGGAAGCGCTGCCAAGTCTCTGGCAGCAAGGAGTAGGAGGAAGTAAATGAAACCTATGTTCTGAAGAAATGTTCATGTTCTGCATGTTCTGACTTGTTAAGATTGAGAAGATTGGATCAGTTGTACTTTTTTTTTTGGAATACTTGATGCGGCCCAGCCTCACCCAGACTCTACCTCCAGCGGCCCCTAGGTAAGTTGAGTTTGAGACCCCTGCATTAGACGTTTGTGTTAAATGAGTCATAATTAGCATATGAATTCTTGAGTTATGGCCAAAGTAACGACTGGAGGCATAAAAACCGTGTGATGGATTAATTGATGTATTGTTTAAAACCACAGGTCTGATTTTTTGATTGATTATTGGATCATGATGCTGTGCTACACAATAAAGTCACATGTCTCTGGGAGAGGCCACAAAAAATGAGAAATATGTAAAATAAATAATAATAAAGAAAACTTTTGTTCTTTTCTTTCTTCAGGTTACTTGGTGCCTTGAAATCAACTATTTAATTTTAATATATAAACGACAGTGCTTACCTTTCTTCTTAACTCCTGTCCTCTCTTCATTTTTCTTCCCATCATCTTTGTTCGGCCTGCGAGACACATTAGCCCACAGAAATCAGAAATCTATCCATTCCTCTCCTAATGAGTTTCTTACGTCTCCATATCAACAGTACAAGCACAATGTAGTTGATAAATATAATGTATTCTCTAATTCCATTCAATATTCAGATATTTACTCAACTTAAAATACTGAGCATTTTCTGGTTACTTAAATGTCACATTTTCTCTTTATGTCCTTGTAAAGACTTTTGGACTGTTGGCTGCTAAAAAAAAAAA
>NW_019525425.1:614564-660182 GCF_002814215.2 Seriola lalandi dorsalis | reverse complement strand
AAAAAAAAAAAAAAAAAAAAAAAAAAAAAAGAAAAAGAAAAAGAAAAGAGATGAAGACATCACTTTGGTCTATGGTAACTTTGTATATGTAGATCGACACTTACTCTCTTAATTCATCTGCTTTCCGTCGCCGCACATCTTTGTCGATTTCTGAGCTTTGCTGTTTCTTTCTGCCTTTATTTTTCTGAGATGAGAAGAAATTTGAAATGGTATCAGTGAGAGCATCACTGACTTTCTCAACGTCGCAATCTTATCAGAAAACATGTTGGTGTTTCACTGTTGATGGATTCTAACTATGAGGATATTTGTGTGGACTGGACACCTGCCTCTTCATCGTCAGAGCCAGAGGAGCTGTCATCCTTGGACTGCTTCTTCTTCTTGGCTTCAGGCTCCTTCACGTCTGCATCCTTTCCTTTGCTGTCCTCCCTCTTCTTTCTCTTCTCCTCCTCTCCACTCTTGGATTTGTCCTCTAGTGCCCTCTTTCTCTTTCTGTCTGATTCAGCAGTGTCCCTGAAATATAGGAGGAAATATCTGTTAGAGACTTAAAAGATGAATGTTGCGCAGTTTAAATACAGCTGCTCCATGAGTCCACAGCCATAATCAACTCACACTGTTTATGAATGCAAGTTTAAAGCAGAATTTTATGCTTCTCTTTGACTCTGTGCATCTTGAAATCTTATGGGTCAACTGTCTATTTTTCATTGTCAATTTGACAAACATGAAATCAAAAATGATAAAATATTTATACTGTTCATTTTCATAAAACAAATCATGCATTGTGTGTTCATATTCATGTGGTTACATTTCACTGCCTGAGCCTTGTTGATCCTGCTGCTGGAGCAGAAGCAACTTCTCACTTTTGGGCTTCCTGCCTCTTCGCTTGGGGCCCTCTCCACCTGATCACACACAAACACACACACACACACACACACAAAATTCAGTTCATGCTAAATGTGAGCTGAATGCAATGAATTCCGTTCATAGTGCTACATGTTTGTCAATGTGATTAATGTATTTCTCTCATATTTCTTGCTGTGTTTGTCTCATTGTTACTGTCTCACACAAGCTATGACACAAACACACACACACGCACGCACACACACAAGCTTGAACTTTCTTCTTCATAGCACAAAGTCATAAACAGCATTGTGGGTACAATATCAAGGGCAATAGATCCGACCTGAAGGACTAACAGGACTTGCAGGAGCATCGTCTTTTTCAGTCTCTTGGTCAGTTTCACTCTGAAGAAAAATTGAAAAGGCGTCATCTTATAAAATGTTTTCTACAAACTAAAAAAAACATTCTCTATACATACTGGTTTCACTCGTAAACCCATCAATAAATACTACCAACCTTTTTCTTTCTTCCTCTCTTGGGTTTAAGAACATCTGTGGATTCTTTCTGAGCGGCGCCCTAAAATGTGACACCTTTGTTAATTTTGTTATGATCTTTATTCCCTCTTAAACAAATCAACAAGAGCTGCAACTGAGAGGAGAACAAAATAAAAGCTGGATATCACTGTCAACAAGACATGTTAACATGTATTCAGTCCTTGGATTATTTGATCAGTCACTTCATAAAAAAAACACACACTTTTTTTTCTGGAGCGGTAGCTAGACCTCTAGTGTACAACTGTGGCATTACATGCAATGCAATATTTAATGTGCCAGTGTTTCATTAACTGTAGGCGTGTCCCAGTTTCATACTACATACTTTAGAACGTCACTGCCAATTCAGCTTTATACAGACAATGAAAAAGGTCTGAAAAAAGATGTAAGTTTAGCTTAGTTTAGTTTGACAGGATCTTTGTGGAGTTGTTTCTGCAATTTTTTTGCAGCTCTGAGAACCTCCTCCACCTCCCTTGTCAATTGCATTGTGGGACAGCACACTTAAGTATCAAGTGCTTTTTAGTGCATACTGACTTTTCTTTTGGGACATGTTTTCCTAGAAATAGTTTGTATTAGTATGGAACTGGGACACAACTCCTGTCTCTGTAAAATACTCACCACTGGGAAAATGTCAAAGCAAACAACTTCAATAAACTGAGCCCCTCTCAAATTACATGACGACATTAACTGAGTTACAACTTACCTTTCTCCAAAGCACACAGAAAGCCATGCAAAAATAAAGTTACATCAACTAATTGCAAACAGTAGGATTAGGCAGTATACAGACAGGGAAAAGCAAGAAATGGAAAGCACTAACAAGTTGTCAGGGTTGTAAAGCAGAGAAAGATGAAAAAAAAACAAACAAAAAAAAAACTTTACAATTATTTATGTTACACGCATAGAGTTAATATTCCCCTGACATTAGCAGCATTTTCAGTGGCCTAGCACAAGCTTATCTGATATTATTCGATCTTAATTATTTCATTGAAAACTCAGGGAGTGCTTTCTCACATTATTCAATCTGTTTGCAGATCACCCATCACCTCAGTAGCATTAACATAGCAAAACCCAGGCCAGGCACTTCAATCAAAACATCAGGCACCGGCAAAACTTTGTGGCCGCCAACAAGAGTTTTGAGTCAAACAGAAACAAACCACCCAATTGAAAAACCACCACGTGTCACATGCTTTCCCACGGGGAGGGGATGAGACAACCTGCACCGCTTTATGGTATCCCAGCATGCAAAGTACGTACATCCTGGTCCTGAGGACCCTGCTCAGAGATCAGAGACCCTTCCTCCTCCTCCTCCTCATCATCCTCCTCCTCCTCATTCTCATTCTCCTGCTCAGCCTCAACTCCTGGAACCTGAATGCACCCGAGACACAGCATAGGACGCAGTGTGGTGGGGTAAGCAAGTCTTGAAAGGGAGAAAAGTTAGCGAATATCCTTCTGTTGCACACACTACTCTTAGCATACAAGCCCTTCAATCTATTAATACAAATTGACACTGTTCATTTGCAAGCTATTGCCTGCTGTTGTATGTAATTCATTATGAGGCAATCACACGACACACATCAGAGAAAGATCAGAAAGACAGCAAAAGAAGGAAGAAGCTGACAACACAGGTACAAACCAGTAGCATGTCAATGCAGTGAAGCGACTGTCTACATATTTACTTGTGCAGATCTGAGGAGCAAAAACTTACTTTGGATTTTATCCCCTTGTCGTCTGCATCCTCCTCTCCTTCTGGACTGCTGTCTGAATCCTTTTCAGTGAAAGATTCTGGAGGAACCGGCTTCAAACAAAAAAAGTAAAAAATTTGATTAAATGTGAAAACTTAAAAAAAAAAAAAACCCTGAGAAGCAGGCGGCTCAGAATCAGCCATGCACACGCAATAATGTCAGAATAATGTATGAAACAGATGTTAAGCTTTCACAAGGGTTTTATCACAGAGCTTTGAGGTAGTAGTAATAATAATAAAATGGAAAAGGGGAAAACACTATTTTAGTAAAATGAAATGACATTTGTTTTTGATGGTCACCAGTTATCAGTCACTGTCTGTCAGGCTTAGCCGACTGATCTCAGTGCTCAAGACTCACGAGAACTTTATCGTCAACTCATCCATTTATAAGTGCACAGTAGGGACAAAATTTAATTTCAAAACAAAGTTTCTGGGCAGGTGCTTCTGGCTGCTGAAAAGCTTTATATTAACACATTTAAATGCTGGCTGCTAGTCTCCTTATTTAGCAGACCTTTTGACTCTCAGGTAGAATTTTTGCTGTTTACCGTAACTTCTCTCAAGCTGCTGAAAAAACTATTCAAAAATTATAAAACCACTTTGGTTAGCTTTAGACATCCACAGCAAACCCCGGGTCAGGAAGTGGGGACAAAATCAAACACAAAATCCACAAGTCAACACAAAATAAAAACAGTCAGGGAGGTTGAGCAGCATCTGAGGAACAGCCGATTCAAGCCCAAGTCCAACTTCTGTGGGAGGAATACCGAAAAATGTTGTTGGTGGAAATAAGAGGAAAAAGATGTACCTTGGGTGCGGTGAGCTCAACTTTTGGGTTGTTCTCAATCTCCCACAATCCCTCATTGAAGCCTTTCCTCTTGTTGGGCTTGGCGTACTTGTCTTTGTTCGGCAGGTACGGAAAAATATCTTTTGGGCCAAGAAATGCTCTGTTGGAAAAAATATCATTTCAAGGATGTTTGTCCATTTAATACTTTCTGAACCATTAAAAATGTAGTGTGTGTTTACTGTGAGCACACAGACGAAACAGACAGGTCACTCTATTCAGACACTCATCCAACATGTATGGATTTAAAGAAACACCTACAACAGGGCACAGTGATGGCTGAAAAGACAAACTGGATCTTTAAACAGTATAACAAATAACTTCATCAACCTCTGTAAATCTACTGAATGCTCACACTAAAATGTTCACAAGCATCAGACATTTTCGCCACACAATTCTTCAGAAATTCTATGGCAAAGGCAGATTCTTGTGTAAACTATCACATGGACAACTCAAATTAAGAACACAGTTTACTTTTTCCACCGTTTTCTAAAAATGGTAACAAATTTTAAGTTTTACCTGACCACATATTTCCTGCAGTTCCAGCTCAGACTAAACGAAACAATACATATTACTTCACATAAGTATGTAAACCGACCAAACAGTTACTGGTGTGTTACTAACGTTTCATGGGTGCCAAAGAAGAAGATGGGAAACTTGATGTTGGATGGCTTCACAGCACCATCTGGGACTTCATCGATCTGTCACAGAGATGAGAAAGAAGCAGATATTTTCTTACAGCCATAAACAGCATGAAGCTGTCATTAGAGCTGGAACAAATTATGTGTCTGCGGTTTGTCTCTGTGGGAGGGATGTCGTCATATGTTGTTTTTGTGTGGGGGGGGGGTTTTTTGCACCTGCATTTCAATGTATATTAAATGCAGTTTACCTCTAATTGTAGCACTGCAACAAACAATTATTTCACTGCAAGTTATTTTCTAGGTAAATCAATTAATTGACTCGTCCACAAGTCAGGAAATAGTGAATAATGCTGTTATAATTTCTCAATGACCAATATAATATATGTACAAATCTGGAACCCCAGATTTTGCATTTTTGTTTTAGAAAAAAAAAAAGACTGAAGCGATTTAGAGCTTCATCGATTAGTTGATTAATGGAGGGGCAGAAAAAGAATCAGCAGTGTAAGTAAGTTAGTGTAATTTTTATGAAACAATTTTATGACACTAAAGTGAATATCTTTGAGGTTTTGACTTTTAGTCGGAAATTTTTTTTTTCGAACAAACATTTGTACTATTTTCAGACACTCGATGAACTAAATGATTAATCGAGAAAATGATCTGCAGATCAATCATTTGTGAAAACAATCGTGTTTTTTTCTGATTAATCGACTATAGCTGCTGCAGGGCCAATGAAATGCTCAGAATAAATGCGCCTTGCTTTGCCTGATTTTGAGCTCCAGACTTACTCGTGCGGGCCAGTGAGGATAGCCCTTCATCTTGGCGAAAATCAGATCACCAGGTTTCCAGTCTCGAGCCATGCTGAGGGTATTATCAAGCTGGAAAATAAAGACGAGTAAATTAGCAAGACCATTTACATGAGCAACACTATGGTGCATCTACGCAGCAAAGGGAAACGTGTATACATCCACTCAGTGCCCCTCCCCCTAACCACCATCACCTACATCCTCCGGAGTCCACAGTTCATTCAAACGTGACAGTCATGTTTCGTACGACAAAACTAGTCCTGCATTTCACACATCCACTGTCTGTACGCAATTTGATCCCACTGACACTCAGCAGAAACTAAAATCCGAGATAACTAGCGTGAACGAGATGTAAGCACAACCTCATCAACAAACACGCATGCTACCTAGCTTGTAGCTGTTTAAAGCTACCGAAACCACAACGACCCCCCTTCATTCACCTCTAGTGTGTGCCGACGTGTAGAGGAAACCTGAATGTCGTTAGTACTTCTGTAGATTGTTGATGTAGCACAAATTTTAACCAGGGAAACACACCGCTCCTTTTCCGCACAGTCGGATGCACGTTTTCCACTCCCGCGCAGGACGTCGCCAGACTGTACCATTACAAGGTAAAACGTGGGAGGGTCTATTTTAATTAATTCCGTTATTTGTGTTGTTGTTTTTGTTCTGTTTACTAAGAAGAACCAAAACTCCCATATAATTAAATGCTGGGTGTTTGTATAGCTGTAGGGGGCAGGCAATTGGATTTTAGAAGGGGAAATATTAGTGAAAGTAACCGCGCTGAGCACCTTACCATTAAATAGATCGTCTATGTAGGCATTTTGATGGGGGAAAAAAGTGGGCGTCAACTTCCACGCGTGCGCACTTATCCCACCCCTAAACAAATAAATATAGCCACGTTCACCGTCATTGCCAAAGAGTCTGGTTTGGGTATATATACAGCAGAAAGCCTACACAAATCACAAAATGTACTTTTAGTGTTCTATGTATTTTTTTGTCCAACATACAGCTCACATATTCTTGGTACCTGAAAATAGGATCAGAGTGGGAGCTCTGCTGCTGTTCCTTTTTTTTCTCTGTACTGATGCTGAGATTGTCATTTTGATGCAGGGTGAATCATCTTAAATTACATCTGGGTTTATCTTTTATCCAGGGACAATGGAGGTTTTTGTGGTCGTCTATGAGTGCAAGAAAAACATCTCCCCCTCATACAAATCTGTCTTGTTTGTTCATTTTTTAATGCATGCAAAAATTCAGTCACCCTTGCGCAAATTACACATTTTGTACAACAAGAAGTACACAGCCCCTGCAGCAAACTGACATTAAAAATTGAGCATTTCTTCAATGTTGCATAATACACTGTTACTTTTTATTTAATGAACGTAGGAAATAGGAAACTGAACAGTAGCCAATTGTGGCATGTTTAAATGTTTGAAAAACAACATTAACACTTAGGCCTTAATTGACTCCGTAGGACTTGTAAGGCAGGTTAAGAATCGTCATTATGAATTGTCTGCCAATAGCAAAGCTGATAACTTCTCTGACTCTTCAACTCTAATCAACTGACTGAAGATCTGAAAACGAAAATAACACTTACATTAACATTTGAAAAAAAAAATGCGTTTGCTGCAGGGGTTGTATTAGTGTCTTTTCAACATCACTTCATCAGGACATTTCATAGTCATTCATGTTTGAATTCCATATTAAGTGATCATATACAGTACAGTGTTGTTGGTTCTCTTGAAAGTTCAATTAATCAGGAAATTAAAAAGCACTTAGTTAAACCAGTGTTATAAAAATTACAACTGGGAAAGATATAAACATTTGAATACTTTATGAAGTCTCATGGCATCCCTTATTCTTATACATTTTTTTTTTCTCGATTAACACAGTTTCCCTAAAAGGCTTCTTTATTGCTTCCCTACTCCCCTATCATTGTGTCATGCTGACTCCATTTGGTTGGCGTTCAGTGACCTCTAGTGGCAAGATCAGGCTTAACACATGAAATGTAGGCACAAGTGCACTGATTTCTTTCCTGGGACACTGAGGCTTCAAATATGTTTTAGCTTTCAAATTTAAAAGGCTTTGACATGGATTTCTCAGGGTGAAGGCTTCTTAAAATAAAACAAAGCAAAACAAAATAGAAAGAAAGCAGGGTCTTGCATGACAGTGCATGTGACAAACTGCGGTCTGCATATCCTGTAATAACAGCTCTTTCCATGACTGATCTACCATACTGTGTAAACTGTAGACCCATCTTCACAAACTCATATTATTTGTCTTATTATTGTTCTCACAAAATTATCTTAAATTCTAGTTAGGGCAGCAACTAATGGACATTTCATTATCAATTAATCTGGCAATTGAATCTTAAATGCCCATCACATATTCCTGAAATGCAACGTGACGTCCTACGATATCACATTTTTTCCAACCACCGATCCAAAACCGAGCGATATCAAAGATACAACAACATAAACACAGGAAAAAAATGCACATTTGCACATTTGAGCTGAAGCAGGAACCAGACAATTATCAACATTTTTGCTTGAAAAATGATTTAAATGATACATCAATTATCATATTTATCATATTATAGTGGTTCATATTTAAATTTCTGTCCATCAAAACCTTCTCTTACATATTGTTTGCTTGTTTTGCAAAGGTTTTTTTTTTTCTCTTTTAATTTAGTCTGAAAAAACTTAGTGGATAATCAAGAGTTTAAGAAGAAAAATCTATACATTAGTCGGCCACCAGGCTCTGAAGTGTTTTATACTGATAAAACACTGCAGATGGTGGAAGTACATGAAGGTGACCTCAACATTTGTGACCACACAGATACACAAGCAAGCTTACACAAATCCAAGTCTATGCAAGTCTATGTGTGTGCATGTGTGTGCATGTGTGTGTGTGTGTGTGCGTGTGTGTGTGTGCGTGCGTGCGTGCGTGCATGTGTGTGTGTGTGTGTGTGTAAGACAATAGAAGATGCTGATAGTTGAAGGACAGGCTCATCAGCCACAGGGTCCCAGAGAGGGGGATAAGGGAGAAGAGGAGGCCAGGATGGGCCAGAGGAGGGTGTATGAGACAAAAGGAGAAGAGAGAAGTGGAACCCAGGTACATGCACAGGAATAACTCACAGGAGCTACCAGGCCCCCTGCCCAGCCTGCGAGGTGAGAGACCTCGGTGTTGGACCCCGTCCAGCTTAGTGGGGTTCCTGCTCAGACACACGGCTATAACGGAGGCCAGGGATGGAGCTATAGAGAGATGACAGTGAATGTGTATGTGTGTGTGTGTGTGTGTGTGTGTGTGCGACTATGAATGTGAGTGTGTATCCTTCACCCTGGCAGACGATATGTTGGCAGAACATCCCAGCCCACTCTGTCTCTGAGGGCCACAAAGTCCTGCTATCCTTCCTCACTAATTTGTTAACCTGCCTCTCTTCTTTGCAGAGTCCTCGCTCACATGCTGAGAGAGGCTACTTTATATACGACCAGTGCCATTCAAAATCACCTCCCTGCTTTGATACTGCACCCTGGCCATAATGGCAATGAGCCAACCCAGAAAAGGAACAGTCAGAGTTCACTGAGGGCGGTAATTTGCTCTACAAGTTTCACATCATAGGGCTTTGTAAATCTATAGAACTGCTGCACAAGTTGTATTGTCAGCTCTGATGTCACGGTGACATGTGCTGGTTCATGAGCTGATTAACCAATAACAACAGGTGGAAGTTTTTGAGATGGGTTAAATATAAATTCTGTCATGAATGCACTATTTTATTAGCACCAGGACACTGTTATGTTGCATACAGTGGTGCAAAGTAACTAACTTGAGGTGCTTGTACTTTACTTGAATATTTCCATTTCATTCAACTTTATATTTCTGCTCCACAGGGAAAATATAATAATAAAATATAACACATTTCCCTCCATGAAATTTATTCAACAGCTTTTGTTACAAGTTATTTTACCGATAAAGATTTTACATACAAAACATGATGGTCTTATAAAAAAAATGTATTCTTACAAATTAAATTTGCCAGCATCTAAAATAGCTGAACTGCCTCCACTTTGACCAACTACAACTGTAAAATGACATGCAGGTAGAGTTGCACCATTTTTTAAAAGCAAAAATGCCAAATATTTGCTGGTTTCAGCTTCTCAAATATGGGAATTTAAGTTTTTTAATTTGCAATTTATAATATTAACTAGAAGACAATATACAGATATGCTGCTAAGAAACAATCTGAAAGTCAAGTTGAGACAATTTCATTTATATAGCCTCAAATCACAAATAGGCCTCGAAGGGGCTTTACAGTCTGTACAGGATACAACTTTTTCTATCCATAAAGTCTCTGTTAGAATAAGAAAACTCATCCCAAGTAACCTCCTCTGCCATTTCTCAGTCTAAATATGAATAATGATGAAAATTTGCAAAGGATTTTCTGAGTTCCTCAGACTTTGTGCAAAATCATTGATTTAGGTTTTTTTTTTTTTTTTTACACACTCCTGTGTAGCATCATCTGAAGGGCACCTTCCCTGCACTTGAATGAGCGATGGTGTCCTTGAGCTTGTGTGTGTTTTTTTATGTGTGTCATACACATGGATTGGCATCTTTCCCCTTACTGCTGGCAAGCCTTCAGCATGTTAGGGGAATGGACGGGGGTGCCACTGGAGAATGATAAAGTAGTCACAAGACAGGTCAGTACATTCATTAACACCATAGCAATATTTGTAAATAAATATGGCTTCATTTGGCAAGGACTTGGCAAAGCAGAGCCTGAATGTTCTTCTGCATATGATGTTCAGAGACGACTCTCATAAAGTACATCAGGTGAAAAAGACACACTTTTGCAGTAATTTGATGTTTAGAATAAATTAAAACTGGTGCAAAAACAACTTTCAAATCCATTTACCAGCACAGGTATTTAATAGAAATCTGCATATTTCCCTCTGCAGACTGGCATTGACAGCTCTGATTCATTAAAAGTGAAGGTGGGAGAAAGTACAGTGTCTGGGATTTCTCAAGGAGGCGTCCAAGAGCTTCACACAATCACCAAGAAAACTCAGAGAAGCAGGAGGGAGGAGAGAAAGTGGGAGGGAGCAAAGGAGGGAGACAGGAAGAGTCAGGCCCTCGGACAGCAGGTGAGTGTGTGAAGGCAGGGGATGACAGATGCTTCTGTCAGCGTTCCAACAGTCGCCGCTTTGTGGGAGCAGCGCAGATGCCTCCTCCCCCTCACCCTCTCTGCCTCCCATCCCTCTCATCCCTCCATCCCTCCCTTCCTCTCGACAGGCTGTGATGTGGGGATAACAAGACAGGAGCAGTCCTCTCAGCAGTAAAGTGACCACACTGGCACGGTACTACACGTGGACAGGGGAGGGGGTGAGGTGATGGAGAGGTCCAGGCCTGGGCCCAAGGCTTGAGGAGGTCTCGGCGGCGGTGGGGGTGGGGTTATAAATGTGGGGGTCAGCAAGCGAGGACAGGGGAAGGGCTCTCTCGCTGGGCTGTGGGAACCAGCTGAGACATGGGGTCCGTGGCGGTCCTGCCTGTGAGGAAAGCAGATGTTTTCACTCGGGGGTGTGCCAAGTTTGCAGAGCAACCTTCAGCTGCTTGGAGGTCAGGTCTTTAATAAGGGGGCTGGGCACGGGACATTTCGGAGGCAAATGCTTCAACTTTGATACAACAACATATTAATTATGACGGTAGACCATAGGGCAGAGGGTTGTAGCGGAACATCCCACCCCACTGGTTTGGAGCCTCCATCAGGCTGACATTAGCCAAGGCTGGCTGGCAGATTTACTGCTGTCCCAGCACTAGCCCCCTTTTTCAACCAGACCTCACTGATGCAGAGGCAGCAGTTTGGACCGGTTTAACCACAACTGACTAACTGTTATGTCTGAGGTGATATCCAAAAGTAACACTTGAATTTGCATAAAAAAACCAAAGGGCTGTAATGTTTAAAGCCCAATTAAAGCTGCTCTGATCAGCAACATGGCAACATTAGATTAAATGACTGCACTGTAATGTGAAAGGGGTCGATTGTAGTGACGAATCCACAGAAGTTTTGTAAAATACATTTTTCGGGCATTTTATTCATTTATTGGAAGGCTGACAGCAAAAAGATGAGAGGAAATTGGGCGAGAGAGAAATGGGGAATGACATGCAACCAAGGTCTTTTGCCAGATGTGAACCGGAAAGACTGTGGTTTATGGTCAGCACCTGGACTCTCAGGCCACCAGGACACACTTCCATGGAGATTTTTAGTATGTTTTTGGCTCAGATTTATTGTTTGGTTTTCTCTTACCGCTTTTATCAGCATCATTTTCCAGCTGCAAAAGAGAGAAATTCTCAGCAAAGAAAGCTCTGATAGACCCACTGTATGCTTTACCTGCCGAGACAGATTGACAAAGTGAGCGATTAGCTGGTGAACATAGTGGAGCTTTTAGCTGCTAAATAGTCAGATATTTCCTTCAGGAGTTGGTGGAGAACAAAAACTAAAAGGAGCTAAAAGGAGGAGGAGTTAATATCAAACTTACATTCACCGAGTGGTCAGAAACATGACTTCATATAAATTATAATGTTCTGTATTTGCTGGATGTATGAAAAAAAAGTTTGCAAGAACAACTTTATCAGGTGATAATATGTCAATATTGCGTTTACAGCTTGTTACACTGCCCCCAAGTGGCTAAAAATCAGTTATTGCAGGTTTAAGCAATATTTGTAATGTGAAGTGACTCGGGTAAAATGAAAAAGGAGCTTTATTGTTATTCCCAGTATAATCAACAAGTCAACTACTTTCTGTAGTTTTTGTGCACTTGCACCTTATTGACTTGCACATTATTGTTTTGGTTTACTAGTCTGTATACTTACTACTTTACTATAGTTCTCACCAACCCTCCATATAAATTGTGTTTGTAGTACTATGACTGTATAATACCTGCCTTGAAAGAAATGGCAGAGAGCCAATGTAAATGAATATCTGGTGTAGAAAAAGAGGCCTCCAGTGGGATGCTATTGTCACTCCATTATTGTTTGATAAGTTAAGTGACTGTTTGTCACATTAGCCAATAAAATTTGACTATGTTGTTCTGAGTTTGTTTGTTTGGAGTCTTTCTTCTGCATCTTTGTCTAAAAATTGCTTTATTCTGCTTTGAAAACAGTAGCTTACGTTACAGCTACCATCGCATCACCAACACATTCTTCAGTGCTGTTTTCTAAGTGTGTTGATAAAGGACATTTTGAAAAGCTGTGAGGCTACATGAAATAGGACAATTAGTTTCATCATAGAGCCACAATGATTACAAAAAAAGTGATCCTAAGACTTTATCACTTCCCAGCACGATGAGTTAAGAAGGGAGTTTCACCTCATCTCAACCTTTGCATTGATTTTCGAGAGAGTGGGAGATCTGGGGATTACTTTGGAGAGCAGCAATGAAGACCTAGCTTATTGGGCCTTTTTTGTATTTGGCAAATGGGCTTGACAAAGATGGAGGAGACAAAATCTAGGGCTTACAGCTGCGGCACCCAATCGGGGGAACTTGAAAGCAGCGCTGGGATGGGAAGCTGGGAGAGAGGGTACCTCATTTAGGAGTGGTGAATTTGGACAGGGGGCATGGGGAAATGCTTAAAGTAAACCACAGAGGCCCCAACAATCAGGAATTGAGACGTTTTAAACCTTTAACGGGGGACTGTGATCAAAGCGGCAACGGATCCTCACTTGAGTGTGAAAGCAGAACCGGAGGGAACAGAGGGGATTCTGGGGGATCATGGCAGGTTGAAAACGTAAAATCAGCACATTAGCTTTATAAGGGCGTCAGAATATAGGATGATCAGGGGATCATTGCACCCATGGGGAGCCAAAGAGAATCCAGTATGTACCAAGCTGAGTGGAGGAAAAACCAGGCCACTGCTGACAGAAAAACCTCCCTTATCAAAGATGCAGTCAGAGTAGGAATAATGTTGCTTAATTCCCACAGAAAATAACTTCATACACAAGTTCGGCTTGCTAACTGTGAAATACTGTAAGTAGGCTATTTGTTGCCATTTCTAAATAAGTCTAATGCTATCACACACTTTACTGCTGATCTCAGTGTTAGAGTCACAAATGAGGAGCTTTCATCAAATCAAACTTTTCTGTCTAGGGTTCAGTTTCAAAGTCATTTACAACTCTAACCATCATTTTATCTAATCAGAGAGAGAGAGTGAGAGTGCGAGCGAGAGAGAGACGCCTATAAAACAGTTCTTCCTTAAACCTCCCTATGCCCTATTCTGTGATCTATTGCCTACTAGGTTCAGGTATGGACCTCACGTCTCTTTCCCTTTTTAAACCCACCTCAAACAGAGCACAAATTAGTCAGGTTCTTCCCCCCTCTTGCTGCAGCCTCTCCCAGTCGCAGGGCTAATGCAGAGGAGCACTAGCCTTGGGTAGCAGGGGTTCTCGCTATGCTGAATTATAAATCAAAGAGCACTTACATGAAACCACTTGCTAATTACATGTTCACTTCGCTCCTTTTTCCCCTTACCATGTCACTTTGTACTGACTGTGATCACTGGGAGGTAAGGGAAGGTATAGAAACCTGGAACTGGCTTTGGGATAATCATGTCTAAGTGACCTAGCGTAGATGATAGCAATTATTTTCCTGTGATTACCATGTGCTTCATTGATGTTAATGCCCACCACTTGCTCACACTTTGGGCTCTGTCCTTGATGTGTGCTCCCCAGCTAATACACCCAGAATAGAGGCCAAACTGCACAGCTAGAAAAGTGGCGCTTGTGTCTCATCTCTGCTGTTCCTTCAGCTTAAGATATTTTTATCTGCAAAATCCCTCCTCTCCCGCACTGTATTTGTGACTTCCTCATCCCCTTCATGTCCTCTGAGTGTCATTCTCCACCCCCCCGTCTGTGAGGCAAACCAATTTATCACCAGCCAAAGGAGGGCCTTCACTTTGTCTGTTTTCGAGGCTCTCCCTCCATAAGCTGCTCTCCTAATGAAAGGGGGTGCTGCGTCCCGGACAGTCCACAGAGACTCAAGGGGGCAAGAAGTCCAGTTCCAAGCCCAACTTGGGGAGATAATTACCCCTCTGGTGGACCGCTGAGAGGAGCCCTGCCAGCCGGCCAGAGCAACTCACACACTGTGGACTTTCACTTATAGGCCTGTGGCCCGGCCCCCATCGTTAGGGAGGCCCCTGAAGCTGGATGTCATATGACCCGGACGGGGGTGATATGAAGGGGTCGACTCAGCACGCCTTGGCCTGGGTAGCCGGTATTGGCGAAAGGATCAGAGGACCGGTGCCAAACTCAGCAGAGGAGAGGAGAAAATGGGGAGATGGAAGAGGAGGGGCTTTGACAGGAAGAGGAATGAACTGTCAGGGAGAGATAAATAACGAGGGGAAGGCGGGCAGCAGGTGACCCGCGGCAGGGCTGTCTCGTAGGGACAGTGACTGTCTGACCTCCGGTCTGGCTCTCGCAGGGGCCACCCACTGGTCACCTACATCTACCCTGTCACATCACCCGAAAGTGTGGAGGTGGATACCCAACACGACGGACTACAGAGAAACAGAGATCATGATCACCAGCACACAGTGTTTAAAAAAGAAATGCAAAGTTGATGAGTTTGGCCAGAGGAGGAGCTTTAGGTCAAGGAATTGGAGGACAGACACACACACACACACACACACACACACACACACACACACACACACACACAAACACACTTTGTTCTAGACATTTCTTTTTATTTGTGGCCCATATTCCACAAACTTTGACAGGACTGAGAGGATGTAATTCACTTCTTGCCAGTTTTGGAAAGTAACATTTACTCAAGCTTTGCACTTAAGTTCAAATTTGAGGCACTTGTACACATTCATGCATTATAATTAATAGTCCAATTACAGTATAACACACACAGGGGCCATTTCTTTTTCCATTACTTTTGATACTTTAAGTACATTTTGCAAATGAATGAAATAAAACACACACTTTTACTTATTTGACAATGCAGTAGGTTTTATTACTTATGTAATGGAGTACTTCTATATTCCAGTATTGCCACCTTTATGTATGTAAAGTATCTGAATACTTCTTTCGCAATGGCTTTCTCCAAATATATTCCTTTAAAATTATCATGCTGAAGCCAATATGAAATTTTATTTTATAATCAATCATAACCAGTTCTTGAGGATTCTAGGGGTCTGGGATCAGAGATTCAGCTCTTTTTCAATACAGCTGTCGCATTACTATCTATCTCAAACGAAGTAATGTCAACATATAACTCTTTACACCCAAATAATCCCCCAAAATTGGTAATCCTTCATGTAAAAATTGCGCTGACTTTATAGAAACGACAACCTGATGTTTCTAGAACTGAGGGTCCATAAATTTAAGCGCTAACTTATGCTGGAAAAAACTCCCTCTGGCTATTTTTTTCCCTCCTCTTCTACTTTTTTCATCATGAATCAGTGTGTCTGAGTTTTAATGTAATTTACTTCAGTGAGATGCCTGGGATGCCCATCATTCTCTCTATCTGTTCCTGGTGGTATTGATCCTCCTCTCTGACCAATTTGAGATCTGCCTCCACAGGAGCTGTTGCATCCATATCTGCACCACTGGACCAAACCCAGCGTCCGTCCAGCCACAACAGCACTTCTTCACTTATGGTATCAAATGAATTGTATCTTTTGGATATCCAGGACCCTGGATCGTTTACAATCAGTGGTCACTCTTATATGATAGATACTTGGCAGCCCATCACAAAGATGTTGGATGTTGTGAATAATTGTGACACCTACACACATAACTCATTCTCTCAAAACTTTCTGTTACAAGATGGATCCCTGCCTGTCTCAAAGATATACTTTCAAGATTCATTCTATAGTGTGTTAACATTTAGTCTGTTGCAACATAATAATTCTATTTTGTATACATAAATGCATTGGGTATAAGTTGTATTTCTCCATATTGTCTCTGTTGTTGTTAGGTGTATTGTCTGTGTAGCCTGATTTATCTTATTCCTCTGTGCAATAGAGCTCCACTGTTGTCCAAAAACTATTAAAAACACTTTAATGAGCCACAGTGTTGCACTGGCAGACATGTTACTTCATTACAATGAACATGTAGTTCTTTTTTAGTTGAGCCCACATGCAGCGTCCTGCTGCTGTAAACACCCGCTCGAGCAAACAAATACACAATTTAGTTCTATTTGAGTAACATTTGCTAAAAACTATAGCGCCCAGCTGTTTAAGAACATTATTTAGCCTTTTTAAATAACACAATTATGCATTCCTAACATTTTTTTTTTTTCAGGATTTGAATGAATTTGGCTTCAGGTGGAGGGAAGCGGACAAGCTGGGGAGATCAGACAGCATTGAGAGACAGACTAACACATTGTCATTGGATTTGTAGAAAACCAGAAAAGTATAGAATAACAACAGCTTTATTCTTTCACATTTAGCCCATTGTTACATATCTTTTCTTTGTTTGTGTGTTCAAGGCGTGTCAAGGGTGTCTATTTCCGAATATTATCAGTATGGTTGTTGTTTGAATTCTTACCTCCAACTAAAATATTTTTAAAAAATGTTAATTTCCTGTACCATTTTGGAAGATTCCTGAAATTTCTTAATTGTAAAAAGGTGAAGCAAAGAAGCAATTTAACTGTGCAGCTTTAAGATTAATTAAATTTGATGGGTCACAGTGAGTAATCTGTTGGATCAATGCAAGAGGATCCAGGAGAATTGTAGCATTAGCTTGGCTCACACTCATAGTCTTGATTAGACTGTAGTTTGTGGTCTGACGGGGCCCCTGGGAAACAGTGGCTCACTGCTGTAAGACAAGAGGGCCTAGTTTGATTGTGTGTGTGTGTGTGTGTGTGTGTGTGTGTGTGTGTGTGTGTGTGTGTGTGTGTGTGTGTGTGTGTGAATTGGGCTCTGTGTACTCCTCCAAACACAGCTTTGCCCAAGGCAGTCAAATGAACCCTATCCCAAAGTAGTCATGGTTCTGCCCTGAAGAGAGGTGACAGCAGGCCAGGCCCGAGTCGTCATGGCGATGGCCCGTGCAGAAAGTCGATACTTGGAGTGAAGGGGAATTGAGGGGAGGGAGCAGAGCAAGGGTTGAAGGAAGAGCAGATCAATTTTGCTGTTTGATCTTGCGCAGGCTCTGAATAAATGTATATTTTAAGACATCTTTTTTTCCTCTCTCTGCGCAAACATTGACATTCTTCATGTTGATTCTTGACTTTTGTGGATAGAGACTTGATTTTATCCAACATCTTGGACTTGTTATTCCTGCAGTGGTTTTCCTGTACTTCTGCAGCCGGGCTAAGGTGGCTGGACATGGGCAGGGCACTGAAGGTTGTGGCCACGACGCAGGCACGCTCCTCTTGGCCCGCTGCTGCACAAACACAGACAGCAGCTATTCTGGCCAACATCCACCACCACACACACACAGGCACACACACACACACACACACACACACACACACACACACACACAGACAGACATGAACACACACCTCTTCATGGCATCCACACCCTGCCAAAGTCATCTGGACCCACACTAGACTGCTATCAAATAACAGTTTTCTCTCCATCAGTGACTCCTTCACTCCAGACCACACAGTCATGGATACTTTAAGGCACATTGTGTTTGGTCAGAACACACACTTTACCTATTTCTTGCTTACACTTGAAGCGCTTCACATGCAGGAGAAAAGACAAACATTATTTTTTTATTCAAAGCACACTGATGCAAGAGTGACGTAAAATGCTCCAATGCTCGGATGGTGCCAAATACCAATGCACAAATGGTAAACAGTGTTGCGTTTGGTTGCGTTCGGCTACAGCAGCGCTATCTGACAAATTGAATGAATGTTGATGTTACAGTAAAATACAAAAGGTCTCCAAGCCTGACAGTATGTATGGTCTGAAGAGCTGGAATTTTCATTGTATTAGCAGTCACAAATTAATGCTGTTACACTACTTTTACGCTACAAACCTAGATTTACTTTTATACTTTTCCTGTCTGGCCATTAGAAGGTTAGTTTTTAGTTCATAGAGACATTCATGGTCTGTGGGTTTAAAATATACCCTCCACAAAGTGCCATGGGTCTTGGAGGATTTGGCCCATTTACAGCGCTCCCTTACTCTTCCTACTACATGGCTATCCATGCTACATCCCTCCATCCCTGAAGTCCTTCTTGTCCTTGATCTGGTTTAGATAACAGGCACTGCTGCCATAATTATGATTTTATCTCATTTAACATTGCTGGATTAGAGTGTTTCAAGGTTGGACAGATTGGAAATAAAGAGGGATTTGAGCAAGAGTTAATGAATTATGCCGACTGGACATTTGTCTAAATTATTTATAGTCTGTATGATATTAAAGCTATGTGGTGATTAGCAATTTAAATGTCTTGAGGGTCTTGAGTTTTATTATGTTCTATATAGGGTATGTAAAAGAAAAATAAAACTGCTACTTGTCAGGCCATGCTTCTGTAATGGGTGTTGAAAAAGGCATATTTATTCCCTCGTTGCTTCAGATGCATAAATTATGTAATTGCCTGGGTGTGAAAGTGTTTTATTTGCTGAAAAGCATCACAAGTGCTGCAACATTCAATACAAGTTCAAATGAAATGACACAAGCTACAGGAAAATAAGATCCCTACAGCAGTGACCGTGGCATTGCTCTTCATGTTGTACAAGTTGTAAACATTTTTTAAGGGTTCTAAGAAGAAAATTTTGAAAAGTATGTAGTTTTCTTAACTCTGACTAGCAACAAATATCTCTTGTCCATAAATAATAAATATATATATATATATATATATATATATATAATAATAATGCAGAAGTTCTCATTTTAATGTCACGTTAAAAAAACAATCACTGATCCAAAAATGAGGAAAATGTATAATATTACTTTCTAAAACATATAAAGTAGCATGAAATGTAAAGATTCAAGTAACGTACACATGAAACTGTACTACTCAAATAGAGCTCTAAAGTACGATGGTATGATCAATAGAAAAGTATGTTTTTTCATCTGTAAATCAAACTCCTAAAATATACAGTATTTGTGGATTTAACTTAAATTTATATTGCCTCAAAAATTAAGGATTGTTCCTTTAATCTGTATTTCACTTTGTCAGTAATAATACCTCCAGCGAATGTGGGTAAGTACGTATGCATGTGTGTGTTTGTGTGTTCCTGTGTTTTATTCCACCAAAAGACTTAAATCTCTTGAGCAATTGAATTTTAAAGCAAGGTAATAAAACTGAATGATCCGCACCTAGAGGAATATTTGACATACAGAGAAAACCGGGTGCTTATGGGATTCCACTCTGTCAATATGGATCTTAATACCACTCAGCCTTTCCATTTTATGTATTCTCAATGTGTGTGTGTGTGAGTGTGTGAGTGAACGCAAGTTTTCCCCCTTTCTGGGAAGTACTCCTATGAGTGTATACATTTTGTATTCTACAGTGCACAGCTTAGCGTGTGTGTGTGTGTGTGTGTGTGCGTGTGTGTATAGGATCCTCCTAGGAGCTGCAGTGGACCATAGTGTGCGACCTGCACCGGCCCCTGGCAACAGACTGTGAGCTAATAACACAGCAGCGGGGCCTGCAGGATTGCCTGTGTGTCGGCCCCTGTACACCGCAGTGCCGGCGGGCTGCAGCTCTCCCCTGCCTGACCCCCTGACCTCGGCCTGAGCTAATGAGCAGGCAGGACGGCTGAGCTGGGGCCTTACAGCAGCTGAGCTTTACTCCAGGTTCCAGATGATGACATTCGTCCTCATCGTTGAAAGTGAATGTGAATGTGAAGGAGGCAGCAGCGTGAATGTTTTAGTCTGAAAATCACAGGAGGCTGCAAGGTAAACATCCCTAATCACAAGGGCTTGCACATGTACACACACACACACACATACACAGCACACACAAATATAGAAGACAGCTGCATTAATAATTCACTAACATTAATTATGACATGCCTGTATCTCAGTCTGGTGCCATTGCTGAGGGCATGTTAATGTGACTATGTCTGTGAGGACCACCCCTTTCTTTTCTTTCTCTCTCTATCCTTTTCCCTCTTCACAGGACCAGCTACTGCTACCAGCCAACCTTAGCCACAGGGACCTAATTAACACAACATAAATTATGGGATGCTGATAAAGCAGTCACTGGTGCCATCGCAGGGCAGCACGCCGCTGCGCCGGCTTTCACTGTCCACACAGCAGACCGACGTGGCCGACTGCACTTACTGGGTAGAGTGAGTCTATTTTGCTTGCTTGCAGAGATGTGGGACAGAGATGTGTGTGTGTGTGTGTGTGTGTGTGTGTGTGTGTGCGTGCGTGTGTGTGCGTGTGTGTGTGTGTGTGTGTGCGTGTGTGTGTGTGTGTGTTCATCTATATCAGGCCAATGCCACCTCAGTGAGGGTGTGATTAACTCTAGCCTGGCAGTTCACTGAGGCTGTGCTAATTACTGCTCCACACATTTTAATAATTTCACTGCAGACTGGTCGTCCTTCCATCTTCCAATCTTCAATTTTTAATGAAAGGTTTTAGGTTTTATAAGTTTTTAGGCATTTGTTCTCACCAAACAATAATAAAAGAAGCAGTAAGTTCTGAATTAAATCATATGGATTTCTTGCTTTTCTTCCTGTGATTTAGACAGTTTGCTTGTATTTTACAGGAATAGTTCAAGATTTTTGGAAATGCTCTTATCCACTTCTTAAGCAAAGAGTCAAGATCAATACCACTCTCATAATATTACTATTGTGTGATTATTTCTTGGCCAGGTGCAGTGACTTCTTCGTATCTTTGCTGACTGCCTGGCAACCTCACAATGACTCAGAGAAGTCATTGTGTCCAGCCAAGAAAAATTCTGGCATATTTATTTGATCATATATAGATAGATCGATCTATAGATACACATATTGGTGCGAGATCTTACCCAGAAAAGCCTGATGCAGTTTATTTCCAGTGTAATGTGTAATATTAAAGGATAGATTCACATTTTTATAGACCAATGTTAAAACATTATGCCTATGTGCTTTACGACAGATTTTGTAATTGTTCCTCCTGTTCATACTAGGCATACAAGCATTTAAAAATATATCTAGAACCTTCAGATTTTTTTTTACCTTCTGCTTTTTTTTACACAGACAATTTGCATAAACATTTCCATGCACAGTTCCAGTCATTCTGCTTGTCAGCCTTTATTAACTCAACCTTTCTCAGCAGATGTCGAACCTGTATGCGATGCTCATAATAGATGTCAAAACGTAAACACATTGTAATATTCAATTCACACAATTTCTTTCTATCGTTTGCTACCACGGAGAACACCAAGGATGGCTGCTTTGGGTTTATTGGGAGAAAATCAACCCACTGATAAACCTCTGCGTAAGGAAAAACATGCAGTATATGTGTTCTTCTCCTCTTCCGCTGATGGAGATGCCTGAGCATGAGACATGGACTGTAAAGGATGACTGATGTTGTCAGTGATCACTCAGTGATTACCTGTATTTGTGTACATAGAGACACTCAGCTACTTGGTTGGAAGCTTGTACTCTTGGACAAGGATAACTCTCAAGCACTTGACTGCGACAACAGCAAGGCCCCTTGGCTAATACAAACTCATGTCAGTCCCACATGTTTGAGTGTATCATTAAACAAACACATCAGTCCACGCTGGAAACATGTTGGCAGTGTTCCTTTGTGGGTTTATTGTACACACACGGAATCCATGCTTTTGTTGGTCATTTCCTGTGAAGCATGTCTTACTGTTGAACGTGTAATATAAAAGAAAAAAAAATACTACCAGAGGAAAAACCTAGAATTACTGGCTTGCAGTTATATGCCTCCGCCACACATATTGAATTCGGGTTACATCCCTGTTTATGCAGTCATATAAAATATCAACCATTTGTGAAATGCTGTCAATATTGCTGTATGAAGTCTTGAGTAATGGCTAAAAAGTTTTTACACTTTGTCCCCCAAAATTGAATTTGTTCATCTTGGAGTCCAGGTGGACATTTGTGCCAAATTTGAAGAAGTTCCTTCGAGGCGTTACTGAAATATAGCATTCAAAAAGCCAAAACTGTGTTTTGTGAGGTCACCACGCCAATGACATTTGACTTTTGACCCCCAAGATCTAATCAGTTTTTCCTTGAGCCCTTGTGAATGTTTATGCCAAATTTGGAGAATTTCCGTCAAGGCGTTTCTGAGATATCGTGTCCATGAGCATTGGATGGATGGACAACATGAAAGCAATATGCCTCCAGCTCTGGCTGTCACCGGCACGGAGGCATAAAAACCCTTGTGGTGTGTTTGCATAGGCCTTTGCATCCCCAAAGTGCTTTTTTCTAAGTGTCCTTTTAGTGCCTCTTTAACCTTGACCCCAAAAACAAAAGAAGTTTCACCTGCAAGAATATATTACTGTTGCATGGCCAAGCATACAGTTCAAGGGAGGGAAGGGGAATTCACAGTAAAATCAGAATGTCCAAAACAACCCCTGTGTGTCGTCCCTTGAAAATACTTCTAAATTGATGTTGGACAGTTCAGCTCCAAAGGAAACATGTTAGATTATTGCATTACTGTAGGTTAGAATTCCCCACTGTGGAAGAAATGGGATTCACTGACCGGTAAAATGATGTCTCCAGAAAGTGATTTTTTTTTTTCCCGGAGCCACTTCACTCCTCAGCAGAACGACTGTTAAACCTGTGCAATGTACATTTCATGTCTGTCAGGCCAGTGAAAATTCAGTTCAGGATACAAACACAGAGGGACTGGGCCAATAATGTATTTCAAGTATTATAGAAAAGAGTGGTGAGTAGCGTCTGGAGAGCTGACTGACATCAGAAGAGTTGTCTCACTGTGTCTCATAAGCTTACAGTACAAATACAGTAAAGGAAGTGCACAGAACTGAAAACACAACTGCCAATGTCCGACAAGAAAAAAGGTCATGAAAATAAAATGAGGAAAGAGGAAACACATTTTATGGCCGCGTTATTTATTTTAGTAAATTATCATAATTGAGTGTAGTTTAATTGTTTATCTATTTTTTTTATTATCCTAATATACATTTAGGGTTAGGGTTAAAGGAAGATAAAGACAAAGGAAAAAATGCATAACAGACCAGCTCTGCACACACAGGCACACTTGGCAGTTAAACTGCTGGCTGCGTGGCTTCGCAGTCCTCCCAGGGATGTGGGCAGCTGTCCCAGAATCCAGTGTGCCTGGGGCAGACCTGAGGTGACCCATCAGTGCTCCCTGTCAGCGACAGCAGGGAGCCAATCAAAGAGGCCACTAAAAGGCTGACCTGTGAGTGAGAGTGGCCGTGGATCAGGGCTTTGATGAGGTGGAGACCCCTAACAGGCAACATGAACAGTGGATTCTTTTTAAGTAAATTCTACATTTTAATTTTAATTTTAAGTATATAGAAAGGGTTGGCAGAATCTTGCATTTATGTTCTTATTCACTGTTTGGTATTTAAAGGCTCCAGACCTCAGAATTGCTGCCCACATGTTAGATTTTTTTAATTAACAATCCATTTTCACCAGTTTCTGGCAAGACAGCAAGTATTATATTCATGTAAAAGATTTCACCCTTAAAACAACATAAATTGAATCTTTAAATAACACAAGAGCTGTCTGAAACTATTAAAATAACATTTTTTGTTCCAGTAAGTCAAATAGTTCCCTTGACTGAGCTGAGCCCATCACATGTTTGTAGAGAGGATTAAGAATGTGAACATCATCATCCTGTGTATGAGCCAGAAAAACTGCCACAAAAGCTTGGTAGACATTACCGGTTGGGGTAAAAAAAAAGGCCCCTCCAAACAGAAACACACACAAAACGTCTAACATGAGCACGATGTCAGACATCAAATGATGAAGCGAAAACAAAATGGAAATTTAGTTTGGTTATCAGGCTATTTTAAGATAGTATGACAATTATACATGCATCATTGAACACGTGATTGCACCACAGTTAAGTCAAGCCAATAAGGCTTGAAGTATTTCTTGGATGATTAGCTGTAATTTCTGGTGCTGGGGCTTTTTCTTTTCTTTTCTTTTTTTTTTTTTTTTGGAGCCTTGAAAAATACAATAATAATATTGAAAAAAGTCTGCATGAGTGTTGGGAGCAAGCCTGGGAGTATGTGGAGAGACGAAACAGAGTAGACAGCGAGGCAGTGGTCGATAAACTAAGACAAGATGAGAATGGAAGTCTGGAGCCATCCGTTAACTTCAAGCACTTGAGGAGACAAACCTCAGCCGTAGTTAATGTAGACATGTTGGGGACCAGCAAAGAGAGGCAGTGGACTTAAACAACACTAAGGGCATGATAGCTAGTTCTGAGAAATAAAGTGAACGAAACAGTGGGCTAATGAGCCATGAAAAGATAGAACCCACAGGCAGCAACATCTCTGCCAAAAAAAGAAGCAAGTAAATAAAGTAGGGAAAAAACAAACAAACAAAGACTGTTTCAGCAGCTCTTGGCTCTTGAGGAGAATCAGGCAGTGCTCAGGTAGGCTTGTTGTCTGTTTATCCGAGAACAACAGAGAAATGGGCCGAGGTGTGTTCCTCCAGGTGCATTGTGGGCATTGCCCATGGATGCGCTGTTTGATTTGCGCTCGGCCTTGCTGTTGTGCTTGTCTGTGAGCTCTTGACATGTGCACTGCCGCATGAATAATTGAGGCCTCGCACGCAGTCAGGGTCCAGCAAGCACTGCTTGCTCTCTCTCTCTCTCCCTCTCTCTCTTTCGCTTTCCCTCAGTCCTCCTTTTTCTTTCTCCCCCTCTCTCAACCCTCCCCAAGTCTCTTTGTCTCACTTTCCTTTCAACTGGACTCAGCCAGTCCTTATCTGTTTTGAAGCTGTTGCGGCACCATAGTTTTAGTGAAATTATAACTGAGCCATAGTATGTTGGGCTCTGTCACCCATGACTTCTATTTTCCAGTCACTGTCCTCATGTTAAAAGCTTGGACTCATTTCATCCTGCTGACCTGGGATAACTCCTCAACTAAACTAATGTCTGTTTGTACTTTTAAGAATCTGTGATGTTTGTTAAGAATGCACAGATACATTCACATTGCGTTTTAATCTCCCAAAAAACAGACATGTGAAACGCAGCTCTTTGATTAAAATATATCAAAAAAATTTTAATCTGGCGTCCATATGTCCCCATAAATTATGTCCTTGGCCTTGTTTAGCCCTTTTTCAGCTGCTTTGACTGACACACACTTGGCAGGTACTCCCGCTGAGTCCATACCCGAGGTTTAAGCCGGAGTGTGAGATAAAGAAAAAAAGCCGTACCTGGGTCAGACTGTTGATGAAGACATGCTAAATCAATGAGAAAAGACTGGAGGAGATGAGAACATATGAGTGGTCTGTCTTTCTGTATCTCCCTCCCACTCTATGTCTCCCTCCCCTCGCTTTCTGCTTCATACTCAGGCCAGTACAGTTATCAGCCCCAGCAGATAAACAAGTCTGGCTGCCAGATATAACTCCAATATGTGAAACTCAATCATAACTCCGGAAACCAGCTGGGAATATGAACGGAGGAAAGAGGAAAATGAAAGCTGCCATGCCCACAGGGCAAAACCCAAGGTCCCTTTTGGCAAAGTAAAGCTCCCTCTCTTCCCTCTTTTCTATCACTTATTTATCTTAGAAAGTCAAAAAAATCACCATGCAGTAAACCTTTTTTTCTAACACCCCCCCCTAAATTTTCATGAACATGTTCTCAGCTGTTTTTATAGTATATAGTGGAGAAGATGTACTTGGTGTCTTCATTCTTGAGTTCAGGACACTGATAGCTGTAGGGTACACATTTCTGAAGTCTTCTTCACTCTCCATCTTTTGCCAGTAGGATCTCTGTGATTTCCACTTGTCAGTGAAGGCCAGTCATGCAGAGGGGATAGGACCTGTGCATCAGAGGGAAAGAGAAAACTTAAAGGGAGGAAAGGGAAAAAAAACAAGTGTGTGTGTTGAAGGGGGGGACTAGCTTTGACTGGACTCACTCATGCTTTGACATTGACGGCCCTGGGAGAGGAGAATAGGACCGGCTACCCCAGAGGACCATAGATAGAGGGAGAGAGGGAGGGAGATAGAGGAGGGGGTGAACTGCCAGAGGCTGCTCTTTGCTTTGAAGCGGGGACTAGAAAGGGCTGAGGGCACCGTTAGCCCCCTTGAAGTGGTTTCAGCACTTGTCACTCTTTCGGGCATCGCCTAGAGCTGTGGACAGCTATGCTCTTTCAGGATGAGGTCCCACAATGGACTCTGCAGCACTGATGCTCACCTTGATGTGGTGACTTGGATCAATAGTCAGACCAGTGAGCCACTGGCACCAGCATGTTGTGATGTTAAAAAGTAGCTCAAGTGCTTCTCAATGCCTGTGCGCTGGGCGAGTGAGAGGAAGTGGTTCCTGTCAAGATCATCTCAGCAGCACACTGCAGGCTACAAAGTACTGGAAAGCCACAACGGATCAAGCTATAAAAAGGTGTTGTGTAAAAGGACGAAAACGACGGAGAAATGGAGACAAAACAGATGAAAATAACTTTTTATATTAACAATAGATCAAATGATGGTACTGGTGTCACTTGTACTGACGAAAACACAGATAATTATCACCACTCAGCCGTTTCCATTCAGCTCTATGGAGCATTTTAGTGTCTTTTAACTGATTGATTTGGTTTTATGGTCCTCAACTTAGCTATTTTGGTTCACTCTTATTGTTCTCATCAGTGTCATTACACTGTCAGACGCATGTAGGCAGCTGTTCCATCGAAAAAAGCCTCTAAAAACCCCCACTGGACACTACCTGCCCAGCACCAAACAGCATGCTTAACAGCTAGCTGGTGAACATAGTGGAGCATTTAGTGGCTGAACACCAAGATATTTCCTTGAAGAGGCCAAAACAGAGCTCAGAGGAAAGTGAACATTGGACATTCAGCAGCAACATCACATGAATGCTAATGTTGCTCCATACATGCTGGATGTGTTACTAGGCAACTGTTTCCTAACAAGTTTGTCATGTCAGCCTAAAAGGTGTTGATATGTCAACTTAAATAAGTTAATCCAGGTTTACACCACATTTGTACCCTGTGACTTTACAATTGTTAAAAGTAATAATTGACAAGATATACGCTCAGGAATTGCTTCATTAGGTACACCTGTAAAATCCAATGCAATCCACTACAACAGCTCAGCAATAATTCTATCTTTAGAAAGACAACAAGTGTTAATTTAACTACTGTATACATTCATTACTGAGGTTGAAGCTGCAGTGGTGTTGAACTGGACTGCCGTATATTGAGATACTGTATGTTTCTAATGTTTTTCCCAATTCATTGACAAACATGAAGGGAAATAATATTAGAAAAACATTTCAATGTAATGCAATCCAGTACAACAGTTTTAACAAAAAGTGGCCATCATAAGCTTTGCAAAGGTAGAATATGCAGAGGTGTTATAATAGATTGCAAAAGATTGTATAGGTGTAAATAAAGTAGCCAGAAAACATGCATTTAGTCAGTAAATATTTGTCTCACACACAGCACTGAATGTTTTCCATTTTGGAGGACAATCTTATTTATCATATATTTCTCTCTATAAAAGCCTGTATCTTTGCGTTTGTAGCCCAGCTCAATAAATAGCCTGAAATACTCCTGCTCCCAAAGTACCCACTAAGTACTATTAGTATTTACTGCCTGTGTTTCCTCTGGCCCCTCTTTCGGCCTCTCCTCTCCCCAAAGATAGATTACATCCAAGACAGCCTATGACCGATGGATGGGGGCACAATGCCTGAGCCTTTGGAGAAATATGTGCTTATGAAATCATAAATATTATCTCAAACACTAATTAGCATTAAGAGCACTGGTGATTTTATTTATCAACTTTAGCCACAATTAATAACCACAGCCTTGAGAAGAGCACAAGGCAGATAGGCAGGACATGTTTGCCGCGTCAAGGCCGTAAACCCATTACACACATAGACTGATTGAGGCGGCCCCACTGGGGGAATAAGTAATTGTGCCTGAGAAATTTTAATTGCCCTGAAATGCATTCTAAATTACACTACCTTGTTTCCAGACAGAAGTTACATGACTGAAGGGCTGGGATTAATGGTGGAGTGTCGTGGGTCCAGTAATGGGTTGCTAAACATCAGACTCCCTTGCTTTTTTTTCTTTTTTTTCTTTTTTCACTGATTTTATCCTATGTTTCTTACTTCCTCCTAGAAGTAAGGGTTCGGGTTCACTGCTGAGGCCTGGAATTTATGTGCTGATGATCAGTGTATAATGATGCTGTTTTATTTTAAGCATAAACCTATTACTGATTGTTTTTTTAGCCGCATGTGGGCAGAGCAAACAATTTGACTCATCATCCATCCTTTTGAGTTCATATGGCAAACGTGTTAACATCACTTGCTAAGCCTCTTTACACATCCAGCGGTTATGGAGCAACATTAACACATGTTTCTGTCCCCCTGATAAATATAAAAGTCCAATTTGTACTCTCTTTTAGCTCTCTTTTGGGTCCCTCTTAGCTCCTGAGGGAAATATTTAGCTTTTTTTTTTACTTAATTATGTTCACCACCTAACTACTAAATGTATCTGTCTGCTGTTTGACAGCTGCCTGCTGTGGCCAAAAACAACCACTTTTGCATTGTCACATGAAATGTACCTATTTGCTTCATTACTGAGAGCTAGATTAAGAAGATTGATATATGCCACACTCCTAACTGTTTGGAACATATATGAAACTACTGTTAGTAGTAGAAGACTGGGGTGACAGCTATAGCCAAATGTAACAAAATCCACCTACCAGCACCTCTAAAGGCCCTCCCTAATTGACAATGTATATCTTGTTAGTTTAATGTGAAGAAAAAACAAGCGCCAACCTTCGGGGCTGAAAAAAGAAGCCAACAAACTCCCGTGTTGAAATGCCCAACTTTGCAGCAGAAATAAAGCATATGCTTAATACAGTTATTAAACTGGTATGCACCGAAGTCTCGGCTCCACATGCCCCACCTCTTTGCCCATTTTTAGATTAGCAGGGAGTCAAGCGCTGCCAAGATGGCAATAGCAGAGCAGCTTATACTCTGAGATTCAAAACTGCTCTGCAGAAACATATGGGTGATGTCACTGAGGCTGGGTCAACACAGACAATGAAAAAAACCCACATATAAAAAATGACAAGCTAACTAACTGCACGCTCCAGCTTCATAGTGTATGCAGCAACAGATATGTGAGTGGTATCTTTCCTTTTATTTATCACTACTTCCTCCCAGAGTCATTTATGCTACCGCGGCCTTGCCACTTAAATGTCAACATTTCATTTTTGGGCATTTGCTGAAAAGACTGACTCCCTTGATTTTTCTGAAAATTCATGTTACAACTGCACAGAGGCAAGAACACATTAGGAGCTATTTGAAGGAGAAGCATAAAAAAATAAAATAAAAAGCTCTAGGAATTAAAGAGATGACATTAAAAAGCAGACAGATATGAGAGTGGTATCCATCCTCTCATCTAAGTGTTGGCAAAAGCCAAAAAATGTATTTAACCTGTTAATTGCTCCAGCAGCTGAAGATATTACCACTGTGCATGTTGTAAAATGCTTGTTGGTCTGACAGATAGAATACAGATCAGGGTTGAACAGGATTGAATTGAGGAGAGGAGATGGAGGGGATGAGTTAAGCACAGTTTGAGGAGGAAGGGGGTGAGATATCCAGGGGATACAGAGCTGGTGGTGGTGGTGCGGGGCTACGGGCGGCTAGTGGTCTCATTGCTAATTATCTTTATTGTGCTTCTCTGGCAGTTTTTTTTCTGTGCAGGGCCTGTCACTGGCTCTTGTGTGGAAAGCTCTCCAGAGCCCTCCTCAGTGGCCCTTGGCTAATAACCTCTGAAGGAATCACTATGAGGTCACAAAGCTCGGCTCTGTACTGTTTTTAATTCCTGTTGGATCCATCGCACTGCCAGGAATATGTGAACAAGTACCGGTTCTACCACTGTGCTCTATGCTTGACTAGCAGTAATTTGTAGCTCATAGGCTTTTAGGGAGTTCGTGGAGGCTCACACTGGGAGATGGACACCTAAAATCTACACATCAGACATGCCGTGGGCCAGTAGAAGTCCTGCCTGAGAGCAAAGCGCAATGTTGGGAGAAACAGTCAGGCCCCAAAGGTGAACCTCTACCACACCTGCTTCACACACTAAACCTCCTACTCTCTGATTCTCACCATCACTGTGGGGGGGCTTGGTCGAGCCCTCTCCCTTGAAAAGTGAAGTGACCGCTGGGCAAAAACAAAAAAGGGCTTTGACAGTTCTTGTGCTGTAGGAGGCGATAGCTAGTTGTTGTTTTTCTTTGCGATCCATGACAAGCATGGTGTTGAATTACCTTTCATTCCAATGCCCACATGCACGCTCTTTGTCTGCTGCTCATGGTAGAGCACTCTGAGAGATTTTTGATGATTTGTGTTTCCATGAGATCTCACAACCCTGTTTTGACCCGGCGGTTGTTGCTGGCGTTTGCATCACCTCCAAATATTTTTGTGAAATTCAAGAGGGGAAACCTATCAGATGGATGAAGATTGGACTGATGTGTTTGCAGAAAATCAGTAAACAACATTAATTTCATATGAATTAATAAGGAAGTATAAAGTGGCAATTCTCACATGGTCTTTTTTCAAGTGATACTCCTATCAAGCTGATAAACTTTTGAGGTAAAAAGTAAGTTTTGAACTGATGACTCAAAGTCATTTGACAGTAGGAGCTCTGTCATGCCTAATTTTTTCATAAAATACATTTTATGAAAGATGTACTGAATAATTTGTCATTCCCTAGCTTTTGCGAGACTTTATTCAGGCTACGTGCAGAGCTGTTAAACACTGATAGTGGGGCTTGCCTGCCAACTCTGCAGCATAGACCTCTGTACTGTACACTTCTACAGAATTAACACAGGAGCCAGTTGATCTTTGTCGCTTCAGGGGAAAACAGACACCATAAGTAAAGCCAGATATAGTTTGAAAGCACCCTGAGATCATACACTGTCTTTAACATCAAAAAAGTGTCCACATGGATATTCTTAATGGGTTTAACTTGGATGAATTATTCAAATCTTCCCCCAATGCCTCTTTCTGGCAAGTGAATCCACAACGCACAAATGGTCGTGGCTAAATGCTATCACTCTTCTAAATTTTTATTAGTCAGTTTTTCAGCACAATCTGTCTTCTGAAACTTGATCCAAATTTTCTATAACTAATTGGACTATTGAGAGTCAATAGAAATCCAGAGTGTTACAAACTGCTTTTCTCATTGTGATATCAAATCTAAAGGATATCTTGAAGTTAAAACTCTCACTCCACTTGATGGTATGATGTGACAGTGGGAATATTTCAGTCAATAAAGTTCGTCTTAAAACACATTCAGTTTGAATTTTAATCTGTGTTGAGACAATATCTCAAAACTTTCTAGTTCACACTGCTTTAAAAGCTACTGCATTTATATAAATGCATGTGTCTTCAGCTCACTGATAAGGGTCATATCTTATTCTCTTTATCACTCAACATCACACAGTATAGCACATACTAAGAATTTGGGCTTGAATTATTACATCATTAATATTTTCATCTGCTAGTTGGCAAATTCAATTTGAAGCAGAGACCACTGCAAAATGGTGGAGAATCCGTGAAGAATTGCTCTCAGAAATGAGCAACACACCCGCCTGCTGTGAACCATCAAATCATCCTGATTGCTTGACTTTTTGATGATCCTGCCAGCTCTACTGAAGCTCAGTGGGGCACCCACTTTGATACCCAACCCAACATGGCTTACTGTGACAACACGTCACAGGGGGTCTCTGTGAAGCTAATGTCTAATAAGGGATGAAACGCTGCTTCTGATGAAGCGACTGAATGCCAGGTTGATCTTTACAGAACTGCTCTAAGATTGACTGTTAATGATGATGTCTTAAGATGGTTGAAGTAGAAATGTTAATGATGAGCCCTCCACTCTTGGGTGTACTCCTGTTCACTGACAAACTGCTGTTACTGTTTTTTTTTCACCATTTTCATTTTATGACACACTTCACTGATTTATTTTTGAAAAAACAAATATAACAGCCACACAGGCTATTATAAAATATAAGAAAACCGGGGACTGCTCAGGGTCCTCAGACATACAGGGGCTCCAAAAGTCCCAGATTTACTTTTACCAAATTATCTGGGTCAATATTTTGTTATCATAAATTTTCACCACTGCGGTAGAATATTGTCTGTCTCCTTCATCTCGTGGCTGAAGATGGCACCTGTGCCAAAATCTAGTTTAGTTTATATTGAACTAATTTATTCTAAATTACTTAATCGAATTAGCCTACTTCTTTTTTCTGTTTGATAAGTAATTAACACACAGAAAACCTAATACTAAGGTAGTATTAATATATGATAGGAGATGCTCGGTGTATAGAATGTCAGTAAATAGTGAAAATATCCATAATTATTCTGTGAAGCCCAAGTTAACCTGTTGTAATGTCTTGTTTTGTCTGACCAACAGTCAAAAAAACCAAACATTGACTAACAGTTACTTTTGTAGAAAATGCTCACATTTAAAAAGCTGGTACAAGTGAATTTTTGCTTTAAAAATTACTTAAGCCATTACAACGTGTCCGTAATGCAGCACTGTGGATGCTAACAGCACTAGATTCACTCATTTGTACATTGTGGGAAAGGATGATATTCTTGCACATAAACTTAATTTCACTGACGTCACCATTTGTGCGGCCATTTTGTGCTGCATTCAGTTTCGCTGGCAGTGTTTCCGGAATGATCGGCTTTCTCCGTTGTTCGAGCTTGAGTTCGGCTACTTTTTGTAGCAGTAGGGTGGTGTACACCTTATTAAAAGTTAGGTTATATTTTTCACTTTTCAAACTGGAAGGTCGACTTGCAGCGGCGGCGCAGAGGAAGAAAGGACACTATGTGACGTGAAAGGCACAGGTGCATCCAGGTGTTTCACAAACAACAGTGGCTGCCAGACAATTGAGGTATGTTACTTTCAAAATCATCGAGTCATAACTCAGTCAATACTGAACACATGGACACGGTACACATATTTTGAGATTAAGTGTGAATTACACTCCTTGACGATACTATTACCCCCGAAGTCCATGGCAAATTAACGTCCGTGAGTCTGACTAGAAATCTGAAAAAAAGAGTTCTCCTCATGATTGCAGAACTTGCCTGAGAATTATCAGGTTTTTAAGTTTTCTTCAGTATCATAGTAATTCATTGATAGTTGCCAGTATATCTAATGGTATATATCAAACACAAACTGTTAAAAGCGAATTCGGCGTATTCATTTTCCAAATTGTAAAAAAAAAAAGAAAAAAGAAATAGGCTCAAAAGGGCTGTATTGCACAGCATAACCAAAGGACTCCATGGCAACATTACACTTCCTGTTTCTCCAAAACGCCACTGAAATCTGGTGTAGTATGTGCAAAGTGGAAGCAGATATGAACTGGGCGGTGACACAGTTGGCATTATATTTATTAACTTTGCTTATTTGCTATGCAACCTATGATGTGCAATGCAGCTAGTTTTTGGCTAAATAAGATAGCTAAAATTAGCGATTGTTAAAATAAACTTAACCTGTCTAATGTTGTTAATAAACTTGAAAATTGGCATTCACTAATATTTTAACACATAACATTGCTTTCATTCTCAGTTGATTTTACACAGATTAAATTATCTATATATGTTCATCCCAGTAGTGACGCACCTCCTCACCTAGACTCAGTTTGTACTTAACTGAGAAGTTATAGGTACAACAACATTTTGTATGATGTGCAGTGATGTCTCTTCTGAAGTAATTCAGTATATCAGCAGTGGTGGAAAGTAATTTACTCCTGCACTGTGCTAAAGTACAGTTTTAAGTGCTTGTACTTTACTTGAGTGTTTTCATTCTCTGCAAATGTATACTTCTTCTCTACTTGTTTCAGAGGCAAAAACTGTACTTCATACTCCATTACATTAATTTGACAACTTTAGTCACTTTTGAGATTTCACATACAGAACATATGATGAGCTGTACTGTCATAACTTACACTAATAAACAGTATGTCAATCAGACTATTAATATAATTAGATGATAGTGAGGAGGAATGAATTATAATGCTAACAATGGTTGCTGTAGTTATTATCTTTGCAATGTTGTTCTGGTCGTTTGGGGTTCAGAGAGTTGACTGTAGAAATAGGCCTGAATTTGAAAACTCCTGATAATAACTTTATTTCTTTGCTTCCTCTTTTCTTATTTATTGTTACTTGGTTTGGAGTGCTTGTTTTTCTTGTTTATTTTGATATTGTGGAAAAATCTCATGCCAAAAAACAGGCCATGTACTAAAATCGTATCCAACAAGTCTTGTATTTAAAAAAACAAAACAAAAAAAAACAACAAAAATTTTCATGGAATTCGTGTCAGCCCTACATACTCTACTTTACAGACATTAATCATGTGTGATAATCCTACACGATGGTAAGATGTAACAGTATATCACTCAGAGGGGTTATTTTTTTGCAGTACAAATACTTTTACTTTGATACTTTAAGTGTATTTACCTGTTAGTACTCTTGTAGTTTTAGTTCAGTAGGATTTTTTAAAGATATTTTTAGACTGTTGAAATAGCACTTTTGATTCGGTGAGTAGAGGATCCAAATACTTATTTCACCACTGTATATCAGTTAACTCACAGGTGGTAAGCTTGAAATTTGTTATTGCTGATGTAGTTTACCATGGCTACCACTACATGTTGCCAAACAGCCATGATTTTACTGATAGTGTTGTAAGGACATAATCTCTCAAAATGACATGACATATCTTTTAGGTGTATAAGTGACAATTTTCTGTTGGACAGGTTTATTGCTATCACGGTCAGCCTTTAAACTCGCAAAATGTAGTATATGGCATTTTAATTTTTTAATGTTTTGACACAGAGGATCATTCTGATATGTTAGGAATTAAAACTAAAAGTTATTCACATAAAAAAGTGAGAGAAAAAAAGAGTCACACGGCAGAAAGGTTGGGAATCACTGATCTACAAAATAAAAACTTACAGGCTCTAGGCTGCTATTATTAAGGCATGATCTTACTGTTGAGTGAAGTATGTTTATTTGGACTAGAGCTGCAATGATCAGTTGATTAATTAGTCAGTGAATTAATTTTTTTAATTGATTTGATCATTTTAGTATTTTTTTCAAGCTGAAAAATAGTTTGATTTTCTCTGCTTTTCTTGGTTTTATAACATTGTAAAATTGTCATCTTGCCCTGTAAGAAACTGTGATAAACATTTCCAACTGCTTTTTAAGGCTTTAGACAAAGTAATCAATTAATAAATGAACAAAAAAAAAATAAACAGTAGGGGTGCAACCAATGATTATTTTCATTATTGATTAATTGTTTGGTGTATAAAATGTCAAAAAAAAAAAAAAAAAGATAGTGAAAAGTGCGCATCATAACTTTGTAGTATCCAAGGTGACATCTTCAGATATCTTGTTTTGCCTGACCTTAAGTCCAAAACCCAAAGATACTCAGATTTACTATTATACATGATAAAGAAAAACAGCAAATCTACCATTAGTTGCAGCTTACTTTTCTGATGATTGACTGATCAATTACTGAACTAATCATTTCAGCTGTAATCAACAGATAAATCGATGATAGTTACGCTTGTGCTATGTCTGCTTTGACAAGTGTCTGTTGAGCATAAGTAACTTTTTAGCCACTGAAATTTATACTCCAGTGGTCAGATTCTAATGTTGTGTGTTTGCAAGCACACTGCTAAATATTCTTAATGCCGAATTTGTTTAACAAACTAGCATAAACTACAGCAATAAAACAAAAAAACAATAAAAAATTGGAAAGCCTTTGCTGTGGCTTGACAACTTCCTTTATGCTTAGCTTAATCACGGACCAAACAGACAATAAATGCTGCTGATGATCTCGCTGTCAGAGCCTGCCATTTCCTATGTAACAGATCAAATTATGAGAGACCTTGCAGTGAAGTGCCGGGGCTCAGCACGGGATTAGGGGGCAACTATCTCAAGGCTGTGCTTCTCAGATAACCGTACCTACAGCAACCTTTTCTCAAGCACACAATTACCCGTCCGCTCCCTCCCCCAATCCCCTTCACCACCTCCCTTTTGAATTTCATCAGGGGCTTAATTAGTATACAAATAAAACTTCCCTTATCTCCCTCTCGCCCTAATTGGCCTGTCTTTAGTTATGCCTGGTGAGTGTGTGTTAGTGTGTGAGAGAGCTGGGGCCCCTGTAATTAGGGTGACCGTGTTCACCTTTCCTCTCAGACGCACGGGTGCTCAGGCAGCCCATGGGGAAGGTGGGGCTCTACATTGTGCTGTAAGCTCACATAAATGTATGTGTGTGTATTTGTGCGTGAGTGTGTTTGTATGGGGGTGTTGGGGAGGTGTGCTCAGGATTATTGCTCTGCAATCATTCTTGGACCGTCCCAGCGGCCTTCTCATGAGCCAGGAGGGCTTTGGGTGCTGCCGGTTCCCACTGAATGGAAGGGGCATCTTATTTTTTTCATTCTCTCTTTTCACTCTCTTCTCCCCCTCTCTCCCCTCCACAACTAAAGTGTTCATCGATTATCTTGGCCCGCTTTTCAACAACTTAATTTTGGGTGACAGTGCACTGTGCTCTGACTGTAATTAGAGTTCAGCTCTGAGGTGGGGGTGTGCAGGGTTGCGGGGGGCAATTAGAACCCTTTGTTATTAAACTTGATTCATCTTCCTCCTGCATGGCTCTGCTCTGCTCTACTCTGCTCTCTGCTGCTCTTGGATGCTTACCAAGGGTATCGGGCCATCCGGCCTCCCGAAATTGGCTAACCCACAAATTATCATGTTTGCTGCTAGACTTCCCCCATCTGCCCCCACCCCCTCCACCCTTAACCCTTCCTCCCAGATCTGCTCCCCTCACGATGCCAATAACACACAGTAATAACTGTAAAGATCCCCAGTCAAATCCACTCAGATGCCTGGACTTACCATCACAACAGAAGTCCTCAAGAGCCACTGACAACACACCCTTTACTGTATGACTGCACACCACATTGGATGAAAGTGTTTTATCTTTGATGTTACGTATGACTTAACAGCTTTTATTTTTAGTCTAATTGTTAGTCCTAATTAATATTAAATATTTCAGTTGTTGATACTGTAAATTTTACATCTGCCAAGGGGGTTGTATTTTGTAGTTAGTTTTTTTTCTTTTTCTTTTGGTTAGTGTATTGGAAAAATCTTTTAACAAATATCAATGACATTTGGAGAGAGAATAAGCCATGAGCCAGGGAAGAAGTGATTGGTTTTTGGTGGAAATCCAGATTCAGGTGCCAATCTCAGAATTTTGGTAAAGAATTTATTAATCACTGAAAGATGGCTGTTTTATAACATTTTAGCTATTTTCTCATGAACAACAAAATTTTCTAGAATGGAAAAAAATGGCAAATGTCTGTGATGATTGTCTGTAGTGTGTTTTGAATGATGCAGATGTAGATGTAAACAATCTTAATAGTCTAGTAGTAACATGTTAAACTAACATTCATGGTTATTTGCGGCCTTGGTGGATGTATGCAATGCTTTTTTTTCTTAGACTATATCAAAAAACTGAGAGCAACTTGGATACATTTAGTTTTAATTAAGGGTCAGATCTGACTCCTCTTCTACCATCCACTGCTGTGCTTTAAAGGGTAAACAGAACAGTCAACTATTTTATTTTAGTTCAGACCCTTGTATGTAGTGTTTTATTCTTTTTATATTACGTCTCATTATAGTGATATTCATCAGTGCAAAAACAAAAACACAAAAATCAATGTGACAAAAATGAAAATATTACTATATGTTATTATCATTTCGTCAGTGTAGGATCACGGCAGCAAATGACTGGCCCGTGTCTCAGTCTGAGGTTACTTGGGAACCTTCAGACTTTAGGGTAACATTTTAGCTTGGTTTACCACTAAAAAGCTTTATATTTGTTTATTTTCCACTTGCATATGAGCTGTGTAAGCACCAGGTACATTTAAAATATACACATAACACAGGTATTGCAATGTCTGAGTTAAAACTCTTCATAATGTAAACAAGACCACAGAGTTAAAAAAAAAATCTGTTCTGCATTATGCGTCACCCCAGTGAAGCCTGGTGACTCATCTTTGACTTAATTGATGTGTAAAAGCATATTGCCAAAATATGGTTATTAAGTCCGTTGCACCGAAGACTAAACAATTTACAGTTTAGTTAAACATCAGATTATTTTTCCTGCCACCACTGAATCGGCCTCCCAAGCACCGTTCTAAGCAGTCGCAGCAAGTCACAGTAAATGATTTAGATTTCCATTTCTTAAAACTGGATTTCATCAGCATGATAAACATTTGCCTATAGTAGAAATCAATACAATAGAAATAAAATCAAAGTAAGCAAACAACTCTGAAAGTTGGGCTAGAGCACTGATTTTGTTTTTGTTAAGTGTGACCTCAAAATCATCTTGTGGTCTCAGTAATATGCCAATTTGACTCAGACAGATGTCTCAGCACACACCACTGAGGATGTCTCTTACAGAAATGTGTGGAAGTCCTGAAAAATCTTTTAATCAAGCAGATTTTGAGGTCTGTTAGTTACAGAATCCTGTAACTATTTTATTTTAACAGTTGCTTCACCCTGTTAAATAGACTCTTTGAAACCTGTTCATGAAACATAACTGCGGTTGGTAGTATTAGGAAATCTAGTTGTCGGTGTTGTGGTGTCACTGTGAGCAACAATTTAGCAAAAAGAGTGAACTTCCTTCTACCCCCACCAATAAAACTGTCAACTTTGTGTTCTCTATTTCTTTGGTGCAACAAACATTGTTAGTTTGAAGAGGTGATGTTAGTTGACAATATTCTCCCTCCTCTTCCTTCCATTCCGGCCGCCTCCCCAACCCCTTATCCCCATCCCTCCGCCCATTCTTCGTCTCCTCCAGAGTCTCCAGGAGCTTGATATGGAGCTTATGGGGAAAAGGAAGAAGATCAATCCTGGTGTCAGCAGCTCAGCACACATCTCTCCCAGTAACGGCAGGACAAGTGTCAGCTGGAGGAGAGGCAGCCGCCATGCAGAGAGAGAGAGTGAGAGTGAGAGAGAGAGAGTGAGAGTGTGTGTGAGTGAGTGAACCAGGGGAGAGGGGGGAGAAGAGGGGGTGGTGGTGGGGGGAGGATGAGAAAGAGAGCCCTCTGCATGGCAGCCAAGCGAGTGAGCAAGCGAGCGGCGCAGCCCAAGGGAGTGCACCTCCAGTAGACAAAAGATCAATTCTCTCCATTTCACTCTCAGCTCCTGATAACAAGCAAAAGTTCAGCAAGCCCAGGAGCTGTCTTGCCTTTGAAATGTGCATTCTGGTGTGTTACACACATGCCGTTGCACAGTTACTCTCATACAAGTGGCCTGCGCACACAAACAATCACTTAGTTGCACGTTTTAATTGAGGGGCCTAGTGGTTCAGTAGTGATTATAAATAATTGTTAAATATTTGTTTTCTAGAGATGAGAAACAATTAGGAGTAAAGTCCATTATGGAACAGCAATGTCAACAAAAGACTTTGATTGGGCTAAATGAATACAGATAGTGGTTATGTCTTTGAAATTCTGGATACAGTCATTGTTTCCTTGATGAGGATACATGTTCTCCAAGTTTGTCATCAGCAGCGTCCAACACTTTTGATATGTCCTTCCTGCAGCAAAAACAGCATCCTCTAGTTTGCATTTGGTTCAAGATAATAAAACAGACAGTAAGAGAAAACAGCACCAGACAGGAAGCTGTTGCATTTGGTCAGAATCAAAACATAATTTGTGACAGTGTGCCGTGCCAAAGGTTTGTGGTTTGGATCGTGATTGCGGGTAACATTGTTATTGGCAAAGGGCTACGGTCAGTCAAACCAGAAACATGCATTTTGAAGAGCTTCATTTTGTTTTTCCTGCAGACACAAGTGTTATTGATAACATTCTCATTTGGGGGAGTTTATGGAATATATTGTTTCCTTCCTGTTTGTACTGGTACTCAAGTCGCAGCACTTGTTTTTGTTCAAATTTTAAAGAGTTCCCCCAAAACCACATGTTTGTGGCTGAGCCCTAACATGTTTCTCATTAAAAGTAACAACTTTTTTTTTTACTTCTAAATTATTGAAATAAATGTGATGAGATGTCACATTTATATTAAAGTTTCTTGTCCTGCTCTGACACACACTCTTTAAATACTTTATTTCACAGTCTGAGCATCTAAAGGTTTTTTACCTTTTCCAGTTCACATAAAACTCACATTTATCTAGGTCAAGTTAAAAAAAACAAAAAAAAAACTTCTTAAACATGTTGCCAAGGTTCTAGTACTTGAAAGTCAACAACCAAATTTCACGCAAAAGTGGCCAGAGTTTATCTCATTTCCCTGTTTTGTGTAACTTGATGAGTCCTCATTGTCTATTTTGATCGTTTCTCTGTCCATGAAGGTCTATAAATCTCTGCTGAATTCCAGGGAGGCTGATGGTGTGTGACAGTTCTGTAGCTGGTTCTGTTTAAGACAACCACAAACAGAGAGCAGTCCTGTGGAGGTTAGAGCCTTGCCACTTCTCATCAGAGTGAAACCCAGAGAGAGGGTCACTCTCTGTCGGTATTCAGGACAGTCACTGACCCTCTGCAACACAGTGGACTCTTTTCACAGAGGCTGTTGGCCTGCTATTCAGCTGATGGTGATGGTTTGGAATTAGTGTTATTTCCAGCCTCCTTCGTCTGGAGTCCAAATGTCATAACAGTGTCTGTGTAATGTACCCAATGATTAGGTTTCTCTCAGGGACCCCTATCCATGGCCTCCAACAGATGGCCTGTACCTCCTTGTATATGCAGATTTATTCACTGGGAATGTTTACAGATATCGTCATTATGTGGACATCCATAGCTAAATAAGCAGTAATTGAAGCAAAAGCTGTCAACCAGTCAGTGTTGTTTTTGTCATGTTCTGGCTGAAAGGAACAACTTGCAGAGAGGGACAGCCAGTATCACACAATTGACCTTTTACATGATTTTCAATTACTGGAGAGAGGAGAGAAACGGAGGGGTCCCTGTAGTGCAGCTGTCTCTGCTGTCTCCTCTCCAGAACATCTGCCCATCGAACGTGGCAGCGGCTCCTCTTTCTCCCCGTGAGGTCGCCTGCCCTGCCCGGGATGGGCAGGTGTGTGCTGGGCCAGGCCCCTCTGTCATTAAGCGGCCCAGCTGTGCTGTCACGTCTGGCATAGAGGCGGGTGTCATCCATGACCCTGTCTCAGCCCCCTCGGAGGGGCATACACAGACCTTGACAGGGCAGCTGAGGGTAAAGCCACGCATGGAATATCTATGAAGGACGACCATGTCGTCCCCTCCTTGCACCCTGGTGGGCGCCACCTCCGCATGCTTGCCTACCCTCCTGCCAAAGTGCAGGATGGGCCCTCATCAGCCGTGTCAGTCAATAAAAAGAGAACATCACACCTCCCCTCCTGCTGTGTCCTGTGTGTCTTTTCAAAGGAGAGTAACACACTTGGAAAGGAGGACAGAATGCACTGATACACTGAGGAACAAAAGCATATTCAGTAAAAACCAGATTCATAAGTTTTATGTGATAAATAGGCTAAAAACAGTTCACTATGCAATTAATGACTTACATTGGAACTGTGCTAATTGTGTGCCAAATTGGTGTTTTCTTAATCCAAATGATTCTATATTTTAAAGTTTTTTTTTTTTTTTTGGGGGAGGGGGGAGCTTTTGTGCCTTTATTGGACAGGATAGTAGAGAGACAGGAAATGGGGAGGCAGAGAGAGGGGGAATGACATGCAGCAAAGGCCGTCCGATGCGGGACTCGAAACGGAGCCAACTGCAGCGAGGACTGTAGCCTCTACACATGGGGCGCCTGCTTAAACCACTACACCACACGACGCCCCAAATGATTCTATATATCTGTATTTTATCATGGATATTCTCATGGAAAACACTTAAATCAATAACCCCCCACCTCCATACATTGAAAAGCTGTTTGCTACCTAGAAATGCTCAGGACTCGTAAACTGTAACTTGGTGCAAATTTTTTTCTTAAAAGTAAATATGTGTCGTAGTGTTGCATGCTCAGTAGCAGTGTGATTAGGATAATTCATTAGCATTTATTTCCCTGTAGGCTACACCAGATTTGTCAGCAGCTCAGTACTTCACGATATCATTAAGAGTCAGTGCGATATTTCATGTACTTCAAGTGCTTGATTTTACTGGGACAAACATGTCACTAAACATGCCAACACTGACATGCTTCTTACTTCTCTCTTTAGTCTCTGCACATGCCATTGAAGAAACCAGCATCCTCAGTGAGTGAACGGTTTGACTTGTTCCTGGGAGTTGATGGCCAAGCAGATCTGTCTGCCCCGCCTGCCTGCATCTGAATGTAAGGACCTGTTTCACCTCTGTTCAATGTATTCATTTACTCCATATTTGCTGACTGTTTCTCTTTCAGCTGCAGAGTGGTAATTCCATTCAGTAACTTCATGGTAGATAAGGCAGAGGAAGGGACGGATATTTAGTGGAGAGGTGAAGAAAAGAGAGACTGCAATTGAGATAGACACTGCTGAACACATAGGTCAGCAAACAGCTGAGAAATCTATACATGAAGTGACCATCAGTGGTTTAGTCCAGTTCAGATTGTGGAAAATATCGTCTTAAATCAATTGTTGTCCCACTGAAACACACTGGTGCCATCATCAGAGCTATGCTATCGCAGGAGAAGAGATCAGATAGAAATCAGCAACTGATTTTTGGAAAGAGAGGGGGTGAATATTTATTTAGACAGGCCATGTTGCACTGTCTCAGCTGTGCCAAAAGCTGATTCATATTACTCAGGAAAGAGAATTTGTGCAAAAGGAGGGGCAAACAGAACTGCTTTTAATAAACCCAAGCAGGATCATGTATTATAACAAAACAATTGTGAGAGAAAAACAATTTGTTGATCAACTGTTGCTTGATAGTAACACATTAATGAATTGCAACAAATAAAACGTCTGCACACACATCTCTTGTAAAACAATAGAAAAAAGAAAGGGTCACGCTATTTTGCGTGAATGAGTGTGAAACGCAGTGCCTTTCTTTCTATACTGCCTTTTTGCAGTGCCTGATCCTTGAGATATACTTGAAATTTAGATTGTTTGCTTGATACTCTCATATTTCTGTGAACGCTTCTAAAGTGGCAGACACAGTAGAGACACGGGGGGGAACTGCTCTGCTGCTTTTGTCAGTTCTTTTCAGTGGCTTCATCAAATTGCGCAAATATTTCCAAAAGCAGCTACAGTTATCTAAAGTGAGAAAGAGCCAAAGGTCAAGTAGTCATCATGAAGAGTGTTTTTTTTTTTTTTTTCCCCTAAAGCTGACTCTTGAATATTATTTTTATGTGTAATGGGTGCAGAATACTGCACTTCCACACTTTGGTTGAGTGTCAGAGGGAAGCCAGCCTAACCACTCCTGTGTGCCAGGCCTGTAGGATGTATGCTGACAGAAAGAGCTCAATTTGTTATTTGCTTTACTTAAAATTAAATTATTTAAACAAAATATTGCCCTATTTGGCTATGGCCAGAGTAGCTTCATGATCCCAATTTTATTTCACAATCATAATATTCTTTTTAGATGTTAATATAACATTAATATAGGCTGTGCAATTTTCATATTCTCGACATGTGGCACAACTTGTGTGTGTTTTTCTTTTCATTGATGACATGTCATTACATTTGTCTAAAGCATCGATGTAAATGGGCTCCCATCTCCAAAGTATTGCTGACAGTTTCAGACAAGTCCTGCTTGTCTAACGTTTTGTAGGTCAGGGAAAATAAATTCTTGCCCCTGCATATTCCAAAGATTTAATTCATTAATTCTGCTGTGGTTAGTCTGTCTCCTGAAATTTAGGAGTGATCCTTGATGGTAATCTAAGCTTTAATAAGTCAAACAGTTGAAGATTTGCATTTCTTTGCTGAATATCTGTAAAATAAGATTTCTGTGACTGTTGCTACCTCCATACTATGTCAAAACATATCTGTGTCTGTTACTTGTGCAGAAGCCTTTTTGCTGGTTCCCAAAGATGAGACAGAATCACTTCCATCATAACACTTTTTTACCTTTTGTTAAGTTATAGCTTTTAAAGTGTGCTGAGAATTTTTTAAGCCATGTCGGGTATAGCTACACCTGCAGTATAACCAGTCTGAACGTGTTAAGGTTTACCCTCAGACTTCTAATGACTGGGCGACTTAAAGAGAAACTTCACCCTAAAATAGAACTCGCATACAGAATGTTAGTTCCATACCTCAGTGAACCAGTTTCTTCTTAAGCAACAGTCCATAGTCCATAAATAAACAGCTCCTTCTACACTATGACGGGACACTGGATGAGCTGGAAGTCCTGTATGACTTAAGGGATGATCAATGTAACGGAGAAAAATTTGATTTTAAATTTCCATTTCCAGTGGCCACACAAAACTGTAAAATTAAGTTCACAAATATATTAATCTTATCTGTCATGCATTTCAAAAAACACGTACCCTCAAGAGCACAATGCTGCATACAAACCAGAATGCACACTAAATTTTCTTTTGACCAGCAAGGAATCAGGAATTTGATGTTTGTTTGGTCATTTTTGAGTTATTGGATTTTTCAGTGTCAGTAGTGTAATTCCCAGCCTCACCTACAGTGTATACACACACGTCTGGTGTTATTGGCAGCGCGCCTTCATCCACCGACACCTCCAGCGTCCCTGGTGGCCTTTGTCACAGAAGAAAGAGAATGATCAATATCCCAGTTAAACTAGACTTTCAAAGCTGATCGTAGGGCCTCGTTCTGGGGCCTTCTTCTTTAATGAATTTTCTTTCATTCCACACAAGTTTTTAAACATCAAACAATAAATCGGCCAGGGCACAGTAAAATATTTAGATCTATTGACTGTGTTTGAAAAATGTAGAGGGCAAAAACTCTAGTGGTTTGATGCTGATACATTCTGAACACTTTAATCCACCCGAGTGTTTCCTTTTATCTGCCTGGGTTTCTCCAAAAGAGGGGAAAAGGGCCTCAAGAATGTTCTCAAAGATCCAGCAACTCTTTCTTAAAAGCTCCTTACCTTCCACTGCTCGTCTCTAACACAGTCATTCTCAGTGTTGTTG
>NW_019525425.1:548509-614187 GCF_002814215.2 Seriola lalandi dorsalis | reverse complement strand
AAAATACCTTCTTTCAATATTGACGGGTTGTTTTCAGATGGTACAAGCCAGAGATCAAAAAGAGCGTCTGAAAATACATTATGCTGTAGAAACATTTCATGAGACTCAGCGAGTTTGAGCAGAACTACATTTCAGTCAGTGTCTTGTGTGTATTTTCTTGCACATCAGAGGATTTTTGTTCCAAACAACAAAAACTTTTCTATATGTTGAGGGAAATCTCTGTTTTATTTTTGGTCAAAGTCACATTCAAGGTGAACATCAGCACCTTGGTCTGACCCCTTGTGGAGCCAATCTTCCTAATGTAGTAATAAATTGTACTGTGCGTGTCTTTGCATGGCTGTGCACGTGTGTGTTTGGCTGGCGTGACAGCCTGGCCTTGACGTTAAACATCTGTCGGGTGATTCATTCGGCTGTGGATGTGCAGTGACACCGAGGCACATCTGCCGAGGTGCGGGCGATCCCTGCAACCTGCCCCTCGTAAGGCCCCAGCATCACCACCCAAACCACTTTTCTGATGATTGCGTCACTTTCACTCTTCTCCACCGTGGCTAGTTCACAAAAGTGACATCCTGCCTCTTTCCCCAGTCGTGCACGCTGGAGAGCACCAGATGCATAGCCTTGGGGAGATGTGGAAATGGCAAACACAATGAAACTCAAGAACCTGGGAAAAAGGCGATCTCGGATAAACCTCATTTTGTCTGTTTTTTTCCCATGGTAGAATTAACGATGCTAAAGATATACTTTGCTTTTTTGCAATTTTAAAACCTTTTAAAAACCTAGAATATAGTGGACAAAAATAGTGGCTGATTTTTGATTTCCATTAGTCAACCAACAGAATAAATTGTAAACAATTTTAATAATAAAAAGATTCCAAATATTTACTGTTTCAAGCTTCTCAAATTAGAGGATTTGCTGATTTTCTCTGATATATATCATTGTTAACTGAATATCTTTGGGTTTTGGACTGTTGGAAGGACAAAAACAAGCAATGCGAGAACTTGTTAGTGATGTTTTTTTCTGTTTCGTAGACTGAACAATGACTAATCAGGAAAAAAATAAAAAATTGACAGAATGATCAATAAAGAAAATAAGTATTAGTTGCAGCCCGGGACAAGATTGTCTTTTATTTTGGCACAAAATCGACATCAGAATGTATTATATACTGTATTTTATTTGAGGGATATATTCAGTATTCAATGAGTAGTATCACCAGTCTGCTTTAAGAAAAGCCATGTTAGAGTCTAATAAATTTATTCCACCGAACGGAAAGATTGAGAAATCATTTGAGTTTAAGTGACAGATGCTTCTCTTCACTACTGTGCGGCGCATTGTAATCACTTGAATGAATACAGCTTGACTAATTAAGGTTATGCAGTTGGCTGGCTCTCTCCAAACAAAAGCCCAAGTAATGTGGATTGTGTTGTAGAACAGCCCCCATAGTATAGTACAGATGAGAGCAGAGTTGATGTGCTGTTCAGTCCGATGTGTCAGTTGGAGTAAGTGCTAGAAAGATCAATCAGTCTAGCACTTGATTTTCAACATCACATTCATGTTTCCACTTAGCTAAAGATACAATTTTGTTGTGGGATAATAAGCTCATAAATTGATTTACTGTACTGTCTAGCTGCAGCACTCTCAGCCCCGCTGTTACCATGACGAAAACACTGAGGAATATGACTGTAACAAATTAAATAGAAATAGCTGATGACTAACAAACACAGCCAGTGCAGATGATGATGACTGAAATGCGTTGGATAGCCATTCCTGATCTCGCTGTGCATGTTTGGCACAGATAGAGTCCAAGGACGCACAAGGCCTTTGATCCTGTCTCTGGGGCGTCCCAGATGTTCCAGCGCAGGGCAATGTCAAGTCTGGTTTATTTGCAGAGGTAATGCCCAGCCATTATATGTACAACTCATCCATCAAACAAAAAGGAACATTTCAGGAACGCTTTTTTCTTTGCACGACTGAGCAATTGAGGTTTGTCAGTAAAGGGAGTCTTGATAGACCATAACCACATCTTCAGCTACATGTGCTTTAAAGGGCCCAGGACACAATGTTTAGTGAGGGCACCCATGGGACACTTCCTCTCCTAGTTAATGCAGATGTCTGAGGATGTTATCTATCATTTGAAGTAAAACTAAATGGGATTTTTCATTTCCATAGATGTCATTGAAGTAGAAGTTGTCCTTCCTGAAATCCTGAATAATTTTAATCATAAGGAACTCATTTGAGTGCACTCTGACTGATTGGAACGGCTTTGAAAAAAGTCTCAACCAGTAGGTGGCAGTATGATACCTGAATCTACAACTTTCCAAATCAAGACTCCTCAATCATCACTAAGAGAAAGAACACTGACTATTTCAATTGACAACTTATACAATAAATCTGCTCCAGTTATTATATACAAAGTGGTATTTGATATTATTGGATATTTACCCTTTTATTATTATTATATACTATTACAGATTAGACATTCGTATTGAAATGCAAAGTCTGATTTGGCCGTTTTATCACAGCACAGAATAAAAGCAGGCACTTTATCCAACTGTATTATTTGCTGAGCAGAGATTTTGGCTTTAGCAATCAATTTGAAAAGCAAAGAGGAAAACATATTTTATATCAAATAAAATACTGTAGCATCTGACTAAAAGATCAGCCTGAATTTTGGCGTGATCTATTGATTTAACTGTGAATGACATGCACAGAGTGTTTCCAATCAGCTTTATATAGTGTGACTAATGACTAATGCGCTGCTTAAAAACCACTCCCATCCTTAGGCTAAATTGCTTTGAAATAAAACTTGATGGGATATAGTTTAAGATTAGGAGAGTACTTTTCTGATTTATCTTTCCATTTTTTAAATTTTTTAAAAGATTCCTCAATTACGAAAAATTCTTTTACATCGAAAGATTTGTTTTTGGTTCTTTTTTCACGTCAAAAACAATAAGGACATTTTCTTTAGCTTTCTCTTTGTAAATATTTGGAGAAAAAAAAAAACAACAAAAAAACGTTTTCCCATTATTGATTTAAATAAAACTGCTGTGGCAGTTCACCTTTGTGATATTTACAACATCCTTCACTTTGCAACCCCAGTGCAGTATTTACCAACAATGCTTGGAATCTTTTGTAAATGCTTTCTTCCGATATTGACGGTATCACTCTTCCAACTGGCAGGATGAAGGGGTAGGGCGCTCTTGTAAATGCATATGTGACACCATTTTCCTTCCAACTATAGCTTCAATCCCCACTGAAAGCAATTAAAAGGTAGCTGAAATCCAGAGGACCTAATGGGTTAATTTCTGGGCTTGTTGCTTCGGCAATCCAAACACGTGAATTCTCTTTGTTTGTTTCGCAACTGAGCTCAAGGTGGACTTTTTTATTGACTCTTGTCAAGTCACAAAATGATGAAACTTGTGGCTGCACTGAAAACAACAGGCTTCCTGGATCAGACGTAATGCGAGGGACGCTGAATATTTTTGTAGCTTATTAAGTTAGTTCTCAAAATGTATTTCCTTCGGTTTTTAAAAAAGGGAAGGCGCTTGTACAATCTACAACATTCACTGCCTCTACTCAGAATTAGAGATTTATTTTCTGAGGAGGAAAAAAAATCAATTAGTGCTAAATTTATTCATGGATTTCTGCGATCAATGCGAGTCCACTCAGAGGGGCTCGGTGGGACCCAGTTCATCCCAGTTAATGTGTTTGAAGGGGAATTACCATTGATGTTGTTTTCCCTTCCTCTCAGGTCAAAGAGCATCTCGGAGATGTCACGGCCCTCCTGCCACACGAGAGGAACTTCCCTCCAGTCCTCACCGTTACCCACAAGACACCTGGACAGGAGAGAGAGGTTGGCGAGGAGCAGCGGTTGATGTGGGGGGGAAAGACAAATCAGGTTGGTGGGCTGTGCTGAATCTAACATACCCACTGTCAGGGAGTCTCTTACTAGGGCTAATTGTGAATCCAATCAAGGCTGGGAATACAGCCTATTGATTTACCCCACTAAACACACACAATAAGCAAATACAGAGGGAATACATTATGTGTGGATTCACTCACAAATGGCTTTTATGTCCGGAGAATATTCATATAATCTAAACTCTCACTCCACGTTATACTGGTCTGCTAGGTGTAAAACAGCTGTTCCTCACACTCTCTTAATTGGCTGCAACCACTGTAATTTTAATTCACATGACCTATCATGACTTCTTGATTGTTTTCATAATTCTTGCATACTTCATCATGCTGCTCCGAAAGACATGCGTTGTGATCCTCTGAAATGTTCCTTCAAGGATATTCTTCTCGCTCTCTGTATTGATTTCAAACAGTTCCTGCACACAGGCTATATTTCAGGTCAATTAGACATATTTGGGCATTTGCAAATCATTTTTTTCTCTCAGATCCTGGGGCTCTAAAACTGCACTTTTGGCCCTAACAGCACTGCTCAGATTCTCTGTGGAGCTTGACATTTTGATCTGCAACAGAGACTAAATGATAACCGTTTCCTTGTAAATACTGTTGCCTGCGGGGGAGGGTTTAAATAGACCAAGAAGGACTTTTCACTCACTCACTTGTTTATATTCACAACTCATCTAAATATGGACAGCTAAAGCATTTAGAATATAGAGTGCATTGCATGGAGCAGTGTGAGGCTGCAGAGTACAGTAAGTAGTGCAAGGGGAGACCCATAATTACAGCAAATTATCGTCAGTAATTTTCTAAATTCCTCTGCTTTTACACTTACAATTATGTAATTATGACCTTTTCCCAGAAAGATAGCGAATAGGTTGCGATTGTTCAGTTCGGGCTTTGTTCACTAGACAGTATAATTCCAATATCTTTCTTTCTGTCACTCTCTTTGTTTTGTTTTTCTTTAAAGAAAATGTCTCTAAAGTTTTTTTTTTTTTTTTTTTCTGTTTTCTGTTCATGTATGAAAGAACAAGCTGCCTTTGTTTGAAGTGTTTGGTCTTGGCATCTGTGATCACTCTCATCAGGCCTCTCCTCTCGCTGAGAGCAAAAACTCTCCATTTCATTTATTTTTATTTCAAACATATCATTGACTGCTGTCTGATCTCGCATCCACATCTAAGAGAAAGTATTTATTTGAATCTAACTAACGCCCCTCTCTTCAACAATTTTAAATATAAATGGAGGAGGAATCGATTAGTCACTCACTGATTTTTGTATGTTTTCCCCTCATGTCTGAAAAAACATGAAACGAGTAAATAATTCCTTTTACGAATAAGTGTGGAGATTGGATGGAATACTTATTTTGCCTTTAGAGAAAGTCAGTGCTGAAGTTTGACCCCTGTGTATTGTCATGACAACCTAAGGTCTCTGACACTTCATGGCAAATAGATGACAACATCCTCCTACTACCGTGAACATGGTGAACTGGCAGCGCCCACACAGGGGAAGATTTACATAAACACTTTTTAATTGAGCTGCAAATGTTGTCATAAGATGGAGTCATTATTTTAGCACCCCTAAGGGGAAAATCTGCTCATGCAAAAAGAAAAAGAAAGTCAGCCAGTCACATTATGCCCGATGTGAGGCTGCACAGATAGTATAATATTACATTTTTACAGTGGCGCTCTGAGCCTTTCCCAGATTGCTGATAGTGTTCAGCGCTCGGCGGCTGGCTCCAGGGAAAGATTGCTCCATGTCACATCCTTATCAAAAGAGCGTTTTGTTCCTTCTTGCACATACAGTTCTTATTCCACAAGAAGGCCTGTGATCTGTTATACGTGTGTAGATCTTTCTTCAGTACCCCCCCCAATGCTCCGCTGAAGATCAATTGTGTTTGTACTGTATGTGAATGTGTATCAAAGAGTCCCCACAGTCAATGCCTCCACTTATAAGGTAATGTACTGACACAGGAGATTCCACAGGGACTGTGCAGAGCTCTCCGTGTACAGCGGCTGTTCAGCAGAGGGAAGGGTTGGGAGGAGGGGGAACACAGCAGTCATATAGCGTGGGAGGAGGAAGCTGGATTGATAACACACACCACTTACACAATACTATCTTCAAGTGGAAGACAAATATATACCTACATGCAAAGCAATGCAAACGTATATGTACATACGTTGTCAGGAGCTGGTTTCAACATGAAGGGCTCCTGACCTGAGTGTTAGCCATGGTGATTAATCTCCCATCGAACACCTATTCTGTTTCACAGAGCCACAGGGGAATACACTGTCAATGAGAACTTTCATAGCAGCAAAAACACTCACCCAGTTGTTTTATTAATCCTTCAGACTTATGAAGGCAGCTGTCCATGCAGAAGGGGAATTATTCCCATGCATTTCAATATTATATTGACCTTATAACTAGGCAAGTTTAAGTCATAAATCCATAGTTGCTCTTGTCTGAGAAGTGGGTAGCCCGGCGCTCACCAGCTCCTCCTTCCTGCACTCGCTCTTTTACAGCTGAGGTGGGAGGCAGGTCAAATACAAGGCTGGGGTTTTGCTGGATTTAACCCAGCCAAAGGAGAGAGGTGGGAGGATGCAAGTGATGGTCTGTGCCTGTGTGTGTGAATGTATGGGTGTTTAAAAGCAATAGGATGTGGGGTGCATTGTCCTTTTTGATGTGTATATGTGCATTTCTACGTGCGCGTATGAATGTGTGGATACATAAGCAGTGACAGAAGGTGACCTCTCTGTCAGTGGTTTATTATGTCCGGTTCATTTGCTAGGCCAGACTCCATTGGCTGTCAGTTTTACTGCCTGACTGTGTCAGCTGGACAGTGTTAAGTCTGATGGAGTGTTTTTGCCTCTGAAGCCATCCTGAACAGAAAGGCAGGGAGAGCAGTATAACAGGCTCAGTGACAGGTTCTCAAAACAGGCGGGCCATGAATATGCAAGCTCCTCCACAAACAGCCAGGAAAAAAAACTGCTTGATGTGGCTGAATCTGAAAATAAGCAATTTTGCCATACTCAAGCAGCAGCACTGACACTTTCAGCATATTTCCCTGAGAGTCTCACTGTCTACGCAATTTTATTTCTGCAGTCGGAGTTAGAGGACAGAGTTTCTCCCCTGTTTCATCACTAAATATTAAATAATGTTTCACTTTACTGTCACAACATAATGAAAACAGGAAAGGCATGTGCGAAGGGATAAAAAGAAATCATAATCAGGTATTTTTGAGAAGTTATGATATCTGTGCATTTTTTAATTATGTGATTTTGCACGAGTAACATGTCTTGATCGATTGGGATAAGGACCTCCTCTTAGCTCCAAATGTGCTTCCACCCCTCCCCTGTTTAATGCAAATTTAGCAAAGATGTGCCTTTGATATTGAAATGATCCTACTGCATTCCTACAAACATTTCAGCCGATGAAAAGGAACTGTGTGTGCACTTTCTTACTGTAAGTTACATCTACCTCACCTCAACCCCAAGTTTCTTTGGGACCTAGAATTTCTATTTGTTAAGAACAACTGATATTATATCTACAAATGATTTAAAGACGTTATAACAAGTTCAAGACACAACAATTTCTCTCACATTATATCAAAATTTTATACCTGGAATAAACACAGCACAAAAATTGACTAAGATGAGGTGATTGTGACATAATAACTGAGTTTTGGTACCGAGACCAAATTGAGGCTGGAGCTAATGATATTTTTTGCAGATTTTTCTTTTTATTATTTCTTCATTAATTGTTTGAGTTTATAAAGCATTAGAAAATAGTGAAAAATGCACATTACAATTGTTTTGCTTTGTCCAGCCAATAGAACGACACATTTGAGAGGCTAGAACCATCAAATTATTGGTGTTTTTGCATGAGGAAGGACTGAAGTTGCTGATTAATTTTCTGTTGATTCACTAATTGATTACATGAATAATTGTTACAGCTTTAAGACAGTACTTTTTGATCCCTTATTTTGAAGAATATGAACATGTTTTTCTATGAAACTCACAAAAGAAGCTAAACTCAAATGTTAAATGTCTTGCCACAAACAGATGTACAAGACAAAATAATTTTATTTAAAATTAAAGAGTCAAGGGAAATCGAGTACAGTAAGAATTTGTGCAAGGATTTGAATCCAGCTTTGGGTTCATGACTTGGGTTCATAGTTTTTAATACTCTATGCTGCATATAAAATGTACAATAACCAGACTTACAAGTGAATCATTGGTTATAGAGGACATACGCAATCTAGGGGATTTACTGAAGTGGGTTTCTGCTGGGGTTTGTAAAAGCACAAAGTCAGGGATATTGTTTTGGTATACATGTGCTTAAACAAGACAAATACAATGATTACACTACATGTAATAGTAGCGTCTGTGTGGGTCCCAGGAGCCTCAGCCTTGTATGTTTTTTCACAGTTAGTATCTTTTCAGGACACTGTGTTGTGTGACCCTGGGGATTGCTCTATGAGGTTATAACAGAACAGTTTGTCTGCAACTGGATAGAAGTGTCTTTGTGTTACAAGCAGCCCTCATGGAAAATGCACACAGGCCCAGTGAGAGTCCCTCTGCAACAGAGACAGCAGCCCCGACCTCACGGCCCGGCTCTCCTGAAGAAACAACACACTGCCTCACTAATTACCCACTATTGTTTAGATAAGCAGTAGTAGAGTTACTGGCTCGTTCTTCCCTCAACTGTCTAGTTCTTGTTTTTCTGTTGCGTTGTTCACATATCTTGTAGATAGCAGACAAACGATTTGCAAACAGCTTGATAGAGGTATCTTTTTGTCTCCTGCCAGGTGCTTTGTCGACAGCAAATTTGGAGGAAATCTCAGGAAATCAGATGCTGTGTGGGATATTACTATGAAAAGGGTTCAGGACAGGATCAGATTGGCCCACAGTTAAAGTTCTTCTGGTCTGGCCACCGTTTTGTACGAGGGGAAAGGGTGGTGATGCTATTAACTGTGCTCCTTTCCTGTTTAGAGGAAGGGGCTGCGCATTCCTGGACACACACACACTCACTCACACTCATGGGCACTTATGAAAACATTCTTGTACATGAGCACCACCTAAACAAACTTTACACTTAGTATACATTTTACGGAAGATACACACGATTGTGCACTCACACATCTAAATGCATGCGCATGCCTTCCTGCTCTGACACACTCGCTCACTCAATGACTCTATCTTCCTCCCCTACTTTGTCTCTCCCTCTCACTCCCTTTACTGGAAGGCCACTCTGATAGGCCCCCTCATAAGGAGAGACACACCATCCCAGTTGATTCCAGGGGGAGTCCTTCAGAAGCAGCACTTCCAGTGGCTTCAGTGCATTAAAGCTTTTACCTTTTGCTTCTAAAGGCATCGGGACAAAAACAGGCCGAGCTCTTTCTCTCCACCAGGGAGAGAGAGAATGCATTGTCTTGTGAGGACACTGATTACTTAGGAATCAGTCATCAATTATTCAAACGATGGCATACAGTATTGCCTCCACCTTTAGTGACAAGACGGCCTTTCAAGGCTGGGAAATGCAGAGACACACCCTGCCTGGTCCACAAGAATCAATACAGGCCTGGGTAGTTTGCTTCCTCTCTTTCGTTTCGGTCTGTCTCGCTCTCCATGCCAATGTTGGATTTGGGGCCCTGGCATTACACGTTTGGGAAACCTTGAAGTGCCAGCTGCTGAGGAGGCCACAGGGGTAAGGCAGGCCACCATGGAGGCCTGCAGGGTTTGGAAACAAGCCCTTGGCTTGTCCCTCAGTTTTCTCCGCCGCCTTTTTGTCAAATTCTACCCACTCCCGTTGGTTTCTCCACTGCCTCTTGTCTTAACTCAGCTGATTAGCTGTAAGTGAGCCTGATGAATGTCCGCCGTTCATCCACAACACCTGGTTCTCAGGAGAGTGGAGGTTGAAGCTGCCTCAAGGATGGAGACAGACGAAAAAAGGGGACTTTCTCTTAGGGCAGTCCAAAGATGGGACCACCCAGGATTTGCATACTTGAGGTTTTTACTTTGCTTTCCTTCCTTGCCTCCACTCAACGGTGTTGCCGAGTTTTCCCTGGACCAGACTTCTGGCACACCTCACACACCCGCTCCTTAGTCACTGTCACTGAAACACAAAGAGCCCAACACACATCCCTATGTCCTGTCCCAGACTGTCTGACCTCCCCTCTCTGGAAGCTTTAACTGCCTTGCAATGTTTGCTAATAGACTATCCTCTTACTCTGCTGCGGAGCCAGAACCCTTATTTTGAACAACCACAGACCGCTAAAAAAGGTCAAGCATCTTAGGCCAAAAAGCCAATTAAAGAAATAAAGTGTAATTCACACCTGAGCAGCTAAAGTGAATGCTTCTCTTTATTGTTAGCTTTTTTTTTTTTATTATCACGTTTCTAGCCTGCTGGTATTCTAGAGAGCTTTCCTGACTGTGTCAAGGTCAGTCTGCACGCCACTGCTGTTTATTTGCAAGCCATTTGGCCTCTTAGAATATGCCTGTGTTGCAGCTTATGACATGAAAGAAAATGTGGACGGGAGAAGAAAAATCATAAGGGTGAGGAAAAGTATGGGAGGAGCAAGAGGGAGAGCGAGAGAGGTGGGGGGGGGGGGGGGGGTTGCTGGAGGAGTTGGATAACAATGGCATGAGTCCAAGGTTGGCTAATAGTATCTGACACACTGCAATTTTGAGGCTTATATCAACATTGTTTTTACAGCTGTAATTAAGCCACCTAATCAGAAGCACATTGGTCGGGACAGTCTGGGGCTGTGAGGGGGCAGACACACAGTGAGCTGTGTTCAGCCCTGCGGCAAGGCAGCAGCACCGCACTGGGCTTGGGCTAGGTGGAGGCCAGCCAAGGGAACTGTGGGTGGGAGAGCATCCTGAGTGTGACACACACATGCACACAGATGTACACAAGGGCTGTGCATTGTGAACCAAGGCCACACTGAATGAGTACAGATATGGGGAGGGAGTTATTTTTTTTTTCTCTGCATGCATATGTGTGCGAGTGTGTGTATGTGTGTGTGTGTATTTGTGAATTTTTGTGGTAATACATCTGTCTAAATTGTGTTTTTGGCTGTGTGTTGCAGTAGTCTCCTGCTGGCGTGCATATCTGCGTTTATCAAGTGCTCAGTTATGCCCAAATCTTACTTATGCACGCATGTGTGCTCAAGTGCATTTCCATGTTTGTTCAGTGGACGTTTTATGGTGTGTGCCTGTGTGCAGAAAAGAACAGCGTGCAAATGTGTATATGAAAGCGAGAGGGAACATGTGCATGTGTGCGGTCGCCTCAGCCCCACAGAGGTTCACCCCACCCTTGTCAGGGCCCAGTGCCGAGTCACCCAAGTCTCAAATGGCAACAGCACACAGACAGGCGCACACAGACACACACACATACAGAGCAGGACGCAGAGCTCAGCTGGGGCCAAAGTCAACAGATGAGCTGGTCTGAACTGGCTCGCTGTGTGTTCTGATTGTAAATTGCACTGGTGATGATTAGAGAACTCCAGCACAGGATGTCGACTCTTAAAACTGTCCAGAGAAAATAATTTTCTACTATGTTCAGGAAACTTTTTTTTCTTTCTCTCCTTTACACTGCTCCCCACTCCACCCCCCCCCCCCTTTTTTTCTCCCTCCCTCCCTCTTTAATTTAAACATCATGGGGCTGTATGTGAGGAGGTGGAAGGAGTTGGTGTGTAAATTGGTTTAAGGCCTCCAGAGTAAAAAAAAAACAGACAATGGAGGTTGTTTAGAGTTCCATCTTATCTATGCTAGTGCAGACCTATAGATTTTTTTTTTATGCGTGTATGTACATACCCATGCATGGACTTAAAATATTCCTTTAATGACACAATGTATTATTTCTATGAACATCTGCATGCATTTGTCTTGATCGGTGTGTGTTTGAGAACAGGTTATTACATTGTGATATTTCACTGCATCTAGGAATGTGTGCATTAACAGCATTACTTAGTTGTTTATTTCAGTGTGGCTGCCACAAAGTGGGCAAGAAGATCAATGAGGGTTTGTGTAACAGAGCCAGAGGTTGATGGGGATGAATGATTATTGTTCTGCTCTTTACCTCCTACTCACTGTGTCATGATGTCATCATCCTGAGACACACAATACTGGGCCAACCCAGCTTGTTGTTGTTGTTTGCTACATCCCCGCAAAAACCACAGCTGTCTGACTCATCACTCACTGACATTACATTGGGCTTGTTAAATGGATTGTACAGAGAAACAAACCTAGATTGATGGATGGCTTTTTGATGTTGATTACTTTGGTATTCAAAAATATTTTGGCACCAATGAACATACCTAAAATGACAAGCCACTAAAGTCAGTGTATTTGACTGGACACTTGAGCAGGGTTTGCTGAACGTCCCGCAGTCTGGAGCCAGCTGGCAGATTCTTGTCCCACATTCTTGCACCCCTGCTGCGTCGCCCAGCTTGGTGACCATGAATGTGTTAGCAACTACTGAGTCCTCTCACCACGTCCTTCAGCCTAATTCAGATTTATGTTCTTTTTAAAGACTTTGCCATTCCCTTCCTCTACAGATGACATTTTTGCTTCAGAGAGTCATATGGTATAGTGTATACATTGATTCATTTTTCAAACATGGAATGCTTTGAGAGAGTGAACGAAAGGATAGAGGCGAAGAAGGAAAAGAAGGAGGGAGAGAGGAAGACAAGTTTGTGTGACTCGTCTGGAACAGTGTGTCGCGGCTTGCCTCGGGTTTGGCAGTAGTTTCTCTCTCCCTCCCCTCTTACTCTCCCTCCTTCTCTCCCACCTCCACAGAAATGTCCAGCTTGATTTAATCATGGAGGCAGAAGGGAAATCAAACTGGGCGTGGGACCAAAAGCCTCCATGTGGGGACAGGCCTGGTCCTGCGACCTAATCGACCCTGGGGGCAAGCAACAAATAGTCAGCGAGTTTGTGAATGACAGTCTGTTTATATTTGTGCAATCATGTCTCTGTATGTGTATGAGTGTGACTTGAGGAAGGGAATGAGGCAGGGGGTGTGTGTGTGTGTGTGTGTGTGTGTGTGTGTGTGTGTGTGTGTGTGTGTGTGTGTGTTAATGTGTCCCTCAGGTGGCAGCAACAGCACAGTCGCACACAGTCTCGTGCTTGACATGAAGGTGGGCAGAGTATTTCCTATCCCACCATCCCCTCCTCCTCCTTTTCCTGCTGTGCGGTTCAGACGGCAGGGCCAGCATTAAATTCCTGTCGACAAGCTCCGGGTGGGGAGTGGGCCATGTTTGCCGTCGCTGTGCCCCCAGGCCCTGCAGGAGAGTCGCAGTCTTTTCGTTAACATGCTGCACCTCTGTTTTCCTTTTGTTCCTCCAAATTTTTTTCCTCTCTCTTCTCCCTTTCTCTGCTCCCCTCCCTCGTGTTTCATGAGTGTTTACGCAAAACGACGGTTCCTCCTCAGCTCGCCGGCTTGTGGTTCACCGAAACAAATAAATAAATCCATGAGGACACACACATTCATTCACAAACAGTCTGCGCGTACCCCACAAGCACATAACAAGATGAGAGATGGAGAGAAAATGTAAGCTGTGGGAAGAGAAAGTAAATTAAAAACAAATCATGGCATGGCTATGGAATACAACTGGCGAATGGAAGAGACAACTAACTAAACAATGGCCACGGGATTCTCTGGCTTTCTCATCTGTGTTAAACAGTAATCAGAAATTGTCCAGATTTAACCCTCCTGCAAATACCTTTGCGGTATGACTCATTCTGCTGAGTCTCACGGTTGTAAAGATGACATGAGATTCTTAATTTAACTCAGCAACATGGTAAGAGGACAGTTTAGAGAGGACCAACACCTTGTCTTGCTGAGAGCATGTTATTATAGTCTCAGTGTAACCCAGCCGAGGACTGGCTCCAACAAGGTAGTGTGCAGCATGTATTCAAACTGCAGTCATAGGTCATGTGGGACTTAGTGTGTCTGTGTGTGTGTGTGTGTGTGTGTGTGTGTGTGTGTGTGTGTGTATTTGCGCGTGCGTATGTGTGTGAATTCAGTGTTCAGGAGAGGGACTTGGATGTGAAAAGACCCAGATTTATACGTTTGCTCTCGGAATATCCCCGAGATATGTTGGAGGCAGCAGGGGGATTTTATAAAAGTCTTCTCCGGTTTCTCTGCTTCAGCATTTTGTCGTATTGAGGACATTACGTGGTGACAACAGGCATTAAAATACTGCCCCCTCCTCCTCTTTTCCCATTCACACCCGTCTGTCTCTCTTCCTTACTCCGTCTCTTGCTTAATTCTTTTCCAGACTGCTATTTCTTCCTTGAAAACACGGTTACCGCCAAGTCACAGTTAAGCTATATAGATGCTCATATTTTTCTTCAGTGTAAAATGATATAATTAATTCAGCTGCACTTAAATGACATTTGATGGAACAGATGACCTGGACAATGTGGTTCATGGGAAACACTGGGACAACAAACATACAGGCCTCTGTATGTAAAGTCTGTCTTGAAATTGTTCTTAGCCACATCCTTCTCTGACAAATAATGAGTCTTTCCCTCCCTGATATGTTGCTACTTCTACTATTACAGCGAGGGCTTCATTTCAAAGGCTTTTTCCTTGAAGCTAAATACTTGTCTTATTCTAATGGTACTCCTGAGAACAGACCGCTTATCCTGATATGAATTGAAAATTCACTAAAAGAAGCTGCCATGGCATGGAATTTGAAGCATAAAACATGGAACAGGGCATAATACTGGAGAAGCCGATGCAGAAATATTTACACAAAGTTCCAGTTGTATTATTAATATACAGTATGTGCTAGCAAGGTTCACTCATATTACATGTTTGAGACTGAGAAAAGCTAGGAGGAAAATGCAGTCAAAACTCAAATGCATGGCCTGTCAGGAGCATATTTCATTGCGCGACTACTGTATGTGGCATTATATATATATGTGTGTGTGTGTGTGTGTGTGTGTGTGTGTGTGTGTGTGTTCATGTGTGTTATGGGTGCATGTGTGCTTGCTGAAGACTGTTCTGACTTTCAGCCAGATTAAAACCCAATTCATGACTAGGGTTGCTGTTTCCACAGCACCATAAAGAAATCATTTAGGTCAGAGGAAATAATTAAGTGTTATTAATATTGTGCCAGTGCTCTCTTTGTGGATATGGATGTTAAAGTGAACTGGAAGACCCAAGATGGTCTGTTTGGGTGGTTGACTAGATGTGAAACCACATGAGTGTCCTTGGGACTAGCAGGTTCGCCTGTGTGTATGTGTGTGTGTGCGCGCGCGCGTGTGCGTGTGTGTGTCTGGGCAAGTGCATGTGTGCATAAGTATGTGTATGTGTGTCTCCACCAGCTCTGGCAGGAACTTGGGAAACCACTGGGAGCTCCTCCAATAGTACCTAGTGTGGACTCATTTGTTGACTCAGTGATGGTTAGAGGGGCAAGTGTTGCCATCTTAACACCAGCACAGCCGATTGGGAGAGAGACACACACACACACACACACACACACACACACACACACACACACACACACTGAGAAAAGAACATTAAGTAGTGCTTTTAAGAGGCCTTCAGTATATAGCTGGAGTGCCTCCTCCTCATGGTAATCCACAGTAGTTTCATACAATTTGAATGACAAAATACACTGGCGGCCAAAGGGGTGCATTTGGTTGAGGCGAGAGGAGAGACTGGGTCCAGCGCTACACTGCAGCTCAGGTGTGCTGTGAAACTCTGGATGAAACCACATGCCTATTCTCCAGTTGCACTCCTGGACTCTGAGCCTTGAGAAAGGACTTTATTTTCCCTTACCTAAAATGGTCTGGGGTGCAAAAGAAGCTCTGATTCACACATAGCTGGCTGTGTTATTTTTAATTTATTGGACAAAGCCTCAGCTGTGGAAGTCATCAGAGAGATTCTGGTGGTTCAAGCATACTCTAATGCAGCCCCGAACTGTGTATTAATAGTTAAAACTCAACAGCACAATCAGATCACCAAACCAAACAACACTTAGGTCACAGGAACAGTCAGCTCTCTGAGTCTCTTACCTAACTCTCTCAATCTTTTCAGTGGATATCCATAGTGAACAGGATGCCTTCAGGCGCAGCATTGAAGATGTAAAGGTTGAGGAGTATTAAGTATTAAAAAAAATCCACAAGAAATGAGGTGGTGTTATTGCATGGAATAGTTATCTTCATTAACATTTTAGTAATTTCCATCTGGGTATTGCAAGCGATACAAATTTATGCATGTCTAATGGTTACTAATGTTAATTTTCACCTCTCATATTTTGTTTTCACTTATCATGCAGTAATGTGGACCACTGGGGAGCCTATTGTTTAATAGGAAGGGCAGATATAATTTCAGCACAGTGTGTTAAAACACAGGGAGTTGCATCTGGTGAATGGTCAATATCCTCGATCGATGCTGTTCAAATTTGGGAAGCCATAGGGCCTGACAGCTATGAATTGTATTATTTTGGGCAGAGTGAAGAATGGATGAATTGGGATTGTTATGTTGTGGGAATTTAAGCCCAATATTTATTTTCTGTACTTACATGATTTGGAGTTTGGGGTATGAGGCATTTGTTTTGGGTCAAGTCACTCCAGGCACATAAAACTTTAGTTCCTAAATTTTATAGCAACTCAACATATAATTTCAAAATATACAGTGTCAGCTACATAATAGCTCTGTCTTTTGCTTTTATCACTGCAGTTTCAAGCAAAGTACAGCACATGCTTGATAAGGCATTGTGATTAAATAATGACACTACTACTTCATATTTCCTCATTCTTCAGGAAGAAGTTAATTTCCTTAAGAAGGGAAATAAGACCGAAGCATTCCAATGTGCTCTAAATTGGAGAAGAAGACAATTAGGCTGGCTTGTGGCTGTCAGTCAGCCCACTGTTGCAAGGTGTTTTAAGAGGTGAAATCAAGCAGGCGAACTACGGGAGAGGTGGTGTAGTGAGATGGAGAGGCCAGGCAGCCAGGGGGCTACACTAGAGTAGCCGAGTGCTGAGGAGGGAAACACCATTGTACTGTTCGTTTGGAGACATTCTGTCAAAGCCGGCCCAAGCTGACACCTCGGATCACAGTTTGATAGACGGAAGAGTAGCTCTCGCTGACTAGGTCCTATTAAGGTGGATGTTTTCAAAGTTTAGGCCTGGCACTAGGGAAAAAATAGGAAGGACACAGAGGGGAAGTGGAGCCTGAGCGGAGCTGACATGCTTCAAGACCCTCTTCCCTAAACGGGCAGTCGGGGGTCAAATCGCTTTCTTTCCTTCACCCACTCTGGCTTGGTGTCCAACTTACTGAATGTCTAATAGAGAGCTGGAGAGCCACACAATGCTCCACGAACACACACACTAGCACAGTCACATTTGGAAATACACACTCATATCATGCACATACACACAGCAAACTACAACGCATGCACGGACGCATGTTAACACGTGCTTGCAAGCGTTCATGCAAGTGTAGATCCACACAAATGTGCATATCTGCATATGTAGTTTTGTGTTTTATAGTGAGAAGACCGAGTCGTGTCCAGTAGGATTAGTGTACGTAGGTTGCCATGCAAGACCGTTTGTACCCCACTGCATCCCCCTCTCCTGGATCAATGCTCTCCCGCTGTCACAGTGCAGTGAACAGGCAGAGGCAGCCAAGAGAGGCCTGCTAGACCTACAGAGTCACAAAAGCATTGAGAGCTAGTAGAGGGGGGTGGATGATGGGGGCAATGCTTGAATGTGTGTGTGTATGCACACTGCTAGTCGTCAGAGAGGGGCGAAAGCAGACACACTGCACCTTGACCACCTATTATGAAGCTCTTTGCCGCGATGTCAAGTGAAAGCAAGTTAATTGGGTGAAGCTGTAGAGCATGTTAGGGCGGTGGTTGAGGGCTTGCCGGCTTGACAGTTGAGTGTCAGTGGGACCCAGTCAAGTGTGGCTGAGAGACAGAGCCCTGTCACCGGGCCTAAAGCAGGGCCGCTGGGGCTGTTAGGGAGAGAGACCAACCCCTCCCTGCACACATATACACACGCACACACGCACACACACACACACTGACATGTGCACCCAATTACATTCACTCATCCCCTCTGGTGCACGCCCACACTCTGTCACAAATGAAGATTATTTCAGAGTTAGTTAAATAATTACCTTTTCTTAAGTTAAAAGAATAAACCTGGTTTCATTATAACAAGTTGGAGTGATGATAAAATAATAGTTAATCATTGATTGTTGACCTATGACAAAAGTTAGGGATTTTTTTTTATTGCTTGTGCAGTTAATGGTGCACATGGAATAGAAACCAAATAGACGCCAGCATGTTTTTGTTAAATTGTTTTGAATATATTTTACAAGTTTATTTATTGCAATAATTATATCAAAGGGAATGTTCATAATATCTCTGATTAATATATCTTATAGTTGTATGTATTGAACAGAAATCATTTTTCATCAGGTCATCACTGTCAGTCAAACCATGACTCATATTGTTATTTTATTTGCCTAACTGACCAAATTGTATAATTGTTATAGTGGTTTTATTGTACAACATAACTGCAAAACCCAGAATTTTTTTCCTGTAATTCCGAAAACCCAATTACAATACCAGTATCCTTGACTGTTTTGAACATTATCTGCGTTTTCAGTGATTTGAATTCCTCTTTTCCCTGAGTGTATTCACTAATTTAACAGAAATGAGTGGGCGACCTGACAAGTTATTGACAAACCTAACCAGAACTTAACGAAAGAGGCCCCAAATATCCACTGTTAAGCGATTCCCCCGGGGAGGGTTACAGAGCAGCTTTGCAGATAGTGTCGGAGGGTTGCGGGATGCCCATTTATCTTCCTAAAGCTCACATTCAATCTCCATCACACTGTCAGATGGAAATGAGACCCCCTCTTTTTTTACCATTGACACTCCAGAAGTGCTACTCAGTGCCCCTCTCTCAGTATGACAAAAAGACCCTAATTAGAGAGGATTGAATGATAGATGAGAGGAAGATGGCCATGGCCCCTGGATCATTGTGTTTTACACCATTTATGGCTGTAATATTTGTGCGGAGCAGTGTGGGAATCAAGCATGGCAGCAGATCCCCTGCTATGGGTGTCTCAACATACTCAACGATCCATAATGTAGGCCTTATGAAACTGATGGGCCATAACACAGTCTCTATTCTGAAAGGCACAAAGCATTTGACAAGGTTGTTAGGACTTTGTCCGGCCACAGTCACCGATTAGGCTAATTCTGTGGATTCGTGTTTGTATCGGGCAGTGCAGAAGCGTAGACTAGACACGCAGAGCATGTCCCCAAGTTTACATCCAAGTGCTCTGTGTCAAGGTGTTCCTGAATTTCCATTTAAGGCAAAAAAAGTAACAAATTAGTAAATTGAATGCATTTTTTAAATAAAATTCAGGCAGTTGACTTTAGTATAAGGATATAATTGATCAAATCCAACCCTGCAGCTAGACACAAGCCCTTTGACACTGAATGAATCACTTGCCTCAGGCAGCTCTGAAATAATTATGTTAATTTGATTATCCTCCTAACAGTGCAATATTTATGAAGTAACCAATCTCACTGAACCGCATTGCTTTATTTTAAAGGTTGGAGTCATTCTAAAAAATATGCTTTGAAACAAAACAGTTGGATAGGCTTCATTGGAGAAGTCCTCTAATTGGTCTTTAGCACTTACTGAGCGTTTCATATAAACTGTGCAGTTATTCTTACAGTCTGAACCTCATCCTCAAGTATCTCCTAAAACCTGAGTACCAGCTTATTGCAATCAGATACACTTTTAAAATCGAATTCCTCAAACATTTCTACTTCTGTCTAAATGTTCGCCCCCTGTCTGATTCTACTTCATGACTCCCTACTCTCCTGCTAACAGCTTTGTAAACTGCTTAAAGGACCATTACTTCTCCTTACTTCCTCTGTCATAATGGGTTAAATGTACAATAAGCCGTCAAGTCAAGCAGTTAAGTTAAAAGGCTATAAGCAGTCAAATTGTGAACCGTACCGCTGTGATAAAATACTTTTTCATTGCCATCTCTGTGTTCTATTCATCTCTAATGATTCTGATATTAATAGAAACCATTATAAATCAGCATTATGAAACATTAAATTCACCTCAGTATGCAGAAGATCTATTTGTACTTTTCATGGCATATTTTGGTAACCAGAAAACTACAGTTTTCACGGAAGACCATGGTCATGACATTCCATAATAACGCTCATTAATAGTTATAACAATTATCACATAAAACTAGATATTTTGTCGGGTTATTTTAACCTCAGCAGTTGACCTTTTTACTCATTCATTCATTAGATTTAATTTTGTTGTTACTACTGACAGACTGGATTGCTTTTTGACTTTCAGTGAGTTAACAAATTGCGGAATAAAACTCTAAATTTACTAAAGCCAGAAACTATAACCGGGGTACCACATCTCAACATAATGAACTGGTAGCAGGATAAGAAAAAGATAAAAAAGTAAGGTATAATGTTAAGGTCACTATAATTTAACATGTTAAATAGCTTCTTTTTTTTTTTTACTCACTATCATTATTGTTAATGAGGTTATACCATGTTATTTCATCCTACTGCCCACCTCTTAATTCATTGTATTTATGCTGTAATTACATGGCAGTCTATTAGTAGAATTTGGTACTGTGTATTTCCTTAATTGCATAACAATTTAAACATTTCAATGAATGTAATTATACAGGAGCTTTGATGTCACAAGAGATTACTTTTCTTATTTTTACAATCTATTGTAATTAAAAAAAAAAAAAAAAAAAAAAAAAAAAAAAAAAAAGATAAGTTTGGGGGCTAATTTTTAAAAGTTCCTAACAAAGAAAAAAGGGATGAGAAAATCAATAAGCCATTTTAGTCTCTATCTATCAAAGCGGATTCCTTCTTGTCTGTTTTAAAGTGGGGATGTGGCACTTTAATAGGATAGCGCGAGGCTGTTTGAAATGTATGCCAATGATTCCTGTCATTTCATGGCAGCCCGGCCATGGTTCACTGAGCGCCCACTTCTCCCCTGTCAGCTCGACTGGAGACAAGCATTTAGTTGCAAACTTTGAGCAGGTTGCGCAAACCAGAAATGATGTGACTGCTACTTCCAATCCCCATCCTTCTTTTTCATGCTGCAATGCCACTGGCGGTCAAAGAAAGGGGATAGGAGTGCGCTTTCCCTCATTTAACTGAAGAACATGCTGATTTAGTAAAAACCTTAAAGGTGAATAGACAAGAGGGGGGTCGAGATGACAAGGAAAAGGAAGGATGGGGAGGAGAGAGTGAAAGTAGGAGTGGTAAAAGGAGGTAGGAGCTTAACATAGGGTAAGTCAAAGGTTATCAGTTGACCTTTTTTGCCATGTGTCAAGCTCCAAGGATACCTGCTTTGTTAAGTTTGTTGTCATTGTATTAATTAAGCCAAACGCTTGGTTTACATTTGTGTACTTTCTCAACCAGCTTTCATTTCTCATGCATGGCTATCGTCATTTTTCAGGTATATATATAATGTCCCAGCCGCACATTATTACCAATTCCTGTGTTTTAATACTGGGCCAGTAAGTCAGTAACAAGTAGTCCTGCTGGCTAGCTGACAGTTTGTGTGCATCAAGGCCACGGCCCTGTATTTTCTGCCTTGTAGCACACCAAAGTAAAATCGCTTGTCAGGCCGAGGTGTCTGTGAGCTGACAAGATGCCCCAGTGACATTTCAGCTCGAAAGAGCAAGTGTCTTGCAACCGAGTGGTCAAATATCAGAGAATAGGTCAAGCAGGGCGGAGCTGAGTGCTATCCGGAAGGCCAGTCTCTACCAAACGCCAAACGCCCCCTTGACTTTGACAAGTGGGACTGCTGGGGGGTCAGTGAGGGCAGCGAAGGGGCGGCTGTGCGACGGAACAAAGTGATGTTCTGTTGGGCATGGCCAGACAGTGTGCACCTTATTGGCTTCAAAAGGGAAAAGACATTGACATTGATTAATCTTCTTAACCCTCTTGAACATGAAGAGAGTGGTGGGGAGTTTAGAGTGGAGGGGGTTTGGCAGCCCCATAAGATGGGCCACTCCAGTGGTTTGTACGGAGCATGGCCCCCTGAAATGTACTCTGACATTCATTAGAATATCTTTGACACCTATCATGGGGGAGCCAGCAGGGCTGGAGCAGAAAGAGCACTGCCTCCAGTGATCTCAAGTCACCCCCAAAATCTTTTAGATTGCGTCATGTGAGAGGACATAAAGCCATGTGTTGGCTTTGCATTTGCATTCTTGTTTATTGTAATTTACTGAACTGGGGCCACATTAATTAAAACACAAACTTAGAAGGAGTCTGGTAAGTTATGCTAAGATATGGCTAAACAGATCATTTTCATCCACAGTCTTTGGGATAGTCCCCAACTGGTGTTTTGGCACCCAAGCACACTGTTGCCGAGTTGTGAGTGAAACAAAGAAGCACCTGAAAATACGGCAGTGCATGCCTTTGCATATACAGTACCGTGTCAATTCTAACGTCCAGTTGCTGTTATAAATACATAAAAGCCTCTACTTTTAGCTTATGCCTTTGTGTTGTTGTGTTTCTCTGCTGTTTTTGTGTTTTGTTGAATTTTAATGGAAACACAAAGAGAGAAAGAGAGAGAGAGATAGAGAAAGAGAGAGAGCATGTGTCAAAGTCTTGACAGCCATCAAGGCAATACAGCGGTGCTGACATAAATATTTAACACTGAGGGGCAACCTACAGCATGTCATGTCACGGCCGTGATTAGGGTGAACGGTGACCCCCTCTCATATAACATGGTTTCATGTTGGAGAGTGGCGGGGGGGTGCATGTGTCAGCGCTTCATAGGCTTCATATCAGAGGATGGCCGATACTCCCTTTAACCCTCATTTCCATAAAGCCATTCCTTTGGAACAGTGTTCCCCACAGATCTCGACTCCCTACCTGCTTATTCTCCATCTCCAGGTGGTGCAGGATCCTTGCAGAATGAGACGCCTCTGAGACTAAAAGATCAGGCCTGTTCACAGTGTGTGTGTGTCTGTCTGTGTGTGTGTGTGTGTGTGTGTGTGTGTCTGTCTGTGTGTCTGTGTGTGTGTCTGTCTGTGTGTCTGTGTGTGTGTCTGTGTGTGTCACTCTACTTGACATCAGACCTCTTAAGAGCCTGATGGTGTAGGTCGAGGAAGCAGAGCTGTTTATCATTCAGCCAACATCATTTGGTTGTTTCTCATCGATTGGTTCAAAAATGTTTTTCCAATGTTATGTCATTGTTTGCAGGCCGTCAAGGGTGAGCCCCCTGTGAATAATTCCAACCTTAATTGGAAAGAAATCCATACATGGAACTTCACTTGCACACAGGATCACAGTACCTTGAAGAAACAATTATAAAGCATAGAGAGGTAATCAATGGCTGAGCTTCGCCATGAAATGTCACCAAATGAAACTGATAGGGCCCTGTAGTATTAGCATTTATTAATGGGTTTTTTCCATAGTGTGAAGGAAATAAAGTACAATTAAAGATAGCACAGAAGACAATGAAGAGTGACACATTCCATGGTAGCTAAAAACTAATATATATACGTATGTATATAAATCAAACCTCACTTCTACTTTCCAGAGCCTCACTTAATGATTCATCAATTCACTTTGGCAGCTGCTGTCTTACAGCAGTTTCTTTTTCAACCTTTAACCCTCTGGTGTTTATACAATGTTTCTAAATCCTCTAATAATCCACTTAAAGCACCAGAATGATGGTGGAAGCAGCTGACACAATCAAATGCAATTATGCATTCTCTAAACACATCTACAACTTGATAGGCAGAGAGAGGGAGAGAGAGCAATGAACTTGATCTTTTTCTAAATCCTACCCAAGCAACAGGCCACAGCTGCATAATGTTAGAATTTATTCAAGGTTTATTGGGGTCAGGCCTCCCAACTGTAAGCTAACATGTTCGTCATACTGATGCGTTAACCTCCACTATTGATTTGTTGCAGTGATTGCCCCAGAAGAAAAATGGAAAATGCTTAAGAACTAAAACGAAAATTGAATTTTTAGTTCATTATTACCAGTGGATATTTAAAACACTAAAAGATATAGCATGCATTCAAGGATGAAGCAGCTTTTCAAATAAAAAAAAGTTTCTAACTTAGTCTTCCAAAGAAGCGGTGTCTGTATTGAGAAGAAGAACACAAAAGTGCAAACACAAAAAGTTGTCTCCTACTAGGCAAAAGCCCTGTGATTTGATAACAAAAAGAATATATATGTTTGCCACAAAAGTAGGACAGAAGCACTTGACACGATATAATTTACCTTCAGCACTTGGGAGTTTACTCCTTTTCCAGTAGGCTGAGCCGATAGCTCTTCCGGTAGATGACATATTACACCAGTCCTGTGGTCGTGCCCAGGCTCCATCTCTCCAGTTCTTTGTTCAGTCACAAATCATTCTGTGGGCTCCCTTAAGTGCATCTGTGTTTGTTAAGTGCCCAGACCATAGACCGTGGTGTTAATCCAATTTGCCCTTAACATTTTTTCATGCAGTTGCCATGTGGTTGGGTGGTTAAAGGAGGGTAGTGACACACCTGGGAGAAAATGAAATAACTCTCCCAAGGTACAGGAAAGGGATGGACCTGAAACAAACAACACAAGAGGGGATGAAGATGGGCCGTGAGTGCTGTTACCTGTCCCTGTAGTCGTTTACACTCTCACACACACACACACGCATAGGCAGACACACATACACACAGATCGTCACATATAGTGAGAGACAAAAGTCTCTGATTAAATTTTAATGGGAAGCCTTTTTAGGCCAGCTCTATTGTCTTTCCCATTAAAGTCTCGGGGATACTGGTATCTCTCTAGTGAACGGTGACAATAGAATGCCCTCATATACTTTCCTCCCCACCTCTCTAGCAGGGAGACGGAAGTGGGATGTTATTATTATTTCATGCCTCAGAAGAGTCCAGTGCTCACTTTAGGGCTTGGTCACAGCGGTGGAGCATCCTGCTCGGGGAATGCTCTGAGAGGTGCTCTGAGTGCACATACTATTGTTCACTTCAGGTTGTGTGCCATTTTCTTACATGCCCCCTGAGCGGAAGAGAAGCGTTGTTATTTCAGCCTTGCTTCGCATGGTAAAACAAGAAAAGCATTTAGTGCTCCAGAGCAGGTCAAAGGTGACGGGCAGAGTAATTGACAAGCAAACTGTAAAATCCTGTTCACAAGGCCTGCACACAATAAGTAAAACAAAATAAAGTCTTAGTTACAGCAGCAATATGAAAGCAGTAGCTACATAAATGTCAAGTACGGGAAATTTCACAAGCTTTAATGTGTTACAAAGGCCAAAGCCTGTGTGCAAGAAGGTGCAAGGGACTGCACAGAAACTAGTGAAGAAATGTTTCTCAGAATGTTTAGTTTCAAGGTGGTAACTTCATCTGATTACTATTCAACATTTCATGCAGTCGCTAACAAATAAGATTCGAAAACAAGACTCCAAAGCACAATACTATCAATAAAGGTCTGACTAAATCATTTATGGTTCTGACCATCCAACAAATAAATTACACCCTAAAAGACTGTGTTGGGAAACACAAATTGCAATAAAACCAGGATGGGACACTACTATCTCAACCAAACTTACTTATTGATAAGTCACCAATGGTTACTCTCTAGTGTCTCTTCTCCTCAGCCATCTTCTAATTTGTTTTAAAGTCAGCCTTCATTCATTGTCGTCGAGGGAGTCCTGAATTTGTCCATGCTGTCGCTTTTTCACGTGGTGGTTGGCAGAATCAGTGGTATATGTCAGAGGAGTTGCCTTTGTTGGATGCTGCAGACAATGGTGGAGCAGCTGAGTTAAGCTTGCCAGGTATTGGTGTTGTTTGGATTTGTGGTTTGATTCAAGAATAGAGAGGCAGGTGGACCTGAGTGTGGCTATAGTTTAAGTTCCACTAGAGTCTTGCCTTCGCTCCAGAGGGCCTTTAGCTCCCAGAAATCTTCCTGGACTAGATCAATCCATTTGTTAAAGTCTGATTCTGTCAAACCCATGCTTGAAACTGGTTTGCAGAAGTCAAAATCAGTTTACTTTTAGTTCTCCGATGTTATGCCTCGCTACCTCCACGGTCCCATGGGGAATTAAATGTTTTCAGTAATTTCAATATGTATGGACAAAATATAATAAAGACCTAAAACTATATGATTATCAAATGCTTAATTTGGAGAGAAGTCACTATCCCGCTTCAGAGCTTGTCCTCAAGTCCTCTTTGGATTTCTTTTTTTACAATGCCCATGCTTCAGAGCATCTGATAAAAATTTAATGATGTTTACATCTGATTACTTGGGAGGCTAAGGAAGGCATTATGTTCATTAGACCACCCTTGTAATTGAATTCCTGGAATATGTGTATGCTATGAGGGAATAGGAGCATTGTGAGGTGTAAGTGATGGTGTAAAATGTTTTTTTTTTGCCGTGAAACATTGCAGAGCAACTATCAGGCCTAATGACTCCAAGTAGATGGCTGCTGATATCATTACAGACCCACTGCCATATCTACTTTTGCAGACATCTTTGGCCTTTTTTTTTTTTTTGTATATTTATCTGTATGTATGAAAATGTGAAAGGTGATCAGACCATCCTAAAGGAGTTTTTTAAATCGAAAACAACTAGACTAGGTTATTTGTCTGGGAAGACGTTTCACCTCTCATCCAAGAGGCTTCATCAGTTCGTGTACGCATCTGAACCTTTGGTTCGAACCTTTGGTTCGAAAGAGGAATAAAAGAGGCCATTTATGTAAAAATAGAGAAACCATCCCTCAACAGGGGAGAAGGTCTCAGACACCACCTATCTCCAATTTACAATGCTGCCCTTTCATCCCTTCCCAGGAGACTCAACAATCTAGCCTCCAAGAATAACAACTGTTCACAAGTGGCGAGTGACTCCAACGACTGTCGTTATAACACAATAGAGCACTAACGAAGTCGAAACCAATTTTCCACCAACGACAGTCATGCAAACGACTGTCGTTGACACTTGGAGCACAAAAGGAAACCAGTGACATCATCATCCTTGTGAACGCCCACAAGAGGTTAAATACCTGGGTCTCCACACCAGAAAGTAGGACCAGTCCTAGCCTGGTCAGATGCGTACACAAACTGATGAAGCCTCTTGGATGAGAGGTGAAACGTCTTCCCAGACAAATAACCTAGTCCAGTTGTTTTCGATTTAAAAAACTCCTTTAGGATACTATGACCTGGACAAATGAGAATATACACAGGCTCGTGATCAGACCATATTTTCTATCATTCAGCTTTCCAGACATTATGCACCTAGAAATCTGAACACTGGACCGAATAAAATGGTACTTTAGGGCTTGTTGACCGCTAAAATAAACCGTCACTGTTTGAGTCATTGTTAACATTGAAACAGGAGCTATACCTTTTTAAAGCACAGAGAAACTGCTCTAATTTCTGAGCAGTAAGACAATGTTAAAAATTTGTTAAAAAAAAAAGAAAAGAAAAAGTACCCCTTTTTATAACATACATAGCAAAGATGATCACTCTAATTCATTAATTAATATAATGGAATCAGATGTGACCAAGCCTTCAGTGTAAATGCTGAATTATAAATTTATGGATGTATTCCTCTATTACAACCTTTCGGCAGCCTTTGTTTAGGGAGTTGGGATTGTTAGGTGTCTGTGCATTCTGAAGACATCTGAGGGTATAATTAATGAAAAATAGACTAGCTGTGACCTTTGAACAAAGTGACTGACACAGATAGACAGTTACAATCTTTTAACCTTCACAAATGTCAAGGTAAACCTAAACTGTGTGGCTGGGCCCGCTGACACCTGTCCTCCTCCCTCCTTCCTCAGCCTGCGTGCCACAGTATGAGTCTCCTTATGTTTACTATCACCATATTGATTTGTTTGTGAAGAGGCTGCGGTGCCCATTAAATATTCACAGCTTGTTTTTTCCCTTTTACCATCACTTTATTCTAAAAAGCAATTTGTCTCCTTGACTCTTTATGTCATGTTCTGCTTACAAGTTGTAGAAACATGAAGGCAAATCCTTTCCACCATTAATTTTTAAATCTCTATTCTTTTGAATCTCTAAATCCCTTTATCTCCTTTGGCAGTTAGCTCATTTTGTCTGGAGCAGTGCTTCAAATAATAATGTGAAAGGAGCCCCCTCACACTTACAGTTCTGATAACTATCACTGTCTGCGCTGTTACTCTGAGGTAGTTCATAGGAGGGACTATCCCGTCCACCCTTGTAATTGATTCATAGGATCATGCTCTGATTTTTCCACAGTGAAAATATCAAAGACTGAAGATATCACAGCCAGAGTCAACTCCATCCACACTTCTGTCAACCAACTCAAAGTTTCCTCATATTGATTTCAGAGGGCGGCAAAACTTTTCTGCTCGTTGTTTGTTGTTTTGTTTCAACAGAACATTGTTAAAAACAGTGGAAAAGTAGCTGAGGCAGATTAAAGCACTGTTTTTTTAATTTTTTTTCCTCATTCTTAATTCTGATGCTCCCAGTAGAGTAGAGACTGAAGTCTTTGCTGCCGTCAGAGTGATTAGGTGTGGCTGCGGAGGCCAGCTTCCTACCCCCGTCTTCAGCAGGTCCTAATTTCATGTGAGTAGCTGAAAGGATGTGTTTGCGTTTATTTGCGCCTTTTATGTCGAAAAACTTCAAAGGCGCCCCTCTCCTCTTCACCTATCATCAATGACAGATAACGCACCCAGGGAGAAAGAGGGAATCACTATCTTTCTTTATTTATTTGCTCTCCATCTGAAGATGAAATACACCACACACACACACACACACACACACCACAACACCTCCCCAAAAAATAAAAGAGCATGGGACTGATATTAAGAGGGCTGCAGGTGAGGGGCATCCGTTAATATGTTAATGTAATCCTCCTGTTAGGTGTCTCCAATCCCCTGAAGATGGGCAGTAATCAGTTTGTTCCTGTCTGCTGGCTTTCTGGGAGGGAAAGGCGGCACTAATCAGAAGTGGCGTAGCACTCGCAGATGCCAGGCAAAGGGGAGGGGAGCGAGATGACACCTCACGGATTTATTACCTCCCAGTCTCCAGAGCTGGGCCAATCCTGCATAAAATGGGCAAAATAAATAAAGCTAACCACCATGTTAACCAAACATGGCAAATGCAAGCTAGGAAATTCTGAATCAAGGGACACCTCTTGAGTACTGTTTTGCCTTTGTGCTGAAGCTGTTTGCCTTTGTCTGCTCTGCATGCATGAATTATTATCCTCAGTTCATTGGCACTATTTCTTCATTATTTTGATATTATTTACTATGCATCCTGGAGCAGAGTGTAATTCAGTACAGTAGGGTGAATAGTAGCACGTATGTGTAAAATATCAGATAATCATGAAAAATGCATATTAAAAAAAGCCTAAGGAGATGTAATCAAATTGCTTACTAACTAAATTGTGCACTAACATACAGCTACCCTAAAGTAGATATAATGTGTATATAAAGTATACTGTCAATTTACACACGATTTAAAAGTCATCTACAATGCGTTCAGAAAGTATTCAGACCCCTTCAATTTATTCACATTTTATTATATTGCAGCCTTATTGTAAAATTCAAAAATATTTTTTTCCTTCATCAATCTACACTCAATACCCCATTGTGACAAAGCAAAAACAGAATTTTATAATTTTTTTCAGATTTATTAAAAAGGAGAAACTAAAATATCACATCGACATAAGTATTCAGACCCTTTGCTGTGACACTTGAAATTTAGCTCAGGTGCCTCCAGTTTCTCTCGATCATCTTTGAGATGTTTCTACACCTTGACTGGAATCTATCTGTGGTCAATTCAATTGATTGGACATCATTTGGAAAGGCACACACCCGTCTATATAAGGTTTCACAGCTTGCAATGCTTATCAGAGCAAAAACTAAGCCATGAGGAGGAAGGAACTGCCTGTAGAGCTCAGAGACAGGATTGTGTTGAGGCACAAATCAGGGGAAGGCTTCTTTTTTTTTTTTTTTTTGCTGTATTGAAGGTTACCCCATAGCACAGTGGCCTCTATAACTTTTAAATGAAGGGAAGTTTGGAACAACCAGGAATTTTCCTAGAGCTGGCGGCCCAGCCAAACTGAGCAATCAGGAGAGAAGGGCCTTGGTAAGAGAGGTGACAAAGAACCTGATAGCCACTCTGGCTTGGCTCCGGAGATCCTGTGTGGAGATGGGAGAAACTTCCAGAAGGACTAGATTTTGATGCTGAAAGAAGCTAAACATTTACATACCTTGTGCTCCTGTTTGTTGTAAAATTATAGCTTTGGCGTTATACTATACATCAAAAATGTTGTTCTGTTGTTAATGTTTAGTTTGCATTATCCAAAATTATGTAAGGCCACACTGTAGTTTAGTCGTTAGGCCATGCCCCTAATAAGTTTCACAATTGAGCCTCACATTAAGGCTTTGACCTTTCGATGTAACTAAACTGGCCTTTTCACCCACAGACAATCACCTTTGAACTCTGTCACTCTCAATACTCTGAACACAGGTTATGAATTTAGTATTGATTATATCTCATCTTAAAGATGTTCAGACATTGAGCCCTTTTCAGTTTGTGGTTGATTGAATGGGAGATTACATATTCAGTGAAGTATCTGTGGAATATATGTCTGACCTGGTGCATTAAGTCTATGACCGTTTCAATTCTGTGACTTGAGGCTCATCTCTTTGTCAATCATCAGCTTCATCAATTTTCCTTGAAAATGTACCGACGGGTTTACCTACTGCAATATTCCTGGTTTACCTTTCCCTTTGTGGTTAGCTGTTGTCTCTTAGAAAACAGTGTGAAACTTAGTTGAATTTTAAGTTCTTTTTTTCTGTCACAGGGGTGGTTGCTCCTTGTCTTCGTCTGTCTGTCTGTTAGTCCATGTGTCGGTCTCACTTTTTCCCTTTCTATGGTCAGGCAGTGAGCAGTGGAGTCATTTCAGCAGTATGTATTCTGTGTGTGTGTGTGTACGTGTGTGTGTCTACGTGTGTGTGCACACAAGTCCATGTGTGCGCACACACACATTGCATGGCAGGACACGGCAGTAAAGGTCAGTGCGATGAGTTCAGGAATGACAGGAAACAATGAACCTTCCTAGGTCCAGTAAATTAACCCATGTCACGGGCTGCTCATTCCTACTGATCAATACTGAACACTTTGCTTTCAGAAAATGAGGGTCATCCTCCTTGGGCCCCAGCCTCCCAGGGGATGGACAGGAACGCTGATAAAACAATCACCATAAAGAGGTTCCAGACTCACAGCTAAAGAGTGAGTGCTAGAGGCTCCTTCAGTGTCAGCGTGTGTGCTGAGAGCCACTTGCTCTCCTCCAACCCCCCCCCCCTACCAGTGCTACCTCCGCTCTGACAGGGGAACGGTCGATAAAGTGGATTTGAGATATAAATGTTTCCCAGAGCCCTCTCCATCACTTGGAGACACCTGCAGACCGGGGCACAGTGACACGAAGGGAGGCTCTCTTCTACCATCTCTGTCACCCCCTCAGAGCAGCCTGTTTAGAAAGTTAGTCCCAGAATGTAGCGCGTACAGTGCTGCTTGTTCGGCTTGTAATCTCTGACTGCTTTGGTACTTACTTTTATCTCACACCAAAATTTCCCGAAGTAATTGAAGAGCTTAAAGAAATCATTGGAGAGCAATATGCTTGGGAGCCACATGAGTTAGATAAAATGTCTTGAAAACTGTAAAAGTATACACAGCAGCCCAGTGGCAGCAGCAGTTTTATCCTGCAGTACCTTCTTTAGCCATGCTAATTGCTCTAGGAACGGGAATATAGGGCAGTTGGTTTGTACATTGGCAAGTCCGTTAGTCCACCAGTCCAGAATAAAATGTCCCAACAGATTGTCATGGAATATGGTAAAGAGATTCATAGTCCGCAGAGGATGAATAATTTAGGAGGTCAAAATGTTTATCTGTTCAACACTGATGACAAGATACCTATAAAACCAATGATTGAATTTCTGTCAACATTAGTGTTGTAACATGCTAAGGATTATTGTTACATGACGGTGTGATCTGGTGGCATGGGCTGGCTAGCAGAGCAACAATTGTATGTGCAAAGCTACAAAGTCAATGATATTTGAGCTAAAATACTTTTAGGACCTTCGGTTTGTGTGTGCAATTCAGAGGTTCTCCAGATAGAGATTAGGATGAATGATAACACACCCATGTCAGTAAAGGTAGTTTGGGCCAATATAAGTGAATAAAGTTATCAGTCCTTTGCTACAGTTTATCACCATAAATTTAGAGGCCTACATGTTGCATATTAAGTGTTGTTACATACTTTGTGTTTTAAAGTTTGTCTTCTCTCTTGCTACTTTTGCAACAATATACTTTTGTCATTTCCTCCAGTCTGGTAGCCTGGTATCAATTGCATATTCTGCTGTCATGCACTATCACAACACACACACACAAATGTGTAGAGACAAAGACACACACATACACTCAACCATCGATGCCTCCTGACCTCAGCTTGCGGTCGCTGCTGGCTGCCCAGAGCATATTAAAGGCTTAGATAAAGAGAGCTGGAAACTGGTTGGGGCTGGCCCATCGGCCCGGAGAAAGTGCTTGGAGCAGCAGATGCAGTGGCGGCTCAGGGAGCCCTTTTTCCATTAGGAGTCATTTCCAGGTCCACCCTCAGCCGGTGACAGAGTGGTCTCGGTGTCTTCATTTTCTGCTGATGCCATGTGAGCCGGAGGGAGGGAGGGACTGTCATCAGTTACTGCTGCCGCCGCCCCCTAATTGCAGCCAACTGTCGATGCGTGCATTTGGACCTTTTTCAGACCTACATTATTTATTGGGAGAAAAATATTGTATTGATTTTGGAAGGCACGGTGAGATATAAGTGATGTTACTAAAGAGCTGACAAGACACTCTATAAACTTTTATAACAGTGTCATAGCTGTACTTTACTCACATAAAATGAACACATTTGAATATAATGTAGAACAGAGAATGACTGCATTGCAGGGAATCACAAGTGTGAATATTCTGTACTCCTGCCAGATTTCTGCTGGTGGCTAAATCGTCTGTTCTTGACCTCCAGCAGAGTGAAAAATACAAAAATAGCAAACACATAAGACTTGCATAATTTAAATGTTTTGTTAATCTGTGGTCACAAGTTGCCGGAAAATTTATTTTGTTTCTACACCCACCAACTGAAACAAATGCCCACTTGGTCTTCCCCAAGCACGACTAGAGTAAAATCTTTGGTCCATTTCCCACACCGATTTCAATGCACCATACAATTGTGCCTGCAAGCCCACAAACTTTCCTGTCTTCTTAGTCTTTGTAGTTAAAGACCCATGATAACAGGTTGGAACTGAGTGTGCATCAGGCTACAACAAAGCAATGCCATACCTATGCACTATTAGAAAAGAGAAATGCTTGTCTGTTAAGTCTGTTTTAGTCTTTTTTGGGTCTGCATATAACAAGCAAAGCAAGCTTACATAACAGTGAAATGGCGAGTAATGCTTGTGCAGAAAGGGAGTATGCGTGACTCTGGCATGGTCAGTCATAGAATAGTTAATTTCTAAGGCTTTTCAAGTCAATTTATAATTAGAATTAATAGAGGACACGTAACCTCATATTTATTTATTTTTAATTTCATCTTGATCCCTATCAGTCACCTCCGCTCATTTCAGTCTGTCAGAGTGCTTTGCTTTCGCAGATTCCTTCTTGAGATGTGCTGTACAAACAATTAGAATACTAATTGTATGTAATGTGGTGGTCTCGCCACCCTATCACAAACCTGGCTGCCATTTTTATACTTTCTGAACTCTTCAGCTTTGCACCTTACCCTCTATGTGAGTGTGAGAGTTGTGTACTGACTTGCCATACCGTTTAATTCCCTCCAGTTGGGTCACATTATAGAAATGTGTTCATGATCCCTTTCCAATGCAGTGACCTCATTACCTGTAAAGACTCCTAGTAGATGTGTGAGCACATTAGAGCTGTTTAGTGGTGTAGGGGCAATGAGGTACAAGGCCTTATTTTGGCACCAGCTGTGGGCACTCCAGGAGTCCCAAGAACAATGCAAGCAGCCAGAATGCTGCTCTGCATATTGAAGATCGGCCTGAGGTTCATAATGAAACACATACATGTGTGGAGTGACACGTATAATCCAACTCTAATCTTTTCAGACGTTTTAACAAGGCTGACAAGTCACATAAAATCAAAGGAACCTCACCATAAAATTCGGCATATAATAGTTAGCACAGCTTTGTTAAAGAAAAAAGAAAAGAAATCACATTGTTACTGAAAACACAACTGTTTGCCAAACTACCACTTTCTTTTGTTTTACAATAGTTTTCAAATAAAACAAGGCCGTCTTTCACAGACGAGGGAGGGCAAGGGCTTTGTAAACCACTTTCTCCCTCCCTCTCCCTCTTTCAATAAAGACCCTGTGCCTAGCATACCTGCAATGTTTGATTCCATGTAATTGAAACAAGGCGAGAGTGGGTCCTTGCCAGCACATGGCCTCACCATTTAAGGTAATGTTTGCGCTGCTAAAGCGGCTAATGAATCCAAGTCTTGGGAGCTGGCACGGCGACTCCCCTCACCAGGCCTGAAAGCGCCTCAGGATGCTGTCCCCTTCCCTTCCACACAGCTGTGAAAAGTTTAAAAAGCCCGACCCCATAACATGAAACGGTGAGGGTGAATACAACTACAATTAAAAAGGGGGGAAAAATATTACTTTGGCATCCTGAGGTCATTATCCGCAGTTTATTGCCATTTGTACAGTGCTTTTATTTTGCTTTATATGAGGAGGATTGGCCTTTAATTGCAGCGTTTGCTTGTTTTTCCTTGCAGTGTTTTTAATTTCTGAATGCTTGTATGCGTCAGGGGGGAAAAAAGCCTGTGTACCTTCAATGACCCCATGAGTTCCCCCAGCAGAATGATGTGTCCTATCTTAAACCGTCTACTCCTGGGATTATCCGCAAAACTCATGACAAATGGCGCAGCACACTATAAGGTTCTTCAAAATGTTATACTCATAATTGGTGTAAATTTCATTGGGGACAGAGTGGTAGTCTGGACGTGTTCATTTCTGACCCTTAAAAGAAAAGGGAGTCTTGGTACAGTTAAACTTTCAGTGTCTTTTCTTTGGAACAAGACATGAGTAGTTTATTCTGCAGTTAAGTGCAGCAGACAAGGCAAATTGTAAGTTGATATGATAAAGATCTCGATCGGAAATGATAACAGTTCAGGGTCAAGGGTCAAACTAGATTGTTTGAATTTTCTATGGTTTATTTGTATGATTTATGATGAATAATTGGAATTCCACACATTGCTTTAATGTGATTACATCCAATAGCAGTAGTGCTACATTGTAAATACAGCTTATTTCTCCCGGCTTTCCTGTGACCATGTGTAATACAACACAGACTCGCTCCACACAGGACCAGACCACATTCAGCCAACAGTACAACAATTACATCTGTCCTAGGAATTAGGAACACATTTGAGACCACAAGCCACAAATACTACACAGAGGAAATACTACTTTTCAGCTATGTTACCTTTCTTGTGTGGCTTGCTCTATTGAGCCTTTAGAGAGAGGGTCTTAATCCACTAACTAGACCAGAGAGCACCCTAACTGGCCTAATCCAGAGGCTCTCTGGGGCTCTCCCAGGTACTGATTGACTGATTGGTGGAGATGGATGCTATCTGGTGTAGTGCAGCTCCATTGGGCATTTAAACAACATTAACGTTGCTGGATAGGCAGAGACAGCAAGAGCATTATGAACTATGAATGATAGTCTCCTGACAAATCAGTATGTGCCATGACAAATGCACATTTTATGACACTCTCCAGTGCTTCTGTCAGATGGGATGACAAATGTAGCTACTGTGTTTGTATGTAGTCAGGTTGAACTGTCGTTGTCTGGTAATGTAGCTGTTTTTTTCCAATGCAATAAGATAGTTTGCTAGAGGTTATTGTGGCCTAGATAATCTCTTTTACAGCTCTTCAAAGGTTTTATACCTTTCATTCGGCTGGAACACAAGACATATGACATATTTTGCCAATTTCCACCTATGTAAATTAATACTTAAGTAATACTAAATTAGCAATGATTATCCACAAATAAGTTGTTTTTTTACTCATGTTTTTCAGTTATTTTGATAGCAGGATAAGATTTTGCTTTAAACATTTATACAAGAAATACTATAAAAGCTTGCCTTTTAAATTATTAACTCTTGATTTTGAAACATTTTCCAGTTGATATGTCACACAGGTATTCAAATCTTGAAACAAATCTAAGATGGGAGGAATTATATCCAAGAAATTCCTCCTTCTAAGGTTTTAGTTCCTTGTAAAATATGTCTATATCCTGTGCTTGGATCTCATTAGAAAAGTGTGTACCCACTGGAGTGTGTGAACCCTCGCAGAGCTCAAATCTTAGGAGCACCACTGATGTAATTAGAGATTGGTTCACATAGCGCATTATAGTGATCTTTCCTTTGTGAGCAAAGCAGCAAAAACAACTTGATCTGACATCTGACATTATAATCTAAGTGATTTTACTCCCACTTTATTAGTTTTTAAACATCACAATATTTGACTGTATTGAAACAACAATTTCGATAATAAAAAGGAACATGTATTGCTGGAGCATAATTGAGCAAAGCAATATTAGACCCTAATTAAATTATCCCCCTCCCCTTTCATAGCTAAATGATAATCATCACAAAGATTCACATGCCCATTTGCTAATAGATATGGTGAAGTTATTAAAGTAATCAGCAGCAAAGGAAATCCATTCAGAATTGATTGTGGAATATGCTGATTGAGGCATGGTATTATTTGGAGGTTGAGTCCAGTGTGGGAGTGATCATTAAGAGATCCTCCAAATGAATGGGAATTATCCTTATTCTGAAGAGGGGGCTTACAGGACTGAAGGCTTCTCACTGAAACAGACCTTAATTAAGAGCTCCAATGTTATTATCAAGCAATCGCAGAGAGTCTCTGCTACTGGCTGATTCCTTTCTGAGTTACCTGAATACAGTAATAGATAAATTAGCTTTTTGGCAGGTAAGAAGAGAGTCTGGGCATTATTATCAGTCAGAACAAAGGAACAATTTTATTTCCAAACTTCAAACCTCAAGTGCAATCTGTCCTTCAGATTCCTTGTGTACACTGCTTCTCATGCTCAAAATGCCTTTTATTTTATTTGCATGCAACCTTTTCTATCTTGATCCGAGAAGAAAATCAATACTGATTAGCCTGGTAATATGATTATGTGCATCTGGAATTGATGTTTACTCTTAAACCAGTCAATGCCAGTTAGGTATGAAACCATGCATTCCTTCACTTTAAATCACATTAATACCTAATCATCCAGAATGAGGGAGAAATTCATTTGGTGACAAACTCACTTTAAATTAATGGTTGTTTTTCCAATTTTCTTTTAGAACTAAATAGCATGCTGGGTTCAGGTTGATATTTTTAGAATAAAGAAGTCTTAAAAAAGTCCAATAAATATATACTTTTTTTGTTTTAATTGCTTCTATTTACTGTAATTTAAAGGTGAAATAGGAAAAAAATAAAAAATTATCCTGACAAAATACTCCGTTTTATCTCTTTGGCCAGATGAAGATTTTATCCTTGTGATTTTAAATTTGAGTATAATTTAGGGAATCTAACTATTTTAGTTCACAATATTGTGGAAAAAAATAAAAAGAAATTAGGCAATACAGTATTTTTTTTACTGTGCAAATAATTCCTGCAGAATATGCACTTTTATTCCCTGATACCAAAAAATGAAGTGCAGGTGATTTCAGTGTCAGAATCAACCCATGAAAAATTCTGTTCCTTACATTTTTTTAAAACTTGAGAATAAACACACACTTTATTAGTGGAAGCAACAGCTGGAAGCAAACATCTTTTGTGTCTGTGCCTCGTGCACTATACGAGCCCTGCAGAGTGCACAGAAGAAAAGGGTACAATAGCATTTCAGACCTATCTGCTTTGCATTACTGTACCAACACGCGCAGATGCCTCTAAAAATGCAGAGGAAGTCCAGACGAGCAAAACGCTCAGGAAGGAGAAAAAAGGCATACAGTCCAGTCTAATGAGATCTGTTATTCTGGTCCATTTTATGCCCACCTAATCACACGCTCAGATAGATTCTGTGAAACCCCATCTCCCTTTGAAGACACTCCCACCACTCATGTGATCTGATTAGTATTTTACATGAGATACCAGCCTGGGCCAATTATGAGAGCTGACCAGAATGTTCCAGTCATTTGATGGGGTGCAGATCCAGTGAGGTGGAATCATAATTTAGGGCAGTTAAAGACAGAACCCTGGATCAGTGGCTCCCATAATGCACTGTAAAAAAGGTGGCCCAATTAGAGCCTACCCAGGAGCACTTTCAGTCTAGCCGGGCTTTGCCTGCTCCAGCAAAATGATTAGTCGCCAAATCTTATATAGGAGTGTTTTGATCTTTTGTACCCCTTCATAACTTAGTTTAAATTTTTTTGTCTCCTTTTAATAGAAGATAAGTTTCAAAGATATTGTCTATAAAATGTTCCTTTTTTTTTTTTTTTTAAATGGCAAATAATTGATCATGCTTATAAAATTTTGTATGTTGTTTTTGAAAGATCACACTGCATCATCATATAAGATTAAATGTGTGTTCTTAGGTTTGAACATATACACACAATTGTATAGCTTTCCTTTTAGAAATTAAGTTTTATGAGAAATATATTTAATTGCTTATTCATACATAGAAATGCTGTATTCATTGGTGAATAAGTAAAAGAATACAAACCATCGTAGCACAAAAAATTGCTTAAGTTTTGTTGTATTCTCTATGGAGAGGATAAACAGAGATAGTGGATCCAGAAGAGGGTGCCATAGATCAGAATCCAAGCACGCTCTGCCTTTTCTTTTGCCTTTTTTTTTCCTATCAGCCGTGGTGCTGTCTGGCAACACACACACTCACTCACACACACACACACACACACACAGATCTGATCAACTAGGGTAGCACGCTCCTAGGTAGCTGTCTATTCTTCTGCAGAGTTCATAACTGTCAGCTCCTAATTCAGTACAGTAGAGTGGTGTTAATTATCATCCAGCAAGACTGGAGAAGAGTAGGCGGGGGGGTGGGGGCTCCACAGAAGTAAGAACTATTCAGAAAATAGGAGAAATGTACTTCAGCTGTGAGGGAAGTAATTATGCTTTTATCCTCAACAATATTTTTTTCTATTTTTCTCATTCTCTCCTCTCTGTCTCTCTCTTGGTCTCTCTCTTTCTCCTCCAAACCAGTGTGTGTACTCTCCCGCAGGACCTAGGTGAGGAGTTATTTCTGCATCTGGCTTGAGGTTCCACCGAGCTTTTACATAATCAAATCAATATTGCTATGATTCACCCTCTGGCAACGACTGCCTCGTGCAAGTTTCACTGGTGATGTTTGGCAGCTTACGAGATAAAAAAAGACAGAGAGTGAGAGGAAAAAAAAACCTTAGTTAAAAATCTCTGGGCTATTGATTTCTTGCTTTGTTGGTCCTCTCACTACCACCCGGCTTCTCATCACATTCTTTTTCCTCCCTCTCTCCTTTGTTGTGTCCTCCATGTTCCAGGTGTAATTTTTCAGTCAGGTAAATAAAGAAGTGGTCCGACCGCGAGGTGGGGTTCCGGGCCAAGGAGGGGCCGAGGTGTGGCGAGGTTTCTGTGTGAGGAAGTGCGGCAACCCGCTGTGTGATCCATCTTGATAAGTTGACGGGTTATAGACAGGAGAAGCACACCAAACGGAATCCTCAATAAAAGCAAATATGACAGCCAAATGTTGAAAAGAGGGGAATAAAACACACCCACCGATATCTAAAACACAAAGACAAAGCCCTTGAAAATACTCCACTGAAAGGCAGACCTCGGCACTAGTGTTTCACTCGTTATTGAACAGGGTGGTTTAGAAGAGGTGTAGAATGCTAGATATCGTTACACAGTGCTGGAATGACATGATGAAAAGTAACAGAACCTGCTGTGCTCCCTAAAATCAGCAGCAAGCATCAGAGACAGACAAATTCAAATCCGCAGTTGAAACAATACACAAAAAGTGTGATTACTTTTGCAGCGAATATCCACAAGCAAAAACAGGGCTTATCAAAGCCAGCCTCTGAGTGGTGAAACTCATTCAGTATAAAGTGTGTTTTGGTTTAGTAGAGTGGAGTGAGCACATCCAGATATCCACTAAGATGATATTCACAGTTTTTTTTTTTTTTTTTGCTCTCTTATATCTTCATAAATCATGCCCAAATATGACTTATTTAAAGGTTCGTTGAGAGCTTGAAGCTCCTCCAGCCTTTTCATCTTAATACACTTGTGCTGTCTGGACAAGTTCAGTGCAGTCCTGTTAGTTGCCGCACCAGAGCATAAATCCTTCCTCTTTGTCACTTTGATCAGCCTCCCTTCCTTTCCTCAAGTGTCCATGAGGAATGTGAGAGGGTGGGGGACAGCGGGTGGAGAGGGAGCACAGGGTGAGGTGACAGGATGCGAAAGGAGGAGGAATGAGAGTGTGTGTGTATGTGTGTGTGTGTATGTGTGTGTGTGTGTGTGTGTGTGTGTGTGTGTGTGTGTGTGTGGAGGGGAGGGGAGGGGGGTGTATATAGCACATATCACATCGCATTGATTCGGTCCATTTGGTGGACTGAACATGAACCCAATAATCAGATCTTGCTTAAGCACGCGCTTCCTCAGTAATTGACTCTCGCGTATTGATTAAGATGTTGATGTGTCCCAGTCCCTGCTCCTGTGCTAATGCAACTGAGAATGAGCCTGGCCCCCTCAACCTGCCCCCACTTGCACACTGACACCAACACTGACACACAGACACATGACACACACACACACACACACACACACACACGTACATGCATGAACAGTCACACACACATGCGCACACACACAGAGAAACACAGACACACACACTCACACGCAGAAAGACACACACGCTGCCGGAACAAGGCTGTCATTGGGCTCAGTCTAATAGATAAAGCTGTCATGCCGGTGCTGCAGTGTCTCACAGGGCCAGCAGACCAAATTAGCCAGTCAATAATTTATGTAGAATAAGCAAAGAGCGAGAAATACTGACAGGAAAGTGAACAAAACCAGGTGGAAATGGCAGCGATATACAAATTACTGGTGGACTTGATTGTTGGCTTAAAAAGGTCAAGATATTTGGATCTGTTCTAATTCTTTATCTTCTTTTATTTTATTTTTTTTTAAACCTCCCTATAGGGGCTTGTTAAAAACATTTTATTCCAACAGAAAAGATGTACATACCTTTCCGTGAATATTGGATATTTAAGAGGCAAACATGACACATTGATTTGTTTATTGTCATGCGTTATAACTGTGCATGTGCATTCTTTGGTTGAAGGATTTGATGACCCTAAATGAACTGAATGAATGAGGGTCATGGGAAAAAAAAGAGGCCTTGGTCTTATTTATAATCAGAGTATTAGGGGTGGTCAGTACGTCATACTCAAATATAATTTTGTTATGGTAATCGGAAAAGCTCATTGTGTTATAACTGTAATTTATCTAATGATCTTTCATATTTAAAAAAAAGTCAAACAGTTTTAGAAAGTGAGTAGAAAATGTTTTATGTATTCTGTCTGTTGTTGCTATAACAGACATGGTAAGATGTTTAATTTGCAGTCCTTTCACTGTTTTAGTAGTGCCCCGGCTGTCTAAATCTTAAAAATTATTATTTTTTTGTCAGCTCTGGAAATTGTAACATAAATAATTGTTTTTATTTTACAACAATGAATTAAAAGCCCTGTAATGTGGCAAGTCTGGTCCTGATGTTGTTTCGATATAACATGTCATGTTCGTGTTTATTCTACTTTGGCACTGTCAAAGTACGATTAATGGACTTGAGAAAGTGCATCCAAAGGTTACACTGGCACATGCCCCTAGATGATGATATTCCCACTTCAGAACACTTCTGTTTGTAGTGTTGCCATCACACATTTTCTTGAATATGCTAATTAAAGCCACAAACATGGCTTCAAATAGCAGCCTCTTCTTTACACTTGACTGATAGTTAACCTCATCTGTTGACTCTTTTTATTTTTATATTCGAGATTTTATAAACATGGAGTTTCAAATCTGTATACTGAGTGTAATTAATTAATGTGTTGGCTTCCTGGTTAAGTAGTTGCATGCATTACTTACAATGGCCAACCCCCTCAGCATTTTTTTTTCTTTTTCTTTTCTCTTTTTTCATTCAGACCTTACATTAACAGAACAAAAACTTTTACTGGAGCATTAATGGATTCGCAGTAGTCTGCAGGTGATTGGTGATAGTTAATGGAGTTGAAAGTAATTTAAAATTAAATAAATAAAACCTGTGTAAATTGCACAGTATGATAATACACCAGATAATGTAATGTTGATGAACAAATGTTAAGATTGAATATTACAAATCAGACCCAATTACTAAAACTCTTACCGAGATGTAATCATCGACCACCAACTATATTGTTTAACATTTGATGGATGTGAAGCTTCCTTTTGGCAGATAACTAAATGTTGCCCTCACTCTGACATAGTTTATACAAATATTTGATGTTGATGCTCTTTAGATTTCACATATCTCCTATCTGGCCATTTTGATGAGCTCTTGAATGACAGTAGTATCTGTTTTTACATTGTGTTGTTTTGTTGGATAGTGTAGCTGATTCTTGATTTCCATCACCTTTGAAAAGTACACACACACACATACACACTTACCAATAACTTAGCTACTCAACAATGCAGGGTTACAGTGGCAAAGCATACGAACACTCTTGTTTGATATTAACCCTTATCTTGTTGGGACTGCAAGTCCCATGACAAGAAAAAAATGTTGCCAAGGATCTGGTAGAAAAGATCGTTGTGTGTTTGTGTCTTTTGAAAAGCAGAATACATGTGTGTATTTCTGTGTGTGTGTGGCCTTCAGGCCTCTCCTAGCCTGCTCCTGCCCCAATGGGAGGGCTGCCTGTAGCGAGGTGAACCAATCCTCTGAACCACCCACCCCCTCCCTCCTCTCTCCCTTACACTTCCATCTCTCCCAGGAGTGGACCGACACCTCTCCGCTGGCCAGAGGGAAGACCAGCGCCTCTCTTGGGCCTCCTTCTATGTCTCCAATCAGCCTGCGCTGCCATGGCCCTAGGGCTGCTGCGATGTGATAATCTCTGCCTTTTGCGTTATGCATTGCCCTGATGAATTCATCTTGTGACCACCTGGCACTCGCTGTTAGGAATTCAAGTGTTGTTTTTGCAGCAGAGGCTGGGGCGAACGCTGTGAGGGACTGTTTTCTGACTGTCAGAGAGACCCTCTTCTACTCCCTCCCCCTTCTCTTCATCTCTCCTCCTCCAACATCGGCAGAATGTTTTAACCTCTCAGAAGACCCTGGCGTATCTGCTGTTGTGGTGGCAGGAGTGGGATTCTTCACCTCAGCGGGACCTGTGTGGGAAAAAGCCCTGCTTGGTATTTAAAAACGGAAGGGCTTTTTGCTGTAAGACAAATTGAAACGCAGGAGGCTAGAGAGGAATGTGGCTGTCAGAGTCAACAGCTGCTAGTTTTTCGCTGTGAATAATCACTGAGGTTGACCCATGGAAGCTGAGGATTGTGTAACACACATTTCACAAAATTAAAGGTCAATGCAAACATATGGCAAAGCTTGTGCCCCATAACATTTGACTTTTCTTCAAAGCTGCTTTTGTGACCTCAATTAAATTATGGAAATAGAAACTTTAGGCAGACAGAATCACTGTTGTGTTTCAGTGTCTGGCTTTATAATACAGGTTCAATCGAAATAATGAATTAATAGATGCATTTTTCATAAACCTTCAACAAAAATGTGTGCCCCGATGCTGAAGAGTCCAAATTTGAATATGGTCTCACATGTACACTATGTAGTCACACTGCACTTGAAATAGCTTGTGGCTCAAAACATTAGAATTTCATATTTTCTTCTTGGTTGCGTCTGTGTGTGCATGTGAAAGAGAGAGAAAAAGAAAGAGAGTGTGTGTATAAGCAAGAGAGCAATAGAGTGTCCATGTCCTTGGCATCACACCAAATCTATAATTTACACTTTTACATAATTGGACTTTGCCTTTGCTGCTTATTGATTGTGCATCCTCGTCTTCTCATTTTCTCCAAGTGACAGAGCAGCATGGGTAAATATTTTAATAAGCCATCTGAAAAGAAAAATGTTAAAGACACTTCAGCAGGACTTGTCCCGTGTCTCAGACGGAGAAACACAATGAGAGACCGCCACGCGATGGCATACGCGTTGCAGAACCCGCGCATGTGTCAGTACTTTTTTGAGTCCATACACTCATTAAATTGTATTTATTTGGGGCAAGCCAGGACACTGAACAGAGACACTATTCTCACCACTGGGTCCCTGAACAGGACATTTTTTCAAACCCTTGGAAATTTATTTTTTTCTCCACAAAATGAACAAATCAAATGAAGGTTTTCCTTGTTTATTATGCCTCATTATGTTGTACCGTAAGTGGATATGATAAATTGTGCTATATACCAGGCGTGCTTGCCAGGAAAATCTGATAAGAGAAATATTTACCCACAGAGTTCTGCCCGTAAACCACCAATGATGAATGAGCAAGGGACAGAATGTAACATTAATTTGCCAGACACTGCAATTTTGAGTCCAGAATCTACAATGAAATTTGCTTTTAATCTAAATTTCCAGACAAATTGAAAATACGTATTTTTGTAATTTGTATCTCTCCACAACTGTTCAGGTGTTTTTTGTTTAAAAAAAAAAAAAAAAAAAAATAGAATTAGAAATACGTAGAGTTACATAACAATAATATAAAAATGAGTTTACTAAAAGACAGCAACAAAAGCACTTTCCTTTGTCAGTGGAAAAACATTTGACATGCTGGCAAAAAAAGTTGAAAGATTTTAAATAGGGTTGAAGTCCCTAGTTTTGTAGTCTCAGCACTAAGTCATCTAAGACTCAGACAAGTATGATACATCTTAGGGCCAAAGTTCCAAGATGAAATATTAATCAGCGAGAGGTAGCTTGCCAGGCCGCTGTCACTCTCCTCTCATCCACAGGACTTTAGACTTGTTAGCCAGGTAGCTACAGGCGAGGCCCCATGGCTGAAACTCTACAAGGAGTTGCTGAGTGGGCAGGTGTCTTTGTGTCAAACCTCTCACTTGTTTTCCTGGACTAACTGTTTGTATTGCTCTGCCTCTGATCATGAAGGGTAACCTTAATCGTGGTGGGTGAAGCCAATCTTTGTGAGCTGTCATTAAAACGGCCCCCACGGGCATGGTAGTGCGGTAGTAATTTTGCACTCAGGGCTATTGAAGTCGCCATCTAAAGAATCACTCCTTTTTTTTTTTTTTTTTCTTCTTTTCAACAAGCTGGCTTCAAATCTCTCCCATCTTAATCCTCACAACAGTGTTTGATTGAACATGACAGCACTGTAACTAAACTTGAAAGGGGGCTCAGAATACATGCTGCTGTTGTGGCTTTCTTTGGAGGTATCATCAGCTACTTTTCAGGAAGTTTGAGGAACCAAAATTTGCTGAAATCCTTAATATTGAAAATGTGTTCCTTTTATCGTGTGTATGCTGGAATACATGCCATGTATGATTAAGGATATCAAGCAGATTTACAGAGTAGCAAGGGCCACCATCTTGTTCGGGGTTCTTTTGTTGTACTATTTTCATTTGGTACCTTGTGACTGAGGTGGTGCAGAAAACTAAAGGAGAAGCTTCTGACCAAAGTGTGATGGACTTGAGGCAATTATACTTAATTGGGTCCGATTGGTTCCCTTAAAGCTTGTCCACTCACTTCCCAGTTGAGAGTCACTTGGCTAGAAGTCAGGACTGGAGTGATGCCATTGCTCCTGGCATGTGGTGAACTTTCACTGAGCACTGGCACGCATGGTTTCTCCTTAACCATCCCCCAGACTCACTGTGACTACTGCTTTAATGCTGCCTAGTTCACAGTTACAGCTGCGTACCTTTGGAAAGAACAGGGAAGACCAAGGAATATGAATCACGGTAAATGTCCGACATGTTAAAATCAACATAGTTTAGTGAAGGATGTATAAAATGTCTCGCGGCTTTAAATCCATGCTAAGATCTGATATTTAAATGTTGCAGATTATTGATTTTTAATTTGACAACATTCAAACCATCGAATATATTTAGTGTGTATGCATGCACTGAATCCGAACAGAAAAATCCCAGTGTGCTGCTGACTTCTAGTAATCACCCACTATGTTGTGTGTTCTCATTTAGGGTCTTCCTCCTGCTCCTCTATGCTGCTGCAGACTAATAAGCTTGTCCTGTAATCACGTTAGCCGCCCTGTCGGCCCCAGCCAGGGGACCTAATTGGGACAGAGCCTTGGACAAAGTGAAAATTAATAACTTTTGTCAAGCTCCTGGCGCATTGTCTTATGAAGCAGCGCAGGTCAATTAGAAAGCGTGATACGATAAGGTCCAAGCAGCAGAGGAGAGCTGACTCAATTAGGACAGGGACTGGACTGGTGAGCCCAGAGTCAGAGAGGGCGGCAGAGAGAGATTTAATCCCTAAACTGCAGGTTAATGTGCTGCAGAAATGGACTGTTAGTTGCATTTAAATGTCTTTTTTAAGTTAAGGGGACATGGCATCATACAGATCCACTGGAGACATTTATGATCTGGAAACATTTTTCTATCTCCACACCAAACAAGATGTAATGGTTTTAAACAGCTGCCTTAGTCAGTGTATGTGTGTGCACATGAATGCAAGTGTGTGTGTGTGTGTGTGTGTGTGTGTGTGTGTGTGTGTGTGTGTGTGTTTGTTGAGAGCTTGAGGAGCTGTCACTTAGATAGACTGTTCCCATGCAAGCAGTACAAGCCCCCGAAGCACGTATCAGTGATGCGCATCAAAGGAATTGTGTGAAAGCCTTTATAGTTATAATGGATGGGCAGACGCCAAACTGGAAAACTCTCGATGTTTTCTCTTCCCTCTTTTATTTCTCCCTCCTGAAAATGATGTGTGGGACCAAGCCCAGGAAGAATGTCAGGGAATCAGTGGCCAGGCTTTACTGGAATCACTGACTTCCTTTCCTTTTTACACCACCATCATTAACGGTTTGTTTGTCGTTAAGCTTTTATTGCGTAGCCCACGACAGAAATGGGGAAAGCTTCAAACCTAATCTGAGCATGCACGCCGCCGCCGCTCACGTCGGCTTCCTTCCTCCCCCTACATGTGCTAATGATTCAAAGTATCTCAGGACTGCCACAACACATGTAATTTAATTATCAGCTTTACTTTGTGTCAATAGTGTCTGCAAAACACAAGCGGCTCAGTAGCAGCCAAGAAGTGCAGGGTTGCAGATAGTTTTCTCTGGAGAGGAAGAAACACTTATCTTTGATTCAACATATCGTCACCGTTTTCCTCTCTTCCCGTTACCTGCCTCCCTTGATGATTCCCTTTGTGTAGATACTGATCTTAAACCTGTCCCAATTTTGCTCTGAATGTGACACAGTCTGCTGCTACACTGTATCGTCATGTTGCAGTATAATGGTGTACAGAGAGCCAAAGTCTTGCCCTACTTCCTGGATAGCAGTGTGCTGGTGTAGTAGTAGGATCTATCTTCAAAGCTGGAACTACGGCTCAAAAATATATTAATGGGGAACTCAGAGCCATATTTAAGGTGTGGCACTGCTGTGGTGCATAATCTACCAGTGCTTCAATTCATAGTGTCATCCTGCATGAAATCAGACTCACAGCTATGGACGGCTCTCTGTATCATGGAAGAGGCTACAGTATAAATAAACGGGTAAACTACGGGACACACTTTCCATTGCTTAATAGGAAATAGCTGTTACCATGGGTATTGATCGACTCAGCGCTTGACCTCCTTTTTTCGATTGTTTCTTTCTTGTTTCCAGTTAAATTCATAACATTCCCAAAACAATAAACAAATAAAATCAACACATGACAAAATAAGTCAACAAATGAATTTAGGGACAAAACATTTTTTATTTAAACTTCGCACCACATCCAATGATTGTTGTGTAAACCGACCGTGAAAAGACAGTTCAGGGAAAATGCATGACTGGATTACATGCATAACCAAGACAATATTTGAGCGAGTGGCAAAACAGAGCTTGAATTTATATGCTGTTTCCTTGATTCTCTGACACTTCTGTGGGAAGGCAGTGAGGTACCATATGTAAGCACCACAGCAGATCCATTGTTCGAATATGTTATACTTAACTTCCACCACCGAGAAACTGTTGTGGGATGGCACTTTAATATGCTTAAGTCTCCAAGCAGATGTGCTAACAGAGGTGGAATTTATGGGGCCAAAGCCAGAATGGGATTAAGCTCACAGCTCTAAAAGAAAAGGTTTTTCATTTTACTTTGCGTTTGGTAGATGAAACAATAGTAAGTTGAAGTGAACTGTTCAGAATTAAAGTGAACTGTATTGAATTTAATTGAAATACACTGATTCGACTTGAGTGATTTAGATAAGGTGTCAGTGAAAATGCTTGGTAAAACCATTAGGCTTTTGTTCAGTAGTCCCAGTGCTTGAGGCGCTACTGCATCTCCTAATCCAGCACCATGAAACTGATCAAATAGCCAAGTACATGGTCACATAATGTGATACTGTACGTATCATGCTGTAACACGAGGCAGATGTCTCAATCTGTACTTTCCAACTATTCCAATTGTTAGCAATTCAATCTTGGGCTACATCTGCGTGTAACCTAGTAAGCAGTCCCTCCTGCCACCACATTATTGTTTTCTCCCATCACTGTTCCTTCCCGTGGAAGTTTCAACCCCCTTCCATACAGGTAATGCAGACAAATGGGGCTTTAATGCTATTCACAGTCCCAACCTACATTCCCTCGCTTTGTCATCAGTTTGCCTCCCCTTTAAATGCATTTCTCCACCTTAAGCAGCACTTTATTGTGGCGTGTTATTTTGTCCAATTCGATTAAATGGACAGTAACTTGGAATCCATTTGAACCTGATCCTTGCTCAGGCTTCCTCTGCCAACTCCATTAACTGTCATACTTGTCCAGAAGCCCTCCTGTGCAATGGCCAAATGTGTAAGTTGATGCATCATCAATAACCATGCAGAGAGAATTGCACAGTCTTTAAAAAGTAAAACCTTATATTTTATGTCTTTCCACTGAGGCAGCAGATCAAATCAGCAACAGCGCAGGCCCCGCTCTAATATGTTTAAACACTGATGAGACGCAACTCTAGACTCCCCTGAATGGGACCACGGCACTCTCACTCTCAGTGTCTCGGCGTAAAGTGGTCTCATCCATGAAGTTATGAGTGTAGACACAGACACCGGTGCTAGTTTACCCACATTAGAGACTCCTTATCAGGGCTTTCGAGACCCAACCCCCCCCCCCCCCCCCCCCCCCCACATCCCCATCATGAAATACTTGTCTTTCCTACGGTGTGGTCTCCTTCATGGAACTATGAGAGGGGAGAGGCAGGAGCTTGGGCGTGTGAACCCCTGTGGTGAGTGCTACTTTCTGGGCTTATTTCATGGATCTCTCGCTGTTGTCTGTTGGGACTCTCTTGATGCTTTAGAGTAAGAGGACACCAATGCCCTGAGCAGCCTCTCAGATTTATTGAAACTTCATGTCCTGTCCCGGTAGCTCATTTGTCAGGAGACCTAATTTACACTGGCCCTTAAGTCTAATTGCAAATTTGCGAAAAAATGCTGATGTCGTTGGAACTGAGGAGGGCTTTTTTTGCCCCTCCCTCAGTGTCCCTTGCCATGCATTTGCTAATGTGTTTCATCTGTAGAGCATAAAATAGACAGTGTTTCTTTCCTGCAAGTGTATGAGAGAGAGAAAGCGGTAGGGTGTGTTAGAGAGCAAATGCTCCAAGATAAACCCCTAATGGGACTACTAACAAGCAGGAAATCGTGACAAAAACACAAACAGTATTTACTGTTTAATTCAATTCTAGGAGACCAATGCCCTCCCATCTTCCCTATCAAGTTATCAAGGCCAGAAACAAACCCCAAGACACTGGGCCACATGGCACTGTCTATTCTTGGCAACCAGCAGACACCACATGACAATTAGCAGTACAATTATCCCAGCCACCGGGTAGCTCAATGTGCAGATGGCAATTGCTCCTAATGAGAGGACTTCTATAAAGCAAAAAACATATGCATACAAAATACAGAGAGAGCCATGGTTAAAAAAATAGATTTTTTTTCATGCACAATGTTATATTTCTGTATTTGATTTCTGCACATATATTGCAGCTGCATATACAGAGAAATGGCATGACTGCATGTAGTTTTATGGAAATGTCTTAATCATAGAAGGGCAGATTCCTGAGGTTTCTGCAAATATTCCCCATAAATGCATAATGTTTCAGACAGTATAAATTCTGAGAAGAAGGAAGGTCTGTTGTTAAAGACAGATCATGGTTTCACCCTGACCATTAGATTGCATTTCATTTATATGCCTTCCAACAATAATGTTTATATCCTTAAGAGGGTGTGAAGTATTTTGGGCTAAATGGCAGAGCTGTGGTGTACTTAAGATCTGAGTGTTCTGGGCAGATGTGAGTGCAGAGCACATGCTGGTTGATTTGAGGGATAATATGCAACCACATGACTCAATCAGGAGATCTCCTCCCTTCATCAAGGTTTTGACACATTCAGCGTACTCTGTGGCCGTATTCACATGCAAGTATTTAGAAACTGACAGATTCTTGTCTTGGAGACCATGTTTCAGGAAATCTCCTCTGCATGTGTGCACACTTTTGAAAGTGGAACCATGTAAAATTTTCAGCGAGGGTTTCCAGTAATTATTTTTCTCCTGACTGTCATTGATTTACTTCTCACCTCTCTTACATCTTCACAAAGGCTTGAATACTATCCCGAAAGACATGTTGTTTAAATACAGCACACTTATACACACATATTGGGGAAAAAAAAAAAAAAAAAAAAAGCTTCTTCCTAGCCGTTTTGATGGAACACTTTTGGCACGATGTTTCAGCAGCAACACACGAGCACAGGAAGAAAAATTCTATTTAGGGGGAGTTTGAAGGGTCGAGCAATTATCTGATTACGAAAAACATTATATGTCAAAAAGAACAACAACATGTAATTGGCCTGGTGTGTTAGAGCTGCAGAGGGCCAGATGTAGAAACGTGTGCATGCCTGTCAATGTAATGGCTAACAGCTTGACCACGTAGTCCATAAGGCCTGCACCAGGAGGGCTCAAACAGCAATAAACTCCAATGCTAGCATTTGTTAGTACTAGACACTCCAATTTGATTGGTAAAATTCACACTCTAATGGGCTTATAAAGGATTTCTTGGGCCCAGAACAATGAGCTGGAGGGCTAGAGCAGTGCCAGGTCATGGACACCCAGCGATTCACAACATCCCCCCCTTCTGGGCATGCTTAGTTTCCTCCATATCCACCAGTTACCCTCTGCAGCTCTGTTTAAAAGCCAGTCGGGATGTTCCAAAGGTATTTAATAGTAGTGGTGGTGGAGGTGGGAGGGGGGGGGGATTTCTGGACCTCCCACACTTAGGTTCAACCACAGAGCCATGGCTTTTCTGTTTCGCCCCACCCCATCCCTGCCTCTTTCTCTTTTTCTTTCTTTCCCTCTCCCCGACCAAATGTGTAAGTGTAGAAAAAAAAAAAAAAAAAAAAAAAAAAAAAAAAAAAAAGGCTCTTTAACCAGAGGCACCTTTCTCTTGCACCTTGCCCAGTTGCTCCCCTTTCTGGTGAAGACAACACAGAGGGATAGTGAGCCCACACATAGGGAACACATTTACCCAGGCAAAAGGCCAGAGCATTGCGTTCCCATGGACCTGCTAGGGGGAAAGAACTGCAGAGCACATTTTACACGTAAATATTCAGAATTGGATATGGCACATCCTCTCCTTTTTTTCTTTGTCCTTTTTTCTCCTCTCTGTTTCTCACATGTCTCATCCCCTTCACTCAAATCAGGCTTCCATGTTTTGACTGACCATCTTGGCCACGGTGGCCAAGACAGGAGTAGAACAAAAGCAGAGAGGGTATTTGGATTCATTTGATTTTGATTTGTATTGCGTCAGGAATTCAGACTTACATTTTATGCCTGTTGTTCACAAAGGATAGCCAACTTTACCTCATGGTTCAGATATTTGTGGGTAGGCAGGAGGAGAGCATGTTCAGCACTCCCTCTGTGAAACCACCATGTGTTTTCTGTGTGTTTGTTTTTGTATATTTGTGCATATGTCCATCGAACTGTCAGTGGTAACTTAAGGCCTACAGGCTTGTTTTGTTTTGTGCATGTGAATGTGAATGTGTACAAGTCTCGTTGTCTCTTGGGATCATTGTGTTGCAGTCATATCTCCAGCGGTTCTCAGAGCTGATGCTTAATCTCTATTTTCATCCTTTACATATGTAACTGGCACGGAGTGCTCAGTTAGAACCACATTTGTATTATGCTGCCCGCCTAAAACTGTACATCAGCACCTTGCATTGGTGGCTGTCTGTCAGTTGTTTGTTGTGTCTGTCAGTCTTCTTGCTTGATGTAATGCTACGTTTGATACTTGCTGCGAAACCATGACCTCCATGAAGGCCACGCGCCGAAACGCGTCAGCCTAATGCAAAACCAACTGGCCACTAGTACCAATAAAGTTTAAACTTGAAGTTCGGCACATGCCTTATTTGTGTGCATGTGCATGTGTGTGTTTCATGTGTTTGCAATAGCAATTTGGTGAAGTGTTTATGTGATCTCAGTCTCAGTGTGCGTTTCTTCCTCTTCCCCAGTGGTGGTGATGGTGGCGGTGGTGGGATTATAGAGTGGGTGTTTGCTCCCTTTCAACAGTCTCTCCACATGGCCTCCTGCCTCCTTTGTCTTTTTATAGCCTCCTTCTGGGAGACGCTACACTCTCCCTGAACGCAACACAAGCCAAAACACCTCTCAGTTCCTTCGCCAGAGCCTGTTACCCAGGGAATACTGCTATTCCTCCCCTACTTTTCTACACACACCTTCTCTCATCTCTCACCCCCCACCACCAATCCTTCTCTCCTCAGCTGGACACAGATTTTTGATTTTGGAGCACATGAGCATGAGGGTGATTCGTGAGTCATGGTGTTAACATTTGAAACTCAAGCCTTGGGTTTAAAGTATGACAAGTTTAACCTTATGTGTTCCTGAATTATTATAGTCACCTTCCAGTCAAATTCATTTCATCACCTTAATTTTCCTGTGGAAAGAATGTGGATCATGCTTTGCACTATGAAATCATTCGGACAACTTTGCTGATTTGTAGTAAAACTATGCTGACCAGTATGTGTTGTATACTATGGCCTACCCAAAGCCAAAGCATACCCAACATTAGCATTAACAGCTGTTTACCTATCAGTCTAGAAGAAACCTTGTGAGTTCACCATCAAGCTTCATTTCTTTACAAGAGCCGTCTCCAGCTGTGGAAAACAATGCCAACGTTGACGCTCATTTTGCTTCTATTTCTATCGCTTCTTATATTTATTGCTAAATGTGGTTTCTTCTTTCCCTCTGGTCAGACCTACTTCTTCATCCTCTCTCGTTCGACTGAGGGCAGACTGAATGCTACACCGACTCGCTGTTGCCTCTTGAGGTACAAAGTGGTATTACAAGATGGAACGAGACATGGCTAGCTGATTAGCATGCTAAATTCAGTAGATAACATAATACATAGTCATCGTTGACATAATGTCAAAACAGTTATTTCTCCACATTCTGTTGATGATTTTGATTAAATTTTTTTTTTAATGTTTTAAATTTAAACACTTACAAATAACACCTTTAAGAAACGTACCAGCGGTATTGCCAGTACCAATGGACTTCATTACTTTACATCGATATTACCACACCTCATGATTCTACATTGATTTCTCGCTTTCCAGGCAGAGGTTTGTTTTCATTCATGACAATTCCCTGTGAGAATCAACTTGCAGAAACGTGAGACAGATAATCCATCACAGTGAAAAACGTGTAGCCTTTATTTTGCTTTTTTTTTTCACAAGGCTAAATTATCTTTCTGTGGTAGTTTTGAGAGAGGAGAACTCTCTTGGTAATTATCTTCCTTGATGCACCAACATCCAGTTATTTGAGAGATGCGTGTTGAAAAGCATTACGTTCATGTTTTTACCATCTCAGAAAATCAAAGTCATGCCACTTACAGAACAAAAAGTAAGCACATTAATATAGCCATGCCCTGCATCACAAAGTAGAACTAGACCGATAAATCGTCCAGGCGAACATTAGCTAATTGGAGATATATCAGTATCAGCCAGTAAGTTACAAGAAATTGCATTAAAGAAGTATCAGCTAGGCTTGAGGTAATTTAGAAACTGTGTCACCATTGCATAGTTTGTCCATCAGAGAGCACTGATGAGTTTATTTTTCAATTGTAACATGTCCTACTTAGTATATATCTTGGTCACATTAAAAAAAAAACACAAACACAAAAGACTCCAGCCCACTGCAATGCTTCACAGAATAAGTGAGTATAAAAAATGCATACAGAGGTAGTAAGTTTACTTTAACACCCTAGCAGAATGAATAAAATCCTATGCTTTTGAAAGTGGCCAGCATGTAATATTATAATGTATATATGCAGTTAATGGGCCATAACAGGCCAAACCACCTCTATGGTCCATGGAGAGCAAGAGTTGAAGGTGATTTTCTTTGCTTGCCTTGTTAGCCACATAAGCCATCACTTAGTTTTGGTATTTCATGTGTTTACAGTTTAGATAACTTATTGCCCCTTTCCCTGTGTGCTGGAAGCTTTGCACAACCAGCCCATTCCTTACTGGCTCTGGCCTTTCTTCCTGTCTCCGTCCCTCACCACACCCACCCTGCACCCCTGTGTGGCATCAGACATACAGGCGTGCCACTGCACTGACACGGTCGTTTGTCTTCTGACCGCCGTGGCATATGGAGAGGGCTGGCACTGCACAGATGTCCACTAAGTGCTGATGAAGGGAGTGAGGAATGGATGGGCTGGGGCTAAGAGGATCTTTGCTGGTGCTGCTGGAGCCTGGTACTGCTCTTCCCTGCTGGTGTTATTAACTTTACTGTACGGAGGAGGGGGGCAATGAGGCTGTTCAATAAAGTATATTTTATATGTATATGTTTCCAGATATCTCGGAAAAATGAGTGAGCATGTGTTTGACTTTGCTCTCTCTACCTCTGAGTGTCACACGAGGTCTATCTGTAATTTGTGTGTGTGTCTGTGTGTGTGCGCAGTACTAGTGGGTGCTGCGCAGGCTAGTAGTGGGTGCTGTCTGGTGGAGCTTGAGTGTACTGAGGAGAAGCAGGGTGTGGATTAAAGCTGTAGGTAGAGCAGAGAGAGTCTGAAAAGAATAATTTGCAGCTTAAGGCCAATAGCTTCAAAGTCATGAATCCTCATGGGTGAGCCAGCCAGGCTCTGAACCTGTCAATGGTAACTTACTCCTCGGATAGCACGCCAAAGACTTCAATAATGACATCACCCAGGCATGGGGGTAGAGGATAGGAGCTGGGGTGGGGTAAGGGAGAGCTGAGAGACGGGCCAGCTTTCAGGGGTGCGAGCGCGGCCCTTCAGAGCACTTTGAAGTCCCGCTTGACGAGGGCTTTGCAGCTGCCTGATACCGGCCATGTTGTTCTCTGCGCGGATTGGCCACAGAAGCCACCAGGGTGGCTTATCAGATTTATTGAGGCTTAGCGGTTGACGTTGAGAGTGTGTATGTGTGATGAAGTGTGTGTTTGTGTGTGTGGAGGTGGAACCGGGTGAATAGGGAAAGGGTCATCCCTCTAACAATCCACTCGTCCCAGTTAATTTAGACAGCACCCTGGGGTCTGACAGTGAAGAGGCAAGACTTTGCACTACCCCTCACTGGGGTCCTTAGGACTTGAGCCCAGCAAAGCACTTATGTAGCTTCTCACACGAAATCCACCTTTTTTTCTTTTAATAATGCTGTTGTGGTCATAGTCGTGAGGTGAAATTAAATTTGACAGAGCTGTATTTATCTCCCCATGTAGACCCTACTGTATTTTATACTATGGGCAACATGATCAAATTCTGTACTGCCTAATACCACAGTCTGTCTGCATCCAATTGGTAAGTTTACCGCAAACTAATAGGATGTGGATATGTTACCTTGAATCGCGGTGTTCTTGGAGAAGAAAGTGCGCACCACAATCTTGTCTCTGTCAGATTTCCCAAGCTAAGGTTTCAGACACACACTTCAAAGTCCCTCTAATGAGTGGAAAAACATTGCCGGCTCCTGCACGACATTAAAGAGTGCCATTTTTTTTTTTTTTTTTCTGTGTTGTTGCTGCGTTATATTTCACAAGCTTTCCCTTCCAAATGTTAGCAACTCATTTTCACCTCCAGCACAAACAAACAGTGAAGTATCGCCTATTGTAGCCAGTATCAAAGGCAGCATTTGTTAACAATAAAATGCTGGTTTGAAATGGCTCCAACACAGATTTTTGTGCTCCAACACTGGCCAACATTTTTTTATGCCACAGAAATCAAAAAGGGGAGAAATGGCTGGGAGAAAGAGAGCAATATATAAAGTTTGTAAGGAAATTGCCAGACAAACTACACGTAACATACATAGTTTTGTTTAATTGCTCAATTGCGAGGGCTTTGTTCTTGCTGCTGTCATCTTTTCAGTGATTTTTCCATTTTGATCGGCGCTGTGTCGTTTGGAGAACTTGGCCCCTATTAAAAGCATATCGAATTTGGGACGTGCTTCCCAGCCTCCGTAACAGATATGGAGAATCGATAAGAGCATTACCAGGCTGTGACAGAATGACCCCCCCCACCCTCACCCCAACCCCAACTGCGCTCCTCTCATCTCTAAAAGGATGGCTGTGTGACAGTGGGTCTAGCTCGCACTCCTGATCACGTTATCTGTTTGGTGGCATAAGTCGTCATTAACCCTTTGTTGACTCCTTGACCGGTGCATGGTGGCTGTTGAGGTCATTTCATTAAAACCTTCAAGAGATCCAGCCAGTACTTGTTTAATTGCACCAAGGTCTGAGTGTTTTGTTTCTGTTACAAGCTATTTTGACAGCGAGTTTCTGGCCTCATCAGTATCTGTTTCTCAACGGTCTCAGTCGCCTGAGCCACATTTAGCTCCCTCAGCATCAGTACCAATTCCATTTAGGGGTAAAAATGTAAAAATTCCCCCTCGACTCATTCCCAGGTGGTGTTTGTGAGTGAGAGAGAAAGAGAGGAATAGTTCAGAGAGACATACAGAGAGGATAAAAAATGAGCAGTGGAGTTTGTTCAGGTTCAAGATGCATTGTGTCTGTTGGCAGCTTGTTGGGCCAACATTGTTTGACGTTCTACCCCTAGTGCGTTTGTGAGCCTTTGAGGGCTTTATGGCTCGGTGTGACTCTGCCGCCAATAGGTTCCAGATGCCGCCGGTGTGGGAACCGGGGAGCAGAGCGAGAGGGGAGACAGGGAAGAAGCATAACCAGGTGTGACCCATTGCAATCTGGGATGTTCTCCATGGATATTCAGACTAATATAAGTATGCATGTGTGTGTGGGTGTGTGTGTGGGGGGGTGGGGTGGGGGGGGTGGGTGTATGTGTGTGTGTTGAAGAAATAGGAGGATGCAATGTGTTCTCAATCCGACACTGGACAGACAGACAGACAGGTAGACAGAATTATGGACACATGCACAAACACTGAGAGACTTGTATACGCAATCTTCTTTTGTTAACTGCGTACTTCTCCGCTCCTGCAAGTAGCCCATGCACATACCCTCTGCCAAGGCACGGAGTTCATGGTTTGAGTCGCGTTGTTCAGCACATTTGCTGCTGGCACCAGTGATGTCCAACATATGGCAGCACTCTGTGCTTTCAAGCCCAGCATTGGGGCTCCGAACAGAACCCGCCAGCTCCACAGTGGCCTACTGTAAGGGAAAATTGTCAGCAGGACCATTTAAGGTCCCAAACCACAAGCACTGATAAATGTCTGCATTTCTCTACATAATTACCTTCAATCCGGTGTCCCTTTTCCAAGAGGCCAGGAAGGAAACAACAGAGCCTAGAACAGCAACAAAGCTTAACTGGTAAAAAAAACAAAACAGAAATGCTCTGAATGCTGGCTAAATGAAGTATGGTTCTGCTGTTTGATTCAAAGAAAAAAAAAAAGAAAAAAGGATGGGGGTAGGAAGAGGTGGGAAGAGGTGGAGCTGAGTTCAGCCAATATGTTTTTCATTTAAGAAAAGGTAAAATATACTACAGGGGAAATTTGCATTGGCAAAAAGTCTACGGTCACTGAGGACAGCATAAGTTCATTGCAGGTTTTTGCATTTTATTGTTTGTATCAGTGTGATCACAACATGTAGACCTAATATAACAAGACAAACAACGTTGAAAAGCAAGATACGGATGTCTGAGGAAAACCGAGAAGTGGATTTCGTTTTGTTATTGTCATAACATGAATTCACTAAGAAAATTTGTGGATTAAAGTCTTGTTTGATATCTTTTGACATACATACTGGTACCGTTGCTGTAGTGCATATGAGAGATTTTCTTATTAAAACTTTGGTTTTACCACAAGAGGCTCATCATGCATCAGTGCTCTGACTGACTAGATGTGGTATGCAAGCCTGTCCCAGAAAAATGAAACACCAAACATGATCGTTTATCCCTTATGTGATCACCTTGGGAACACAGCTAGAAAGTTTTGTGTTTTGGATTAAAATGATTTAAGGCCATTTTTTTTTCTTGAAAGGAACTGAAAACTCTTTTGTTGTTTTTTGTTTTCCTTTTAGGGCAAAATGCTAAAACATAGTGTTTTAATATTAGATGATGGAAAATTAATGTCATGAGCCCTCAGCCTCATAGATTTTTAAAATAACCGCAGTATTTTATCCAAAGAAATACTTTTCTCGTGGAAGGCTTGTTATAGAAAAAATGTACCTGCTACCGTTCTCAAGGGGCTGCTCCTGTTGTCGATAATCCCTTCCTCTTCAATCCATCATCTGCAAAATAAACACAAGCCACCCCCACCTGTGTCTGAGTTAGAGGGGTGAGGGCCCGTTAACCTGCTCGCACAGGCCACCGGTTGGGGCTGCCGATTCCCCGCCTCTCTGTTTAGATTATTTCCACGGAGGCGGGTGACTCTCTTGTGTCACTGATAAGAGCGCAGCAGGGTGGTGGCAAGAGGGTCAAACCACAAGGGGAATAAAAACTCAGGAAAATACCAGAAAAAATATCTTTATCCCCTGGAAAAAGTACTTTTCCCCCCAAACTTCTTCACCATGGCGCAAGGCTATTACTCTGATAGAAATTCTTCTCCCTCCTCGACAGTCTGGCCCTGAGTACGCGAGGGGCCAGAGTCTTAGCCACATCTCAAGCTAATTTACAAAGATCCCGAATTATTCTCTTATCTTGGGCTTTAAAGGTTGTAAGGTTGATTAACAAGGCCCTGTCCTGTTTATCAGTTTGGGGCTGGGTGTGGAAAATAGCCTGCGATAAGTGCACAGACCATTAAACATTCTATTTCCCCTAATATTTGTCGGCAACCATCTGCTTAACTGATCTCCCTTCACTTTAATTAAAAGGGATTCCCGTCTTGTTGGGGTCATTATGTGCTGGCGGACGCCAGGAGAGGGGTTTGTGATGAGTTCAGCGTTCCCTCTGTCCCTGGGTTGCCAGAGGGCTTTTTTCATCCTCTCTTCCACCCTCTTCTGAGTTAACCCCTTCCTGTCCTGCTGCACTTCCACCTTGTTATGTAGCGGATGAAGCAGACTAAACAATTAGTAAGTCCAGCAGTTCTAAAAGAGATCCAGTGTGTGCTGGTGAAAACTTTTCTCTTCACTAGGGAAGTGTATAGATATTCACACTATCTCCCTCAACTCTGGAGCATGAGACTCCGGCTGTAATGGTTTGATTTGCCCAACACTAGTTGGATCGATGCGGCTGTTTACAGTTTCTCCCTCTCTCATCCCTTTTGTCTTTTTTCTAATTTAGTGTTCCCAAACCATGGACAGTGGTCTGAGCCTGTCTGCTGTGCTTGCATCTTCGCCCTCCTCCCCACTCTCCATCACTGTCCATTGATGTTTTTCCCCCTCTCTTTCTTTTCTCCTCTTCCTCTCTCCTTCCTTGGTTGGTCTTGGAAAAAGAGCTGCATGCCTCCACACTTCTGGACAAGACTGATGGCTCGTCAATAGCATTAGCCAGCATTGCAGGCCTCACTGGTGTAGAACCAAATCAATAAGGCCCAGTAAAAAGTCTTATACGTGTATGCGGTCCATCCCAGTCAAGGTTCATGTTACCACCGATAAGTTTTTATAAGAATTCAGGAGTCACCGTCTATTTTGTTCCCTTTAATTCCACATTTCCTCAGCTATTCACTAACATTTATAAGTGCTTCTGCTCATAGTCATCCCGTCCCTTTTAGTATAATTATGTGATGCACCCATCAAAAAGTTGAAAGAAGAAATGTCTCTGCTCATTGTTACATTAAATAGGGATTTAAACTTAGCAGCCCTGGGATAAAGCAGTGACATATAAAATCTTTTCTGCTCTTTCCCTCTAAGATCTGCTAATTTACCTTCTAATTGTATTGTGCAATTACAACCAATTAGTTCTCAATGGAAATTGATTTGTGCTTTCAATGCGGTGACGAGATGGTGTGTGTCTGCGTGTGTGTGTGCGTGTGCATGTGCACACATATTTTTTGATAAATTTCACATGTTGGAAGAAACAAAAATCAGAAATTACATCCAAGAATTTGAGTATATCGTTTACCCGCATAATTATTTGTATTTTATGACCTGCACGTACTCACTAATCTGTTTTCACTGACAATTTTAAACAGAAACACATACTGATCTTCTTGAGCCTTGAAAGATTCACACAGTGAAATGTTGCTACAATACTGTCTGGTTGATATTTCTGTGGTCACGACTTAATACTTCTTTACAGTGACTGATATCTACTTTTGATATCTACTTTTCAAAAGTGAAGTGCTGCTTAAAAACTTCAATGTCATCTATATCTGCTCAGTCTTGCTTTTAGTAATTTCTGGTGCCAGATGCCTCTACCTCTCACTTCCTCAGTTTCATGCCTTGACAGCTTGCATTTCATTAGAAATCACGTAGATTACGGGTACTAAGCAGCAGACTGAAATATTATATTATATTATCCATCTATCCATTTTTTATCCATTTTGTATTTATTTATTTTATTGCTTATCCTTATAGGGTTGCGGGGGGGCTGGAGCCAATCCGTGCTGACATGACAGCGAGGGCGGGGGTACATCCTGGACAGGTCGCCAGTCTATCACAGGGTTGACATAGAGACAAACAAGCCTATGGGCACTTTAGAGTCATATTATATTATAGTATATAATATAGTATTATATTATAACTTACCATATTGGGTTCTTACAATTTCAGAGTTCCCTGAGTATCTTGACTTGAAAACAGTACTATACATAACATGACAGTAACTCATATAAAAAATTTCCATATCACAACATCTTTTTGCAAAAGTGGCATAGTGAATCTCTCTATAGTTAGCTAACAGCAACAGCTAATATCTGTAAATTCTGCAAATAGCTTTGCTTGTGGAGAGATTGACAGCAGCTGATTTTGCACACTGGCAGTGCTTTTAAAGCCTCTTCAGTCAGACCCCTATTGCAGGCCTTTGCATGTTGTTGAACTGGATACAGTACATGCTCCTTTTAGATGTTTGTAGCTGAAATGCCTTTCAGACACTATTGTCTTTCCTTTGAAATTTTTAAAAATGAGCTCTGGAACATGTAGCCCTGCGTCAGATGCTTGAGTTGTGCTGCTGCCTGTGGCTGGTAAAGGGAGCTGCGTCCTATTTATTTGTCCTATATACTGTGATCACCTGTAAATGTGAAGGTGAATGTGAGGTGGTGATTTGTCTCCTCTCTCTGTGAGGTGCTGGTCTGCACAGGTGTACAATGCTTGAATAACCAATCTGATGTCTTATTGTAAGTCAACCGTAGTTATCGCTGTTAGCTTATTACACGTAGCTGCTCTGGAAACTTATTTCTGAAACGTGACGCAGCGCGTCATTCACAGACGCATCTTGAATGGACTGACAGCAAATTAATTACTAATCCCGGAGATCTCTAAGGTCAGACAGAGAGACAGATGGGCTGATGAACATCTTTGCCCTGTCAACTTCTCAAGCCTTTCCAGTTCAGACACAACAAAGCTCGCCCTGGCTGTCTCTCTCTCTCTCTCTCTCTCTGTGTCTGTATGTATTCTCCCACAGCAGAGAGCTCAGCCTCTCAAAGGTCAGCAGAGGGCCAGAGTGTTTGTCAGGCCAATCGATTGCCTGCCGCCACCATCAACATGCTCAGTTATGTAGCGGGGAGGTCGGCCTAGCAGTGGACGGCGTCCATCGCCTCCTTGGTGGGAGATTGTCACCGAGGGAAGGTAGTGTGTATGTGTTTAAGATGGGTGACTGAAGATATCTGTGAGAAGTGGGGGAGTATCTCTTACTAACCCTGCATATAATCAATACCATCCAGCGCTATTATTCCGAAATGTTATGCGCGTGTGTGTGTGTGTGTGTGTGTGTGTGTGTGTGTGTGTGTGTGTGTGTGTGTGTGTGTGTGTGTGTGTGTGTGTGTGTGTGTGTGTGTGTGTGTGTGTGTGTGTGTTTGTTGCGCAGCTATCAACAATGACAGGGGATCATCGAACTGGTGTGTGACAAAGAGGAATGGTGTCTAATTCAAGGTCAATATGGCCTGTGTCACTCCTTCACTTTCACAGAGAGGAGGGAGGAGGCATTATGTTCCTGTTGGTTACCAGAGCAAACATGACATCCCTGCTGGAGCTCATATCAATTCGTAATTTGACTCGCAGTCACAGTAAATGATGTCAGCACAGGTCACTTTTGCAAAATGACCCTGCATTTGTCTGTAGTTGTTGTCATTTTCTGTCTTCAGTGTCACATCGTTGTTCCATTGTTAAAGTATTTTTTTCTTTAAAGGACATTCATTTTCATAGATGCTCATATTCTTCATCTTTGTTTGCTTGAAATTGAAGCATTCAATAAAAAAGCTTTTTCTTTTCAAAATGTCATAGCTGTATTAAAAATGAAAGCCTTGTTTTTAATAGTACATTTAGTTTGTATTTTCCACCAATAAAGAGCGCTTTCAAGAGTGCATTTAATTTAATTTCAGAATATGATCTAACAAAGGTAGCAGATGTCCTTTGTTTCCCTCCTTCAGTGACTGTCTTAGTAATTTGCTCAAATCAGCAGCGCCTTCTTCTCATGCCAATACACCTTTTAATAACTTTATTAATCTAATCGTCCACTAATTGGTCAAGATAGCCTTTTCCCTAATGATTTTTATCATAGGGTAATTAAGAGCCCAGTAAAACCTGCTGAAATCACAGTGTCTGGTTCAAATGGCTTGATTGACACATCGTTTCGGGCTTTTTATATATATATTTTTATTTTTCTACATTATAGAATTCAAGCTACTTCACTTAAATTACATTTTCAACATAACACAGTTTAGTGATTATTTACAAGTCCAGGTCTGTCACAGTTGAATAAAATGTGATGACAAAATGCCAGTGACTGATAAATCTTTAATATAAAAATTGTACAAGAATTCTGATACAAATTACAAGAGGTATTTGGACAAAATATGAATAAAATTCCATTTACATCCCAAAACCCTTATGCATTTTATGCAAAAACCATAGACAGTTATGATACAGAAACAAATACAAGAAAGGCAAAAAGGAAAGAAAAAAAAAAGAAAAGAAAAGAGTCTTTTAAAAAGAGGACCATTTTTTCCTCCTGTCTGCAAATGGGAAACACCTGTTTAGGTAACGTACAGTATTCATGAGGCTTCCAAATCACCATTTTGACACCAAAGTGATACAAGCTCCTCTGCTGCGTTTGTTCTTTGCAGTGCGACTATGTAGCCATGCAACGCTGTCGAGTGCCAATGCCATAACACAGGCTTTTTAAGACACAGACACAAATGCATTGGATACACAAAAACACAAGTGAAAACAAACAAACAAAAAAAAAAATCTAAATTCACCAGGTCTTCAAGCTTATTTATACTTTAAGACTGTAAAATATGATTGGCACAATGGAAAACATCTCATGAATTTACAGTATTTTTTTTCAGGATCACTGACATTTCACAGGTTCCAGTTCAGATTAATGAGGGTTTTTTTTTTTTAGAGTATAACACATGAGACTGAAGCATCTATACAAACCCACGCATGTGTGTATTTTTCTTCTATCTGCATATATCGTATGATGTCCCATCAAACATTTGAATCCCACTTTGTTCCATGAGCTACATTAACTGGACAGTTTGCTTGCCGTGTCACCTCTCATCCTCCCTCACTCAGTGACGTGAACAAAACGGACAGTGATTAACAGGTCAGCCGCTCCGTCTCCTTCTCCCTCTGTGTGCTATGTAGAATTACAGAATAATTGATGCCTGACGCTCCTCTAATCAAATATTAAAGATTCACTCCAGTGGTCTGGGCCAATGAGGCGCTCTGAGTGACGCGCTCCTGCCGTCCCACAGCCCGGTCACTAGGTAGCAGGATGCACCTGGGCCCGTGTGGTCGGAGAAGTAAGAAAGACAAAGATTGGATTGGGGGCTTTCTCCGAGGAGTGGCGGAAATTGGCGGTCATTTCTCAGAGGAGAGCAGAGTGTAGGGGAGAGGGGTGGAAATGTGAAGGGGTGGCTCGATCGCTCTCCAGCAGGCAATCAAGGAGAAGCTGCCGATGAGTCCTGGGGAGTCCTGGCCCTGCTGCTCTCGTGCTCTCTTCCCTCCCTGTGTTCCTCTCTTTCTCCCCTGCCTTGTTAAGTGACTGCCGCAAGGCTCCAGCCAGACCACTTCCTACGCCCAATCCCTTCCCTTCATCTCTCCCTTCTCTCTCTTGCCGTCTGTCTCCCTGGCTATGCTGGACAATCGTTTGTGTGTTTTCTCAGCTCTGTTTCCAGCGTCTTGCAGCTCAGAGCTGTGCTGGCATGACCAGCACCATGCAGGACACAGAAGGAGCCCGTAGGGGGTAGGAGAAGGGTGTTGTAAGGGAATCTCTTCTATGATATTCAGCTTTCTGTCTGGCGCACACAGATAGAGGGGTCATGCACTGCAGCTGCTGCTTCAGAAACAGACAGACAAAGTACAGAACATAAGGAATGTGTAAAAAATAAATAAAAACAAGTCAGAAAACTTGTTTCTTTTTCTCGGATCAAAAAGGGCATAGAAGCTTGAGCTTATTGGGCCTAACATATTTATATTAAAATAACTTTTAATGTTGGATATGTTCAGCTCTCAATTCTAGTGAGTTCAAATCAGTCTGTGAGCTCGCTGGACTTGTTCATCATTTAATCTCTGTCTTTAGGTAAAATGTCACAAAGTATCAGCTATTAAACATGTTGGGATATTTAGAATGAAATAATGATAAGAGCTTTGGACTTTCCATGCCTGACCATTCTCCATAAGGGAATGTTAGCTTTCTGTGTAGTGGCAAAGGCTATAATGTTAATACTAGATGGAAGGTTTCATACTATTTTTTTCTGCCTCTGTCTCTTCCATCGCTAGAGGTTAAGAAGTCATCTAGTTCTTGTCATCCTTCTGCCCTGTAAGTAGGAAGCATATGTGAGTGTGTGCCACTCTCCTCTGTGTGTGTGTGTGTGTGTGTGTGTGTGTGTGTGTGTGTGTGTGTGTGTGTGTGTGTGTGTG
>NW_019525425.1:542462-548454 GCF_002814215.2 Seriola lalandi dorsalis | reverse complement strand
GGGGGGTTGTGTGTGTGGTTGTGTGTGGTTGTGTGTTAGAGAGACAGCTGTCAGCAGGGTTCCTGGAGTAGCACTTTTTTATTTCTGCCAGAGCGAGGGCCGCGGGGATTGAATGAGTGAATGAGGCAGCAAGCGCCTCAGTGAAACCCACTCCTGGGAGAAGGCAGGGGTTCCTGTACTCAATTTTCCCTTCACTTGGGATAAACAGGCAATTACCCATCCCTTTTTCCTATGCCATGGCCGTCCGGTGAACTTAAGCATACACTATTAGTGTGTGTCCCTGTAGGACCTGCGCTGTGGGGTGTGGAGGTGGTAAGTGAGTGGCGGGCTGAAGAAATGGGTAAGGCGGTTGTTAAATGACTGTGTTCTGAGAGACAAAGCGAAAAAACCAGAATGAGGTTGAAGGAATTGAATTGAATTACCACCGACCCTGAATAAGAATAAGCACGTGTAGAAAATGAATAGACAAATTGAATTCAACTAAATTGAATGAGTCCAATTGAATTGTTGAGAACGCACACGCCGTCCTTCTTTTTTCTCTCTCTGTCAGTGTCACAGTCATGTCAGCAGCCTTGGCGTCTGGCAGTGTAACGAAGTGACAAGTGAGATATTAGACAGAAGAAGCTGGAATGGCAGGGACGCCTCCAGGTAACGGGAGAAGCAGCACATTTTTAATGATCGTTGCTGTCATCCTTTCCTCCCTAGTCAGCCTTCCACCTCCGCAACCTTTCCATCAGCCTCAGCTCTCTGTCTCGCTTTCTTTATCTCTGAGAAAAGTGGACTGAAAACTGCATGTGTCATATAGGTGGAGTCATAAAAAAGACATGAAATATTTCTTTAGAATAGGTCATGTCTATATTGCAAAATGGTTTAAGTATGAAACAAATGGAACTCAACACTGTTATGGATGTAAGGTGTTGTGAATACTTTACAGCACACCATGTAACACTGCATATTTTTCCCTCTGTGTGTAGCACCAGTCAAGTAAGAGAAGATCTCCTTGTATAGTAACACATGGCATTGCTAATACATCGATAAACAAGTCAAACTGAGGAACAATCTCTATTTTTTGTCTTTTTACAAAAAATATTCTTATACTGGACAAAAACATCTCCATGAAGATACATCACCCACCAATAAATACCCCTTCCCGTGGCTACTTTGCCCAGTTACTGGAAATATTTGTACCGTAAGACAGTCATGGACATGTTAAAAATGGCTGCAACCAACAGCCAGGAAAATGGCAACATTTTTCATAGATTACATTTGTAGCTGACACTCAGCAATGGAAACCGTTACCAAAAATATCACAGCAAAAGATTTAAGACTCAAGTGCATCATATTAATCCAATGGGGCATGATTTAAGTACAATGTCACACTGAAACAGCTTTTTTTTAAGCAAACACTTTTGTTTTGGTCACAGTTGAAGGACTATTTTCATCTTTTTTCTCTTTTTTTCAAATCAACGGGACAGTCATATTTCATTAAGATGCCTTTTGTGAGAACAAACATGAGCTCTTGCATTGCTAACTTTGACAATTTCACAATAATGTCATGCTTTACACAGATTACCTCACTAAACCGCTGAAGTAATTATAGTGATCATAACTGGTAACCATACACAAATTTGATCAATATTTAACTCCTTTGTGTTTGTGAAACAGCAGTTTATATTCAGTCACACCTGGATTAGTTTTGAAGCAAGACACTTTGGAGACACTTTCTGAATACATTATTTTTTTAGAGATTGGGGAAGATCTCAGGCTTTGTTCAGGGACGTTTTCTGTTGTGAAACTGTGTTTGAAACAGAGCACGTGCAAAAAGAAACTGGCACAAGTATGTTGAAGGTACTGTCATTTCCCTTGGCACTGTAGCCATCAATGACCCCAAACAACACCTAAACTCACCATTGCAAAACTCCTCATTATAATAATATTACACATCCCCTTGTATAGATGCAAAGTGCAAAAACTGAATTAGTATACTAAAGCTCATAAACATAACAGACAAAAAAAAAAAAAAAAAAAAAAAAAAAAAAAAAAAAAAAAAAAAAAAAAAAATCAATAGAAATACAGAGAATGATATCAGTGTAGGAGCCTAAAAAAGCATGCCGGCAACCTCTGAATACCTAACAAGTAGATAAAGCAAGTCACATGATATTCTTTTTTTCCTAGGACTCAGTTTAAAACATGTCTTTGAAGCTAACATAAATGAATCAAGCTAGTAAGATGCTACCTCTTTCTTGCCTATAGCTGGAAGTATTGTACTGGACTGTAACATAAAACCATAAAGAGAGAGAAAAAAGAAGCAAACAACCATCAACACAACTCTTTTACACCAAAAGCCTCTTGGGACATTATTTACAAATGAAGCTGTCATGCTTTTGTAAGGGGTTCATTTAAAAGCTATCATTACACAAATACAACAAGAAGATTTTCTTTTTTTTTCTCAATACTATCATTTCTGCAGGCAAAGTCACAAATAAGAGTTTGAATAGATTCTTTGGAGACGGACATAAAAACAAAGTGGGGAGAAGTTTGAAAAGAAAAGATGGAGGGGCTTATGAAAAAAAAAAACTGGAGTTTTGTTATAAAGCAAACTCCGTACTCGAGTGTCATCCTGTTCTTCCAAAGAAGGAAAAGTCAAAGGTCACAATAATAAACTGTATTTAGAGTCAATGAATTTTATAGAGGGACATAGAAATGTCTTGCAATGACTTACAGAGGACGGGCAGGAGGCATACAAGCATTCAGCTTGTATTTGATGGCCCTGGGCTGGGGTTAAAAGTTAATTTGAGGAGGAATAAGGATGAGGAATGAAGGGAGGAGCGGGCAGACTGACAGGAGGGGTCGAGTAGAAAGTCATTATTTAGTCTATTATTGTAGAGAAGGGCATGTTTTTATGGAGGTTGGGGTTCTGAGAGTGTCGGTTACGGCTGCGCACAGAGCTGAACACCATGTTGCAACCGGGGATTTTGCACTTGTGCATCTCTCGCAGGTGCACAGTCTTGTAGTGCACGCGCAGGGTCCCTTTGTTGCTATACAATTTGTGGCAGATGTTGCAGAGGATCCCACTGCTGCCACCAATACTGCCCCCGGTGGACGAAAGGAGGAATGGTGAGGAGGAAGATTCCAACCCCTCACCATGTCCTTCTCCTCTTAGTTCTCCAGTCTCATCCCGATGCCCCCCTTCAGCTCGCCTCTCGGCACGCTGGGAGCAGTCCTCCCCCTCACTGTTACCCTCCTCCTCATCCTCTTCTCCCTCCTCCTCCTCCAGGTCATCCAACAGGATGCCTTCATCGCTGCCCTCATCTGACTCGTGTGAGGAGTGGACACTGCTGCTGGACTGGACACTGGATGTGGTGCTCAGGTCCAGCACCATGTAGTCATCTGGCTGGCCCTGGGAGAAGCCGTTGGTGTGGTGATTTTTAAAGTCGTGGTTGAGATGGTGGTGGGGATACTCATTGCTCATGGGGGAACGGGCATGGTGGTTCAGGCCGGTGGGTCCGAGGCTAGCGCCTCCGATGCCCATCCCAGTCATAGGGTCCAAGCCCATGTGGTGCCCGGCGTAGATCTTGGCCAGTAACTCGGCTCGCAGGTCCTTGGGCAGTGGCGTGAGTTGGGGGTCCAGGACAATGTCGTCCAGCTCTTTGGTCAGCAGTTTGCGGTGCAGGTTGATGTTGGAGCTGTGCCTAATGTGGGCAAACATAAGATTGTTGTAGGTCAGAATACAAATACAAAATTCCACAGTGTTGAAATCCATGTATTTGTACTTTAAATAATTTATTTTTCATATTGTCAAGTTATCTCGACGTCTATGAAATGGTAGGCTATAAAGATTCAACATCTAAAAACCACTACATATGTAATTCATTATTCTTACGTATCAGTTGAGGTACACAGACATTCACACACAGAGAGAAATTCACCCTGCAGCTCTCCTCAGAAAAGTGCACCCTGCTAGTGTTTACTGCTGTCAGCATGTCTGCACTGCACAGCCCTCAAATCCAATAGACTCTGACTCAATTAAATACTCCACCATATTGAATGGGAGTTTATCAATTGATTCGAGCTGTGGTAATGTGATAATCGAGAGGAACTGGATAGCATATTAGCACTAGGCCCTGACAGCATTATCGCATTCGCTCCCTATTGGAGGTGGCTTAATCGAGCACCTCAATGAACATGTCTTTATGTAGCCCTGTATTTCATTAAGGCTGGCATTTTTCCCAAACACAAGGCAAACTGTATCACACAATGTGCTACAGCTGATGAAAGAAACTAAGTGCCATGCTTAAGCCAGGATACGATTAGTGAGGATTTCTGTACATACAAAGCCATGCTAAAGGATGCAAGGTGAAATGGGCTTGAAAAATCAAATTCAGTGCCTTCTTGCTCCAATTTCACAGTTGCCAGTAGTCAGACTAAGAAAGAGGGGACCCACGGCACACATGTCACAATAAAACTGCATAACACATAAAGGAAACTTAAGCAACTAATGACCGGTGTCAGATATGACATACACAAGGCCCACTCCTCTCATATCAGGTCAGCACTTAAATCAAATAAGAAAATATGCAAACACTCAGTGCCTTTTAATGTGAAGGGTTTCCATGCAGGGAAGGCACGTGTGAAAAACAAAACAAAAATTGAAAAAAAATTGGAAAAAAAAAAGAGACAAGGGTCATCCTTAGCAGGATGGGCAAAAATGGAGTCACAATGGATAGTAGAGCTTACCAGCAGTGGCAGGGTTGATGCAGTCAAAAAGGGTCCCTTTCCTTTAATTATTTACTTCCCTATCCGACATTGTCCTGCAAGAGGTAAAAATACATTCATTTGAGGGACCCTTTTCTGTGAACCAAGCAACCAGGAGCCCGTCCACTCGAGCATCGTCAGCATTGAGGAGAGAGAGAGCGTGGCAAATCGATTGGCTGTGGCTGTCACAGTACATGTGTGTGTGTTTGCACGTGCTTGTATGTGTGTGTGTGTGTGTGTGTGTGTGTGTGTATAACAGAAAATATACTACCTCCATATAGCAGGATTCGATCAAAAAGACTGTATAAATCCTTTGTTCTTTTTTATCCTTTGATAGTACAGTTGCACCCATATGGTGTTAGCTTATGGCTAGAGTATGGGAGTCATGATTCAGTGTCTGTAGCGCTGTATCCATGTCTAGTCATATACATGTGTGGACGCTTGGCTGTGAGAGGCCAGAGTGCTTCAAGAAAGTCTGAAAAATGCCATAATCAGTGATCAGTAAATGAGAAAATGGACACAATTTCTGCAGGGATACCAGCCAACAGGCTTTGATGTGAGAAGGGGCCATAGATTTGCTCTGTTAAGCCTGAAATTCAGGATGCTGTTGATGATGCTCAAGTAGGCAGGTCCTTTGCAACATGTCTCCATCTCTAAAACAACACCTTCTCACTGCTAATAAGCTCTAAGTTAACCATCGCTATCTCAGTTGTAAGATACTAAAGTCAAACATGCTAAATATCATGCAGTAAGTAGTCTGCGCTATAGCTACAGTTGCCATTTTAAATACTCAAAATGCACACCACATTGTCAGAATATTACAACAATATCTAAATGAAAAATATTCACAATTACAACTGCAATCTCTTTATCCATTTTACAGATATATGCAAATAAAATAGATGGAAGAAGAAAAAAGTCACTTTATGAGATATCATTAGTAACCATTTGGAATTTATTTTCATCTCAATATCTGAAGAGGAGAGAAAGAGTCCAGTTTAGGATTATTTGCATAAACATTATTGAACTACTGTGTCGGCACCGCTGCATGGCCCTAAATAATCAAAATAAGTCAGCTGAATCTTCACACAGTGGGCATAATGCACTTACCCCTTCATTTATCAGATTTAGACTTTCTGCCCCATTTCCCAATCCCCTCTATCACTCCACCACCATCACTCCACCACCTCAGTACGCTCTGTCTTTCCTCCCCCAAACCCAACTCCTTATACCCCCC
>NW_019525425.1:538887-542442 GCF_002814215.2 Seriola lalandi dorsalis | reverse complement strand
ACCCCCCGTCTCTGCCTCCCTGTTGGCCAGTAATGTGGCTGGCAAACCAATTTGACAGTCTCATCTTCGCCCAAAAGATGGGGGAGGCCTCCAGAGAGCCCATTTTTGACTGTGCAGAGGAGGTAGAGCGAGAGTGTGCCATGTCCCAACCGGCGTTAATCATCTGATGGCCCTTGCCCTTGTTTTTGTGTCAGTGTGTACATGTGTGTATAGGTGTGTGTGTATGTGTGTATGTCGTCTAAATGACTCATAATGCGTAAATGAGATAGAAAGCTGAGTGGTATTAAACTGACACCAGTGGTTCTTTGTCTTTCCTGTCATTTGGGGTGCGTTATGAGGTTTTGGGTGTAAGTGGGAGGACAAGAGTTTTAGTAACATTTATCACTCTCTGCCACTGTTATATCTCCTTTGCTTGTTTAATTCTGTTCAACAGCATAAGCTGCAAACAATGATTTGAGTATCCTCAAATAAAAGAGTGGATAGTCATTAAATATGCATGAAAAACATTTTTATGTACAAGTTATGATTTAAAATTACTTGAAATTCCGTTGATGCCATTGTGCTCGCGTGGGTGTCTATATGTTATTCATCTAAGAATGAAATATTTCCCCTTATTCTTCTCAAAATACATCACAAGAAAACAAAGGGATGTAATATTTCAAGTTTCCGTCTTTTGATCAGCAGATAATATTCAACTGGGGTGAGTGCCTTTTGCTAACATATTCTCTCTATGAGCCGCGTGCCCTTTGTTTATAAGAGACAAACAGAGAGCTGATTGTGGAGCAGCGGAGCCGGGCCCACATGCCGTGTGGGGACCGAGGGAGACAGAGAGAGGAAGGAGAGGGAAGGAAAGAGCCTCTCCAACATAATTAACCTTCACTCTCCGTTTGCAGTGGCCCGTGTGGGGACGATGGGCTGTGCACTGTTGCACCATGAGAACGTGGATGAGGGAGGACACCTACTTGGTTTAGCGACATAAAAGGAGCAGGTTAAAAAGCTGGAGTGAAGGTTTATAAAAAAAAAAAGAAAAAGAAAAAAACTAAAAAGAAGAAGCAGGATAGGCTGATAAAAATGAGATAAGTAAGGCAAGTCTTGTCACCAGTTTAAAAAATATGATTAACGTGACTAATAATGGTGATGATTACTTGTATACGCGCCTTTCCAGCAGTTAATCATGCAGCGTCTTCAACACTTCTGCCGACGCTGCTCGCTCCCCACAATAAATATGCAATCATTTACCTCCATGCAGCAGGCGGCTAGGAGGCTGCGAGAAAACACCCCACTGTAAAACCACACACGCGCGCGCACACACACTTATGTTGCTCTCTGTTTTACACTCAAAAACACACACGTTACATGTTTGCTCAAGGGCACAACGAATAACCCCTCTCCTGTATGTATGCGTGTGTGTGTGAGAGTGTGTGAGGACGTAGGAAATTCATTTAAACACGCTTGTGTATGCATGTGTGTGAGATCGGCTGTTCATTCTTCAGTCTTATAAATAGGGCAGGGATCCAAACTAAACAAACACTAGTGATTCTTTTTTCCATGGCAGCACATTTACAGTGTCCTACTCTGACAATGTCATTGGCTCTCGGTTGTTTTTCTCTGTAGATCAAATGACCTCTCCTCAGTTTTCTTCTTCACTTTGATATGAGAGTGTTTGATGCCGTTGTCTGATGGTGTGTTTACGTGCCTTTGGCTTTTCACTCACGGACTAATCATATATGCAGAGGCACTTAGACTTCCCTGTTGCTGGATGTCAACAGCTGTTTGGAAGGTACTGAGAAGAGGAAGCCAAGCAGGACTGCATATTATAATGCCGCTTTAGCATATATTATTCAGCTGAAAAACAACAACAAGAAGAAAACACTGGTTTACCTTTCCTCTTATTAAAATTCACTGTGGTTATTATTCTAATGGTTCTTAGTTTTTTATTTTCTGAAGAGAACTACATTGCGTTGATTATTGTCGTTTTTATCAATCCTTTATGTCTGAGGTGAAACACTGCAAAGAGCTGCTTATTAATTGCTCTGCCAACACCGTTGGCGAAAAAATCATATTAGGAGAAAGAATGAAGTTTGACTTGATCTCATTTACTAGTAATAAACATTCTAAACATTATTTTGTGCAAATATCTTTGTACATGCAGCTTCTTAATCTTATCAGGGCAATTGCTCTTATGAAAACAACCAAATTATTTTCCCATTTTATTGCTATCATTACACTCAAACATACATTATATCATTAGAGGATTATCCAGGGACAGATTTGATGAGAGCCTGGCTTGTCTATTGACTCGTCTAAAAGCCCCAGGATTCCTTTAGCTATGCAATGCCCTTCTTCTGTTATTTTGTTCCCCTTTTGAACCAGCAGCAGAGTAATATGTCCCATATGCCATCAGGAATTTATCCCCCACAGAAAAAGTATGGAAACAATAGAGTGCTTAGGTCTCACCCACCCAGAGCTATAAAGTACAGATGCATTATGTTCACAATTGTCCCTCCTTGCTACAAAGTCATCTCTGTCTCTTGTATGTTCTGCCACTTTGTGCGTTTGAATGGCGTTCATATACTGGCGTTTCTCATCATGGAGTCAAACTGTCAGACACACACACACATGCAGAGTGACACAGGAGGAGAGAGAGCAAAGAAGGAGTTCATGTTGAGGTGTTACTCTTTCTCTGTTCAGTGTCATCTAATCTTTGAAGCCTAAAGCAGTCCACTCACCCCTGGCTTGGCAAATGCCTGGCTGCATATATGTTAAAATGCACCTTCCCCTCTCTAACCTTTTCCCTATTGTTTTCTGATTATTTTCTTCTGCTCACTTCTCATATGCCATTGTGGGGTCATAACAACAGATTCCAGTTTGAAAGGGACTAAATCACATCACTGCACAAAAAATCAGTCCAGCTGTTGGAACTGAAAGTCTTGATTCAAAGACATAACACAAAGCAATATCTGCTGATTACCAGCGGCACTTCAGCTCCTATCTGCCATGAAGAACTTTTCTCATGTTAAATTGATGAACGTACTATGGAACTCTATTTTTGCTATTGAAGAGTTGAAAATAAATAGTTTTCTCTTTTTTATCTATTTGTACATATTCCTGTGTGTGTGTGTGTGTGTGTGAGTGTGCATATGTGTGTGTGTGCGCACATGTTACACAGCAGGCCGATCATGCCTCGGGCATTTTCTATTTTCTAAAGCCTTGTCAAAAGACGGGAGCTAACAAACTCACTGGTGGCAGTACAGCACACTGAGGCAGTGGATGCTATAATAACATTTCCTGTCATCTTGCTGCTGTCGGCACAGCTGCGTCAGGTGAGCAGCAGGGTCGCACCTTCACTAACGCTTACTTGTCTCCTGTTCTGCTCCCCTTGTTCCCCCCCCACATCCATTCTAATAGTCCCAGAATCACCTGCTCTATTTACATGCTGCTAATGAACAAACATTGGTAGGAACAGATGCCACTAAAACAACAAATGTAATAAAAGGCTTGGGGTGGAAAAGGAGCTGCGAGTTTAGGAAGAGGGAGGTAGCGGTGATGGAGGGG
>NW_019525425.1:518963-538867 GCF_002814215.2 Seriola lalandi dorsalis | reverse complement strand
GGGGGGGGGCAGAGCCAGTGTGTGGGCGAGACAAAACACTGAAGAAAAATTTAAAGCTCCACCTGGGAAGATTTGTTTGCGATTTGGAAGCATGCAGTAAGTTGCAACTTGCCCCTTACTAAAATTAAAGTCTCACTTTAATAATTTTTTTTTTTTTTGGAGTGAATAAAAACTTATGTAGAGCAGCTGAGTTCTATTAAAGAGAAAGAGTGTGAGCATGAGTGCTGTGTATTTTAGATGGGCAGGGGGTATTTACAATTTGTTTCAAGGTTTTACATTATGTGCCTGCTGTGCTGAGTGACTGGATAACTCAGCCAAGTAACCATGGTTGTTGAATATGATTGTCTGTGTCACCTTAAAATATTAATTCACATTTATTCTGATAGCTATTTAATTTGTCTAATAAAACTAGCACTAATGGATACAATTTTAGCTATAAAGGATTGTGACATAGAAATTCTACTTATTAAGCATGACTGAATGCTGGCTAATTTAACACTTGAAAGTCACTCCCATGCTGCAAACAGTTTAAACCCTTCTGGATCCTGTACTAGCCAAGGGCACTTGTGATGTGTATGTATCTCCATCATCAATCTGCTGCCAGTTCTACTGCTGTATATATATTCTGAGTGTGTGGGACTGATATGTGCTAACAAGCCCAGGTGAGCATGGCTAGCCTCACCTCCTAATGCGCTAATAAATGCAGTGGTTTGACAAACCGCTGTCTATGTTAATATATGCGCCTTCACTTCCCTGTGACAAGGTGGGGTAGTAAGGGCAGGTAAACAACACACTGCTGCTGGAGGGTTGATGGATACAACCTGGTGCTTGTATGAAAGTATGTGTGTGTTTGTGTGTGTGTGTGTGTGTGTGTGTGTGTGTGTGTGTTTCTCATCCTGACACCCTACTCTTCTGAACTTTGAGTTGACAAGGAGCAGATGTCCCTGAATTCATTTTTCAGTATTCCATTAGCTAACAGATGTTAAGTGATAGCCTATGCAAGGAAATGTCATACAGTAATGAAATACTGCAATTTAATCCTGTTTTATTAACATCAAATGAAAACCCATATCTCACAAAAATACTTAAAAAGAATTATATTCTGTAGATGTATGTAGTGCCATTACATAAAATATAGAAGATAATAAATACTGAATTAAACATTTCTACTGAACCTACCTGCGACTTTTGCAATTATATTAAAATAAAAAGGAAACATCACCAAGTTCTAGCACTAACCTGTCTCGGCTCCGCCGGGAAGGGAAAGCAGCATTGCAGCCAGCCACAGTGCACACATGCATCTCTTTGAGATGCACATTCTTGTAGTGCAGTTTCATGCTATAGGAGCTCTTGAAGCTCTTCTTACAAACATAGCAGATCTTGGGGTCAGGACTTGAGCATGGATCCCCCTCTGGTGATTGAGAAGAAGGGAATTTGGGTGGGCTGGCACCGTAGCCCATCGAAGAGATGAAGCTCTCATGCAGGGCTGCCATACTTGCAGCAGCGGCAGCAGCTGCTGCCATGCCTCCATTATACAGGCCATACTGGCCCATGCAGAACATGTCATAAGTAGGATCGTTGAGTTCTTCCTTGATCTTGATAGGGGGCTGATGAGGGGAGGGTGATGAATGGCACTTGCCTTCCATTTCCTTTCTCAAATGGGCTTCCTCACCACCCTCATCGTCATGATCCTTGTCCAGACCCCTTCCACCCCTGCTGTGTTTTTGCTGTTCCTCCACATCCATGAGCTCATCACGGTAGAACATCTTGGAATCAGAGGTTTCAGACTCATTCTCAAAGTCCCTCTCATGGTCCTGATCCTCAGAGGTGAAGCTGTCCATGCAACGTAGCTCACCAGAGCCTCGCAGATCATTTCCACCCCTGCTGTCGCTACCAGTCCCTTCCCGGCATTCATCTTCACTCTGTCTCATCATGCCTCTCAGAGCTAATCCAGGGCTCATCTCATCTTGAGAAGGGGATTGCTGTCCACTACCACCACTGTGGTTCCCAGTACCACTGCCACTGTTGTTGCTGTGACAATTTCCATTCATTTTGATATTGTTGTGAAGAAGGGATGACTGGTGATGGTGGTGATTTTGGTGCATGTTATCATCGTCATCCTCATCTTTGTCATCGTACTCATCTGCCACATCAATCACTTCCTTCTCAATCTTCACAGGCATGCTAGATTTACGAGGCTTCTTTTTCGGTGTAGGGTCACTGCTGCCACCAGTGAGGTCCTGATTGGCTGTTGGCGTAGGTAAGCGGTGGGACATAGGTCCAGCCTCTGACACATGAACATTATTATGTGAAGCCACAGCTGCAGCAGCCAGGATCTGCTGCTGCTGGTCCATTAGGGTGGTACTGTTAGTGGTGGTGGGCAGGATGGGGCTGGTGGGAAGTGACACTGGAGGACTGACGAGATCAGCAGGGGACAAGAGTGTACGGTAGAATGGGGGTACTGGCTGGACTGGCTGCACTGACTTCAGGGAGGGGAACACCAGTGGACTTTGCAGGGGTGACTGAAGCATAGGGTCTACTGGTGGAGTAGTGAAGCCCAGTGGTGGCCTTCCAGGGCTGGTGAGTGTGAAGCCACCATTCTTGGTGCTTGAGATGACGGGTGTGCCAGTGGTTGAATTGGCACGAATGAGGTCCTTGTCGCGGTTATTGCGCAGCATGGGCATGTGCAATCGCGGATTGGGGTTGGCACTGTGACGGTTGCGGCTGCGAAGTGAGCTGAAGACCATATTGCAACCCTCAATGGTGCAACGGTGTTTGATCTTCAAATGTACAGCATTATAATGTATCTTAAGTGTGCCTTTATCATAAAAGGTTTTGCCACAAGAGTTACAGCACACGCGACCCTTACGTGAAGTGGCTCCCATGCGGCGCATGCGATGCATCTTGGAGGAAAAGGAGGGATGGGTGATGGTTTTAGACTGCTCATCCTTTACAAAGTGGTGGTGGACCTGATGGTCACTCAAGCTGTTGGGTTGCTGAGGTTGATTTTGGGACTGCTGTTGGCCCTGTTGCTGCTGGAGCTGTGTGTGCTGTTGCTGCTGTTGCTGAGCTTGCTGGGTAGAAGGGGTTGGCGAGATGGGTGATGCCCTGTTGTTGGGCTCTGTCTTGGGTTCAATGTTGTTGTTAATGGCTCCCATGGCTCCACGGCTAGGACTCTGGCCTGTGCGAAAGGGTGACAGAGACACTTCTGACTCACTGGTCTCCACCTGTTCACCTTGGTTTGGCAGGCTGGGCTCCCGGAGCCGGAGGGCAGACTGCTCCATAGGCAGGCCATTAGGGGGCAAGCCGAGCATGGGGGCAGAGACTGGGTTGATGTACTGGAAGGGAAGGAGGAAGGCTAAGCTATTGGGAATATTCTCGAAATGGTGAATGCTCGATGGGCTACTGTTTTCCAGATGTGTCAGGAGTCCAGGGCTGCGGGTCCTGTTGTTGCTTTCAATGAATGTCCTAATACCGGAGTCTGTCTTGGAGGAGGGAACTGTTACTGCCTGACCTTCCTTCTCCTGAATGGCCATCAGCTCCACAATGGACTTGGTCTCACCAAAGCGAAGGAACTGCTGTAGGGTGATGATCTCTTCTTCTCTGGACATGATGGTCCAGCGGTCCAGCACCTTGCCTGCAGCATCCTAGATGCCCCAGAAGAGACAAGAGAGAAGACAAAAATACAAACCATTATTGATTGTGAATAATCAGTGTGGTCAAAGGAAAAGATAGAGCAGGGGTTAGTTTGTAAGGGCAAGCTTTTCTGCTCATGAAATTCAGAGGCCCCTGGAGCGACATGTAAGTAAATCTCCCCCCTCCCCTGTCATTCTTTCCCATCTACTTTTTTCTATAAGCCAGCCCTACAAATGTGATCATTAATCACACAATGATGAGAGTAGGCAAGAGTTTAATTGAGTCTCAAGCAAACAAATCAAAATCACTGAGGTGGGGCTATCAGTAAGTCTATGTGACTTCCAGAACTGTAGGGATGTGAGACTCAGTAAAACAGCTTTGTAAAAGACATGGACTCTTGCTATAACTCCCTCTGTACACAAACGGTACCTAGGGATATTTACAAAATTGTGTGAGCCAGAGAAAAAGTGGGTAACAGAAATAATAGAATAATTAATGCAAGCCACTAATCGCACCTTGGTTGGCAGGATTTTTTCTGTGTGTTCTCTGTCTCTGAGGCCGTGAAAGGCTTGAGGGAGGATGGGACTGCTACACTATGTATTAGGGAATGGCTATGGACATTCAAAGAGGAAAAACTCATGTTTATTTAAGGTTGTGTTGCAGGATGCCTTGACAGTGACATTGAGCTTGTGTTCCTTTGCATATTTATCATGCTTTTATGTTACTGAAGTCCAAAGGATGTATAACCTGTGTTACCTTAAATATTTATCATGTCATTATGTAAGTAAGGTTTAAAGGATGTACAACCTGTTTCACCTTAAATATTAATGATGAAGTACTTTTTAATAAATGACCATGGCATTACAGTCACTCTTAACTAATGATGCATTTTAGTTGACAGTGGCTGAAAAAGGGCAAAAATGTAAAATAACAAATAATAACAATAGATTATTTATAACAACACTTTGGATTTCCTGTTCCTGTGTTCTGCTGTTTCCATCCTAAGAGACCAGAACTACTCCAATGGGACTGTGGCATTATTCCAAATACAACACTTTACTTGGCCAGAGTCTTTCGGAGATGTGCTATTCATGGTTGAAAAATAAAAAGCTTAGACTCCATGAAAATGTGCACATTGTCAACCATCAAGAGATGGCAAGGGATTCTGAATTGACTTTGTGGTTGAGCTACTAAGTTTGAGGCAATGAATGTTTGACCCAGTACTTTTGTCCCTGTGTATGAACCCACATCTTTTGCTGCTTCATAGCACTGATGACAGAACTCTTCACAAAATTATACTCATACTGTATAAATGCTGCCACAGCTGTTGTTATATAAGATGGTATGAGTGTTCGTGTGAACAAGATAAAAATAGATGAAAGAAAGAGGGAGAGAGACAGTGTAAATACTGCAATTCACACACGGGTTCCTGGGGGACCAGACACAAGTGACATCAAGGGAGCAACACAAGCGATGACAATTAGTCACAGTGAAATGGTAACATTTCAAATGTGCTCCTAGCTGCTGGCATCTATAAAACATAAATGGCAACTCTGGTGAGTAAAAAGCTGTAAAAACCAACATCACAAAGCACAAAGGGCCTGTAAGGAGAAAACAGAAGATAAATGTTTTAGGAGAGACAGCGAAAGAGAGATAGTAAGGGAGAGACACAGAGGAAGAAGAGCAGAAAAACAGAGAAAATAAAAGTGTGAGTGGTTTCATATCATGCCCTCAGATATACTGGAGAAATAGATTCTTCTGAGACGAAACATCAATAGTCACTGGGGTATTTGTTGTTAAATATACATTAAAAAACATTTTACACTTTCATTCTGTGTGCGCTCTGGAGTTTTTGCCTGGAGGTATGACTTTAAATTCTAGCCTGGGCACTATTATTTCATACTGCATGGCCATCTGGGCATTAGTACTTCCATTTGATTTAATTGAAACAAAAAATGAAAGCAAATTAGAAAGTGAATCTTTAAATAGTTCCACAACCAGAACATTTCTTAAGAAATTGTAGTTCTAAGAAGTGGAGCAGTCTTTGATATTTTCTAGTGACAAAAAAGATTAATTTGTGAGTGTTACATTTAAATACACTAGCCTACAATTACAACTCTGATTAGTAGAAAAATGGAAGTAAAATTTAAGTGTATAATTCCTACGAATAGGGTGTCTGCTGCAGCAAATAGCAATAGGGAGTACTTGCATTTTTGGGATCATTCGTAGGCCACGTTTAACTCAATTTAAGCCAGTTTAAGACCTCTTAATATCACTTTCCAAGCTGCCCCACTTTGATGTTTGCTCTTCAAATTAAGATTGAAATAACATTAATAAGAACCACAAGCTCCCAAAAATTAGGTAATCTTAATAGGAGCTCCATTAATAAGTGTGAGGGATTAGTCTCGAGAATTAAGTCAAATCATTAAGTAAAAACTATAAAAAGCTTTGCATTTTTACACACATCAAAAATATGGCTTGACCAGTGCCGCCCATCAAATTCACACACAGTGATCCACACCTGTTGCAATCACTGACTGGAGAAAAACAGGGTTTAGACATTTATTTTATCCTCTAGTAGTCCGACCCCGTGCCTTCACTTCCCTACACATGAAGTTAAACAAAAGCCAAAACACAGTGACACAGGCCAAACTGCAAAGCATTAGTGCGTGGAGGGGCCAGCGAGCTGTCAGAACAGGTCAACAGTTCTGCTATGCACAGGACCCTGTGAGGAGGCTAGAGGACGCTCTCCAAGCCCTCCTCGTTCACTTGGTCAATTGAGTTTTGGAGGCCAGTCAACAAGCATTGAGGCTGGGGTCGGGCTTAGAGCAGAGAGTCGATACAAATTCAAAAATGGAACAAATCGGCCAAGAAAAGGATGTGAAGGGACAAACCTGATAACTCAGTCTCTGTGAAAACTACTACTGGTTTTTATGACAAGAACCTTTCAATACACGGCTGTTTGTTAAATATCATTGCAGTACCTCATTCATGACACTGGATTTATCTTCATTTCCAGACAAAAATGCTTAATGCAGATAACCCCCATAAAAAATTATAAACGAGCAAAGGTGTAAAAAAAAAAAAAAAAATGCATGAATTGTACGAGAGTGACTTATCTAAAGTGTGTTGACACACATTTGTAGACAAACAGAGGACCCTGTAGTCCTTACCACAGTAAGTCTCACAACTCCACTCCCCTGCATTAGCCTTGTGATGCTGTGAGAGAAACAAATATGCCATTAGAAGCACTTTTACAAGTAGGCACTCATCTTCCAATTAGCTTAATGTGGCCCTCTTTCCCCTATATTTTCCAGGCGTGCCCCACCTCTTCTTGTACACTCCCTCCAGGAAAATCTCATTAATCCACCCCTCCCCCATCTCCACCAGTGCTATGACATATTAGTCTGTCATTATGCATCCCAGAGTCCTTTAAACAATACAGCTAAACCTCTGTTTGCCAGGTTAATGACTATTAGCCAGTAATTACAGAAGAGAGACGATAGGGTACCCACTTTATCTGGTGGACAGCCTGCTGCTGTTAGTTTATTTTATCTGCCTGCCTCCATGTCTCTCAGAATTAATCTAGCAACGGCTGTATTTATTCATCTCTCTGCCGCTGCGATGCATTCTTAATTCATGGCTGTCTCTAATACTGTGGCGCTGAATGTTGTGTAGTGGGTGTGTAGTCGGGTATCCACCTTGGTAATTGCTGACAATGAGGATGAGCAAATGATGGCCTTGTCATGGACCAGGGCACTACTGTCAGTTAAAACAAATCAGGCAATTATGCAATTAGCAGGTTGTATGCCGGGCTGTATTAAGAGCCAGGGTGTGAAGCGTTGTTAGGTTGCATAGTGTGCATTTGGGATTAGCAGCTTAACATGTATACGCTTTTCACTAATCATCACCTATCATACTCAGTGGCTGAGTCTATTTGGCAAGCATGAAGAGAGATGCTATGCTAAGCACACAGCAAAAAAAGGAAAATATTAGCTATTAAAACAACGTATTGACCTGTGCCTGTATACACTAGATCAAATGGGAGATCTCCAACTCACATAGAGCCTTTCTCACATAACATCCACGATACTTACATTTACTGGCATGATGTGCAATTGTGTACATCTTTGTAGAATGACAGCTACACTGGTCCCACATTAACATCACAGCAGTTCAACTGATCATGAGACAGTTGCACTAGGAGGATCAGTTCTCACAATGGCAAAGTGAACCATGGGAACCACATTGATTCAACAATCACCTTGCAGTGAATGCGATCTCCACCGCGCCTCGAGGGAATCCCCATTGATCTCCAGTCCTGCTTTCAGATCCAGTTCCTTTAAAAAACTGCTCTATCCCTGTGTTCGCCACTTCAGGGGAGGTTAAGCAGAAGTTCCTTGTGATCTGAGAAGGTCTTGAACCTTGGCGCTTCCTTTTCCATATTCTGTTTCTCCCCCGCCCCACCCCACACCATATCGGGCCGTATGAATAATGCAGAGGATCTAGTGGCAAGGGGTATCGTGGGGGATGGGTTCACGCAAAGCCCACTGCCTGGAGCCATCACATCACAGGGCAGGAGCTCCCAAGACATAGGCTGCTCCCCCATTGGATCCCCAGTGGCAGGTCAGAGGTCATGTGTGAACAACCAGCTCTACTTCTTCCCCTGTGATGGACCTCAGGGAAATCAGTAGCTACGTCCAGACGTGGGTGGAGGACATTTGTAAGAATCATAGAGGTTGAAATTTGCACTGTGTGATCATTGTAAATTCCTCCTTTATGTTCTGCGCATCAAAAGAATGCGTTACTATGGATGTGACCTTGTGTATCTACCTTAGATGTTGGATGTTTTCTAAACTGCACAAGCAATAACTTCTTCTTCTCCACAGCAAGAAGATAATCTACTGTACATAGACATATAGTTCAGTGGTCAACAGTAAAATCATGTCATCCTATCATCAGATGGACAGAGTAGTCTCTCTGGGGAACAATCAATTACGTCACCTTGCGGTATCTTATAACAGTACCAGGCATTTCACTAAATAAACTATCACTTAACTTAACTGAGCTTTTTTGAAATAAGTACAAGAAAAAGAAATCTATGGCAGTATTGTGTGGTTTACAGGTGTCTTTCAATACATTAGATTGCAAAAAATAACAAATAGCAGCCAAACAAATTCACATCTGTTTTAGAAACTTTCCCACATTGTCTCTCTGAGATACTCTTAGTAGTATTGTGCAAAGTCTTACAGATCAGCCTTGATGCCTCGCTGATAGTAGTCTGGTTTTAATAAGTGACTGTTTGTGCAGTTTTGGTGGTAAATGAGATACAGGAGATAAAACAGCAGCTGAAAACAATGTTATATCGTATTTTACTGTCGCTGATGTTCATTTGTGCACACCAATAGCTTAATTATATACAACAAATGCAATAGTCACAATCTTTAATTGTTAAAAGATGGCAGCCATTTATTTAAATGGAGGAAAGTGGAAGAGCATATGTACCTACATAGACACAAAAGTTAGACTTGCCAAATCCTGTTTTCCATATAACGTCAACCCCTTTAAAAGACAGCTGAGATGGAAACACAGGTGATTCAATAAAGTCCAGACAGGACCCTCTGTACCAGCTCATGTTGCTGATTACAACTTGGAACAGATCTATTCAAGTTTGATTCCTACTTTATAATTCAATTAACAACCATGCAAAGGGCATTGCCTTGGTCAATATTATGCTCATGACTGCCAGAGAGGACTGCTTGCTGGGCTCTGCTGTGAGTAAATGTGAAGAAGCCACAGGGCTTATTTCGCCGGGCCAGACACACTGATCAACCAACAGGCCGCGAGATACCCTGCCTTCACCTCTCAACCTGATTTAACTCATGGCTTTGGTTAAAAATTCATGACTGTGTGTTAGTTGTTGCTAAGGGCACACTAATCGACTGGAGTGAGATTTATAGTGCAGTTGCAGACTGCAAGGATGGGGAGGGGGATCAGGAGGGGTTATTATAGAGGACTTTACCACAGACGGGTGAGTCACAATCTGGCACATCCTAGGTTCCAGGTGGCCTTTAGTAAACAGTTCCCGTTTCTTTTCCCACTGACTTGTCTTTTTTCATTATCTGTTTTTGAAAACAAACCTGCCATTTTTAAAAAGGTCTCCTAAACTCTGATTCATCCAACCCCGCCTGACCTCCACCACCATCATCACCACCCCTTTTTGTTTTAAAGCTGTCCCTCTGCATCTTTAAAAAGTGGAAAGGACAGTCTTTTGGCCACAGCCCAGCAGAGGTGCAGATGGGGCAGCACATGGAAGCCATTTCAGGCCCCGGTGCGCTGCAGAGCAAAGTCGACTGTTCTCTGAGTTCAGAACCTCTGAAGAACCGCCTCGCAGCACTTACATGTGAGCAGCGTCTGGGTCTGGACTGATGTATTGATTCCCTGTCTCTTTTCACAAAGCATACACAATAACGTTGGCTTGCCTCACCCAACTGTGCTAAGGAACCGTAGCCACGGTCAATGTGTAAAACTCAGCGGACCTAGCACTGAGCTAGAGGGGATGCCTCAGAGAAGAGGGGTGGAGTGATGGAAGCAGCGAGGGAACGCCTGATGGTTCACATTAATTGAGGATGATTCGTGTGATCTCCTGGGTCTGGATGCAGCAGCCAGGTCTGTCGTGGGCCTGGGAGACAGATGTGGGGGCCGCTGTGCTCCCTCCAGGGCCAATGGAGAGCAGTGAAGCAGCTGAGAAATGGTCTGTCTGTCCAGTGTGTGTGTGTTGGTAGAGATGCAAGGGAGGGGGCTGACAACCTGCTTTTCTCTCCCTCTTATATCACATCTCCTTTGTCTTGATTACTATTTTGGCAAGAGGCCGGTGCAGAGAAGGTGCATTAACATATGCTCACAATTTGCTCTTTGGCCACATTGTTACATGTTTGTACTGTGTCTTGATGTATCAGTCATTTCTGTTTCTCTTTTGTGTAATACCCGCCCCTTTACGCATTATATCCTGAGGCTAGTAATGGGTAGTGAACACAGTCTTTGGTAAGTAATGATGCTTCAAAAAAGGTGAAACTTAGAAAAGCATAAACTTGTATTTATTGCAGATGAAAACTTTACATTAGGGCTCCAGCTCATAAAACCCATATGTGACAAGTTGTTTCAGGCTATTCTGCATACAAGGTTTTGAATAGTTTGAATGTACAACAAAAATGCATTACACTCTTCCTGAATTTTCCTCGATACTTCCTGGGGTGTAACACTCATCTTCACACTATCAAAATAATCCACACATCACTTTCATGTCACTGTGTAAATGGAAATAGATTTGAATGGATAATGGATTACAGCGTAGGTAAACCTTCCAAGTCGTTTTGTTTTGGTCTAGCTGGGAACAGACAGAGGTGTCTGTAACACACAGACACACTGCATTAGAGGAGCTTTTCAGCTTTCTCCTGTGTTTTTGCTATGGAGCATGCAGGAGGAAAGAGAATAAGCTAATGGACTCTTTACTTAATGTGATCAGAGCCATTATTGACATGCTGCCAGGAAGATGCAAGACCATTAACTCGAGCCTCTCTCTCTCTGTCTCTCTCTCTCTCTCTCTCTCTCTCTCTCTCTCTCTCTCTCTCTGGTACCTTCCCTCCACCCCACTCCTTTCCCCGACAGTATTTCACTGCTGCCCTGGCTCACATATGGAGGAAGGGCCACTAGGGGGTCTGGGTGCCCCAAAGGAGTCTGTGTCTGTCATGTTAACTAGGAATCTGTGATACAGACTATTTGGAGAATTGGCAACAAGATGTTGCTCAGGACTTGGCAATCGTAAATCAGTCCTTATAGCAGTGTATAATCTTAGTGTTTGTCTGCTGTGAGTGCTGGACAAGTGCTCAAATTTTTTTATGCAGTATGTCGTGATGGTTTAGTTGGCCCGGCAGCCGACCATGCAAATTTAACATCTTGTAATTTAAATCAATTTTTATTACTCTGTTGAACTGTCTAATAAAGTAGAAGTCGCTGCAAGTCGCTTTTTTTTTTATCTGTATTTGAAAAATAATATATGGTGAGTTTTGTACAATATTATGTACACACTTTATAAAGAGAGACAGTACTGGGGGATTTTTGACATCCTAGAAAGAAATAAAATAAAATATAAGGACTAAAATAGTTCGTAATGTATTCAAGCTACAAAATATAATGCATTATAAAATTGACCAAATTACTAAAGAACCTTTGTTTTAGCAAGCCTTTTCATTTCCATTTTAAAATTTAAAGTATAAAAATTCAAATAAGAAAGGTTTGCACCCACCCAGTATTATTTTAGTTTTTCTAGACATTGATACATTTATGAGAAAATTTGGATGTGCAATTTCCACTTTCATGCATGTATTTAGGAAAGTTTAAAAAAAAAAATATATATATATATATATATTAAAGGCTATAATTTGGGTTAAAAGTAGTTGTAGTAAGTTTAATTATTAGCCACATTTATAATTAAATAATTAAGTGAGTGAAATGGATATTTTAAATTATGGTAATAAGTTAATTATTTCTCTGTCTAGTTTAGCACCTTGCAAATATGTTGTTAAAGACATTTTTCTCGACACAGACTTGGAAAGAAAGAGAGAAAGACAGACTAATAACATTACTGTAAATTAAACCTAAGGCTGAATGTAAGAAGTGCGTTAGTGTGTACTGTTGTTTTATCAGAGTGAAATAGTGCACTGAGTGAGTAAAATGGTCCCAAATCACACACGGTGAAGTCTCCCTGTTTTTAAACTGCCTCACTGGAATTGTTGCCTGGCATGTAAGTTGGCTCATTCATCTTGGAGGCGGAGGGTGCCAGTGTGGCTGCAGTGTAATTCACACTCCCCCAACCTATGTGCCAGAACACATCTATCCCTGTGGCCCAGGGGCTCACATCACCAGCGGCCGAGAGGATGTTCATGTTTATGTGTGCATGAGTATGTGTGTGTGTATGTGTGATCGCATATGTGTGCGTCTGTGATCATGTGGGTACGACAGGAAGTGGTGCTCAGGTCTCTCGGGGCATGGTTCCAGGTCCCTGGGCCTGTCTACTGTCATAAGTTCCAGAATGGTGATTACTTACTGCAAAAATAAACACCATTACCATCTGGTGCTGCTTCTTTGTACTGTAACTTATACACCAAGAAAAGCTCTAGACCATCAAAACACAGACTTGAGAACAATAACAGAAAAAAATCAAATCTGCACTGTAAAATCTGAATGTTTTTTAATCCCTGTACATTTGTAAGATCAGATGAATACCTTTTAATTTGGATGCTCAGAATAAAATCAAACACTCACTAAAACAACTTTTGATCTATATGAGGGGGCAGATAGTGAAGAACAAAAGGTTTACTAGGAGTCATAGTGAGAAAGTTGAGATGATGGGGGTCATTCAAGACCGTTGAGGCCTTGCAGAACCAGCAGATGTTTGATCCATCCACGGCACATCTGGTCCTCAACACACTCAATCCATTTCACTTGACTTCTCCCTTTTAGATTTTCATTGTTCCTCATGGTCCACTAAGCTTTGCATTCTCCCTTGTGGCCCACAAATATTCATTCACAATCATTCATTCTACCCACTTAAGAGTAATTTCAACATATAGGCTTTTGTTTTTGCATGTGATTAGAAGGGTGTGTGTATGTGTTGTTAGTTTTTATAAGATTTAAATATCTGGTGATGATCAAACATCTTTATTTTATACCCTTCTAGATGTGAGGGGGTCCTTTTTGAAAATGGTTATAAGTTGAAATACCAAGGGAGGAACTCCAAACTCCAGTGGCACTAGTCAGGGAAATGAAAGCTGTCATTCTCATTGTAGTGGGCCCTGGGAGGGTCATACAGTGCTTAACAGTTTCATTGTTTCTTTTATTGTTGGAAACAGAGAGGGGTGTGTACCGTGCAGGTTTCTGAGTTCTGAAGTGCGACGTGACGAGAGGACTGTCAACTCCCCGTAACTCTCCATGCAACTTCCTTTAATAAATGTCAACTCTATGACCCAGCGGCAAATCCCTGGCAGGATGGGTGGCCGTGTCAGCAGGCCGGTGAGCCACACAATGTCTGGGTTTGGCCCCGGTGACTTTGGGGAAGTGAAGCAAGCCGCTGCTCTGTTTGTTCAGAGAGGGGATGCAGGGCCCCCCTGGAGGTTTAGGCCCAGAATCACCAGACAAAAACATAACCTGTGTGCGCGTGTCGATCAGATTTGGGGACAGATTACGTTATTGTGTTTGCATGAATGTACAGTGGTGTTTATATTGACGTTGTCTGAAAAGGGGATGTGATGTTGCATCAGAAAATGAATTTGAGTACAAATTGAATGTGTTTTTGCTGCGTTGATATCACTGTAGGCTTGTCCTGATTCCAGCCTATGTGTAACGCAATCTTCCTATGTTTGCGTCTAGCCTGGTCTGGCAGTGCTGTGCAGTGCAATGCTATTGATCTCTATAGCCTTGTGGTCTGCAGGGTTCCTGTCAGTAAATGCAATGAGCCGGAGCACCTTCCATTCCCCCTCTCTGCCCTGTGTAGCACCACAAGCTAAACAGCCATCACAGAAACTCAATACAGGCAGACTGGGCCCGAGTCGTCAGCTAGCAGCAGTGCCCTACAACATCCCACGAGGCTCCGGCTAAGTCAATTCAGTGTCAGTGCAGCATCTCACCTCGTAGACCTGTTGCCAGCCTAATATGTCGTGCTAATATGTCTCTCCATACGAATTACAAGGCAGTGAGAGGAACCCAGATGCAATAAGTATGGATTAGCTAATGTCCAGGTTCTGTCTGAGTCTTGTTGGGATGGAGGGAGGGGGGTAATGATAGTAATATCCTTTAACAGGGTGTCTGGCTGTGGCTTGGAGGTGAGATGGGGGCATACAGGCTTCTGGGATTTCTAAGGAGCTCTGGGAAATAAACTTTCCTCTCTGCCGCAGAAGAAAAGGGGAAGGAGTGAGAGAGACAACATCGAAAGAATTATTAGTGAAGAATGAGAGAGATGGAAAGAGTGCGATGGGCTGTTAATGCTTTTTTTTTCTGACTATTGATCAACTTGCAGGGCTAGGGGTGATTGGGTTAGAGGTCCTGAAGCCCGCACCTTGTCTGCTGTGCGTCTGTGTGTTAATGTGCGAACCCATTGATTTGTATTGTGCTTGTATAGTTGCTCTGTGTGTTAGCCAAAGCGCCTGACAGAGGAGGAGTGGGATGGGAGCAGAGCTTGTAAAGAGAAGAAAACAAAAAGGTGGGAGAAGAGGTGAGCGTGTGGTCAAACGGGGGCGTAATTAGGAACCATGTTACCACTAAACTCTATATATTGATCGGAGATAATTCACACGCACCATATCTTCCCCTCAGCAAATGTGCCTAGGTGCTTTAATAATTCATGTTGCATATAACTCTTGTTCATTGCTACCCAATACCCATTTACATCTACCTGTTTGTCTGATTTCTTTTTAAGAAATCAGTATGGTATGCTAATTTCTGACTAAGCTAGTATTGAAAGTTAGAAAATGGAAAGGCTTGGAAATGTCTTATTCTATTCATTACCCAGCCTACATTGCTATCTGGAAGAAATTTAATTTCCCTGTTTATGAAAAATGGGAAGATTAAGTGGGCGAGGGTACTAGCAATTGTTGGACCTTTTTTGTGTAGTTCTGTTTTTCCTAAATGTTCAGTAAAATTACTGGAACCTTGTCTTGGAATCTAGCTGATATATTGCATGATTAAAATCTAAGTTTTTTTTTCCCCCAAAGGGTAGACCACAGGCTGACTGAAAAGAAGTGGAAATTGTTGATATTTCAGGTGGAATGGAAGCAGTTTTGAAATGATAAAACATAGAAACTATTGCCTTGTTTACTAATGCTACCACAAAATGTGTCACATAAGTAGATTATATGCTATATTTTTCTTACGAACACACACACACACACACACACACACACACACACACACACGCACGCACACACACACACACACACACACACACACACTCACACAGGGGCCATGCTTGCCATTGGCAATCCCTGCAGGCAGATGTGGGGTGTGTGCCAGCGGCCTGCTGAGTGAGTAGGCCAGTGTGCCCCTAACTCAGTGCCGGGCACTACGCTGAGCTGCTTTGATGTATGTGTGTGTGTGTGTGTGTGTGTGTGTGTGTGTGTGTGTGTGTGTGTGTGTGTGTGTGTGTGTGTGTAGTTGGAGGTCAGTGAAACAGCAGAGGGACTGTGTTATCCTCTGACATGCCTGTGGAAAAATACAAGGATCCCTCTGACAGTGGCTGAACTAAAGGCTCAGAGGACCAGTTAGTGTGTCCACAGGTTCATGTGTACGGGACTGGCTGCAGGCTGTGGGGGCGATACAGACACATAAACACACACCACACACACAAGGCATGCACAGAGACACATGCACACACAATTAAGATGCATTACACTGTTCAGAGTCAGTCTCCCTTGTGAGGTTTCTGGCTTGGTGACACTAATTCTTAAAAGGCTATGTCACTGGCTAAACTGTGGTCTAGCCATGTAAGGTGCAGTCCTCAAGTGAAATGGCAAGCTGCATTGCTTTAGGCCCGACTCATACAGAAACACACGCACACCCAAACACACACACACACACACACACACACACACACACACACACACACACACACACACACACACACACACAGAGGTCAGTACATTAACACAAACAGTTTTGGTTTTGCCGTTGGAATGCAGGAGGACAGGCGAAGAGTTTTGGCTCTGCCCTCTCTATACTTTGCATAATTGCGTCTTACATTTCCTTAAGTCTGAAGGGATGTTGAATCCTTAACAGTGATGGGAACCGGGTCTGTTGATCATTAGATTTTGGCAGAGTAACCTGCTGCCACATGTGAGAGAGGTAGCAACACAAATAATGTGTGTGAGAGTCTGTGCACATGTGTGTATGTGTTTAAATGTCTTCATCTCTACAGTATGTAGGCCCTCGAGAGTAAAAAAAAAAGAAAACAGGGCAAATAAGAGGACATTAAGTATATGAATTAGCCACAGGTCTAATGTGAGCTCTGTGAAACAATTAAGCAACAAAACAATAGTAGACATTTCATCTTCTTATTGTCTAATCGCCCATCTGACTGCCTGTGTATTTCCCCTCTTAACCCTTGAGATACTCGCTAATGGCTCTCACAATGGAATTATTTACTACCCATGGCAGGGGGGCAAATGGGTCAAATTGTGTGTGTGCGTGCGTGTGTGTGAGTGTGCGCACTTGTGCCCCTTGTAGTCAGAGTGAATGAAAGGGAATGATGGAATCACTGAAGCACGCAGTGACTGAGAGGAGAGGAGAAAGGAGAGGGGGACTGAAGGAGGAGTCCTGAGTGGTGCTTGCTAAAGTGAAAAATCATGCCATGGTGCAGAGGGGCCCGGTTTTGTCCACTGGGAGAAGTGACTACATCTATGCTGGCACTCAAGTGCTCTTAAATACTCTCTCTTTCGCTCTCCATTTCCCCACCGCCTCCCTCTATCTATTACCCCCCTCCACCTCTCTCCATCCCTCTTTCTCTTTCTTCCCCACTTCTCCCTAGGTCCAGTCCAGGTACAAATGGCTATTTGCTGTACAACTCCCACAACATGTTTGTGTCAGCTCGTGCTTGTCCCTAACAGCACGTAAAACAAAAAAAAAAAACAAAAAAAGGAGAATGGGCCCTTTCTTTATTCACAAATTGCTCCCCAGTACACAAAAGCCCCCTGAATGGAGATGTCAAAGTACGATTAGAGATGTCTGCGCTGGAAGAGGCTGCACAGCTTCTCTGTCAATAGGCTGTAATTCGCTAAGGAGCTGGAAACGGTCATTGTGCGAGTCCTTGTGTGTGTGTCTGTGTGTGAAGCAATTCATCTCGGCAATCAGTTAATCTGCATCCTCCTGATCATCTCACCACAAGAGGTCAATCCTCATTAAAACATGAAGGAATTACGTTAATGATATTATTGTTTTTTTTTTTTAATCCACTGATTCTATTTGAATTTGTCATTAAGAAATAAATTGTTTGGATTATTATGGCAAAATCCAATATAATAAGTGACTTACGGGGGAGGGAGTGAGTGAAATGATCAATTCACAGTTACACATCCTGTTCAGCCCTAATTGTGTCATGTCGAGACAAAATGCTCACTTCTTGATTTAGCCGTGCTAAATCAAGAAGTGAGCACTACGGAGATGAAGGCTGTCTGTGTAAAAGGAATCAACAGTGCTGCCAACCGTCACCTGCTGGGGTTAACCCTGCAGTTGCCAACACATTCAGAAAGTAGATGAAACACAATAGCAGATGAGCCTTTCATTCTCACACCTACAGTCACAGCAGCCTTTCTGTCAGCAGCGCAAAATTGTGTGTGTGTGTGTGTGTGTGTGTGTGTGTGTGTGTGTGTGTGTGTGTATGTGTGTGTTTGTACAGGAGTGCATGCATCGTAGACATATTTCCCCCCCTCTAATTAGCACAAGGGAGTCCTGGGGGCAATCAGAAGCGAGGTTAATGAGAGGGGGAGAGAGCGGAAAAGACGAGGTAGGGGTGCGGCATGTAACGTGCACCTCACTGCACTGGCGCTACAGTATAATACACCCTTCTTATCAAGCTGTCACCCTAAAGGGATATCATCCTCATGGCACCCACATTGATGTTTGGGCCTGTGACATTTCACATGTACGTGTGTATGTTCCGTATGTGGATGAGAGCGGCTGTGTGAGAGTTCCTGTCTGTGCGCCCTGGTGATCCCTCCACCCATTTTTGTTTCATATTATCACTCCGTTCACGTCTCTCTTTCTCTCTAGAAGGCCCAGATGTGACAGCATGTTTCCCATATCAGAGACGATTGGTATACTGGGAGACAAAAAAAAAAAAAAAGAGAGAGAGAGAGAGGGTGCAAGACAGAGCTGCCACACTGGTCTTGGCATCTGTCTGTTCTCAACTAGTGTGCGGCAATGCTGGTGGGAGAAAAGCACAGCCTGCCAGATGTCATTGCTGAAGCTGCCCAGGCAGCGTGAGCGCTGCCTGGCACGGTGAAGCAGAATCACCACCAGCACACTTCATCCTCTCAGAAGGATTCACTTTAGGGAGTAACGATTTTGATTTTATATTGAACAAAAACGAAATAACATTTTCAATTATTAAAAATATCCACTGGGTCGATGATGTCTTTGTCAGATTGTGGCTCAGTTGGCTGACTACAGCTCCTGTGATCCTCCACAAACTCCAACACATGCTCTCCACATGGACAGATTTAACACTGCATAGTAGCATATTTTGTGCAGTTTAGAGGATGGCTCAATTTGTGCTATTTTGTGTAGTGATCATTTTTAACCGCAGCATGTTTTGCCATAAATGGACAGTTGAAACATCAGGACACCCCAGGAAATAGTCTGATTTTTTTTGTTAGGCTTTTTTTTTCTTTTCATGATCAGAACATATATCAGATTTGAGGCTTTCTTAAACAGAAGTTTCACAAATGTAAGTTTTATAAATCAAAATGGATATCAATGATGGATTTGGTAAATGATAATGCCACAAACGCTCATAGTCTCCAACCTCTAAATAACTTTCCATACTTGCCAAATTACTGAAGGTAGCCAATTGTCTTCCTTTGTGTGCATCTTTGTTTCAGTATCATATTATTGTTATATACAGTTTGCATACGCTCTCTATGTCTGGTTGACCTGCTGCACACAGAGGAAGTGCATCAGGACTGGTGGCTCATGTGGCCGTCACTCCGTACATGATGTGATGGAGAGGAGGGACGAAGAAAAAAGGATCATGTATTATTAAGAAGAGTGCTGCCATTAGAGACATTTATACAGTAGAATGACTCGATCAAATTATATCACAGATACACACACACACACACACACACACACACACACACACACACACACACACACACAAACACACACACACATACTCAGCCTCAACACTGTGGCCTTATAGCTTAGGTCATATTTAATATTTTTGTAGGAAGAAATGACAGGGCTTATAGAAAATGTTGGTGCTGGTGACACTGTATTACAATGTTCAAGTTGTATTACAGTTTCCCTTCATTTCACACTCTCCCCGCCATTGCCAAAACAGGACTTAAGGGTCACATTCATCCAAGCAAAACACTGCTTCATTTCAGAGATTAAAGATACTGGCTTCAAATGCACTTCACATTTTTTGTCTGTCACTATTTCATGTCACACAGGGAATACAAGTAATTTTCTCCCACGTCTCTGCGCAGAGCTACCCCCCC
>NW_019525425.1:514884-518943 GCF_002814215.2 Seriola lalandi dorsalis | reverse complement strand
CCCCACTCCCCCACCCCCTTTAGTCTTCTGGCTTGTTTTTGTATCTCTCACCCGTTAACAATAATGCTCGGGGCGAGCACAGATGTAAGAAGTAACAGCTACGCTAAAAGAAGAAAAGATGAGCGGAAAAAGATAGAAGATGAGAGAAAGGGAAACAGACGGGTAACGCTGCTCACAAGCATCACTTGTCAATTTACAGCCGTTGCTCCCTGAACCGCACCGTATAAATTTCCAGTGTGACATCCGTTTCTACTGCTTCCAAGCCGACTCGGGCTCCGTCCCACCAGATCTCCTCCCCAGACACATACTTGGAAACCTTAAGTACAGACATTGTGCCAGATGTAGTCTGCCTTTACTTTTATTTATTAATTTTTTCAGGTTTTGAAATGTTGACTTTTTTCTGTATTGGAATCACTATGGGGGAATGAGAATGGATGGGGTAATGTCTCAGAGGAGTGCTGCTTTAGTGTATTTGATGTGGCCGCTGCCATGCACACAGTTCACATATGTGCACACACATTTACTCACACACACACAGACACACACACACACACACACACACACACACACACACACACACACACACAGGAGTGTATGACAGTAAATCATGGGTGTGATGTGTGTGTGAGTGAGTGGGTTGAGGATGAAGAGAAGGGCCAAAGAGCACCAGGGGATGTTGTGCATCCAGTGGATAGAGAGACAGAGAAAGAGAGCTGGAGAGAGAGAGGAGCTTGGCACTGCTCATCTTTGAGTGATGGCAGTTCTTCAGGGTTGAGACATGGCCTCCCTTTAATCTCTCTATCCTTAGACATGAAAATGGAAGAAAAGGCAGAGAGGAGGGTGGCTGAGGGGACCAAAGCAGATACCTTTTGCTGGGTCTTGTGCCAGATTGATTTTTACTTTATATCACTTTTATTTTAAGGGAGACAATAAAACTCACCTACCCGCTAACACGCACACGGTGGATGGCAAAAACAGAAATGGTGAGTTGTGACTCACACTGGATACAACTTTTGTCTTGATTGGTTCAGTGCCAGCACATGAATTCTTCATTGCTTTCTGAAGCATCGACAGGGCTTCTTACAAGTACATCTGACCCCTGACAAGCCCTTCTCAAAATTACATCCATGTCAAAATAGCTTTAATGACTTGTCTCTAACTTATATGAAACGAGGTATAGGCCTCGTAGCTATAACAAAGGAATCTGAAAAGAAAACACAGCCTCAGAGGAGTATGAGCTGAGGTGCTTGCACTAATACAAGATTGCATTATAAATGCAACACCTGTTTCAACTTAAAAAGTAGAGGCCAGTAGCAAGATTAGCAAAACATGCCCATAAAGGGAGAGGGTGGCTGGGCCTACGCTCTGATAACAACAGAAAAAAAAACTGCCTCAGTCCTGCATTTATTTCAAAGAGCTGAAGGAACTGATGTGGTCATAATGCTGAGGAATTCATTCCACTGCTACACAAAGGCAAACTTCTGTCACTCAGCCAGAGAAAAGTGCCTGAAACTGTCTATTTTTAGCTTTCAAATCATACTGTGTTGAGAAGATACTGATCCTGGGTTGAATATGGACCTGTAAAGAAAAAAAAAAACTCTTAAAACATTAATAAATGGCAGGTTGAGTCATAGATGTCACCTCTGACAAACTATTACACCTCTTGCCTCAAGGTTTTAAAGCTAATAAACAGGTAATGAGATCTCACCTCACTCAACAGGCAAAACATATACTACCCTGTGATTGGTATAAACCTAAAGATAACACTATGGGAATTTCAGTGAGTAATTACAAAGCTTCGAGACATGTTCGGTGTTCAGACCTGGGAATCGGGGAAATCAATGGAGTCCTGAGGGACACTGGGTGTGCAGCTCACAGTACTAAGGAGACTTGATCTAGGAATGATCCCAGGAATTTTACCACGGTAATTAGGTTTGTCAGCTTGGCAAAGTGGGAAAACGCTTTGTACTGTGTCACCTCAGCAGGCTGGATTTTTGTCAGGGATCAAGACAGAGGCAGCACACCCCATACCTAAGTAGGCCGCACTGCTCGACATAAGGTGTGATTCAATGCTCAACGTGAGACACTGGTGCTGACAAAGTCATTGTCAAATTGTCAGGGCCCTTTGGCACATTGTTCAGTGACTTGCTGTGATCCTACTGTCAGATCCCTTTTGAATGTGCACACTGTGACGGCTGGTGGCAAAGATCTTGACAGGAAGTCAGTGAGGAGTTTAGCACCTCACGCAATCATTGGCAGTCTCCCGTTATGCGGTTAGGATCGGTTAGTACTGCAACACTGGCAAATGGTGGTGACACACAAAGCTCTGAGCTGCTTTTCCAAGAGCTCTGCCCTGCAACTGGCACTACATAAACACAAACACGGCTGCACACACACATACACACACAGCCACGCGACTGTGGTCTCCCAGTAATAGCTTTGTACCTCTTGGGGCCTTGTGCTGCGCGTTCCTGCTCTTATCTTTGTTTATGTGGAGGGTAGATCATCATGTACGACTGTGTGTGAGCGCATGTGCACAAACTCGCGCAACGAGGTTGTTTAAAGTGCACATGTGAGTAAGAATGCAAGTATGTGTGTGTGTGTGTGTGTGTGTGCGTGTGTGTGCCGGGGAGGTGATAAGGCAGTGCCTGGCACCAAAGCACCAGTTGGCATCGAGCCTTAGATCCTGAAGATGAGAGAGAGTAATACTTGGTTGCGTGTGAGCGTACACTACATACACAGAGTGTAAACCAGAGGTTAGGTGGAGACAACACAGAGGAGAGTGTGCCACAAGTACTTACTGGTGCATGTGCCTACGCCTGAATGTGTGTGTGTGTGTGTTTTTGTGTGGTTATCCTGCATGCATGTGTGTACGCTCACTGAGGTCAGTCACCTGTAGCAGTCTATTGATTCTCCCTCCTCAGTAAGCCCTGTTGTCTTTCTTGATTACTGCGTTTTCCTTCCAACACACACACACACACACACACACACACACACACACAGACACACACATACACACATTTTCAGGGTGGAGTTGTGGGAGGCTATAACTTAGCTCTGTGTCTTCCACAACAAAATCTAGGAGTAGAAAAGTCTTAGAAATGCCACTGGCAGTGCTGAGCAGTGAGTGCTGGGAACTGATGCATCATCGAGTATTAAACCATCATTTCTGGTGACCCTATATCATATCCTGTCTACGCCTGCGGCACTCAGCCCACAGAGAGCTGTGTGCCAGTGACAGCACGGCTCACTTGGTGGTCCCAGCACTCAGCCACTTACCCATTTAATAAGACAGTCTTTAAGAGGACGGAGCCAAGCATATGCATGGTGCTGGTAGAGATTTTTCTCTTTTTTCCCAACTTTTACAAGAGCCCTTTTTGTAGGAGGCCCAGGGGCTGGCATTCACCGAGGCTGCATGTGTGTGTGTGTGTGTGTGTCTCTGTAAGGTATCCATTTATTATCCATTTATTACTACTATTAGTCCCCTTTTCTTTCTCTCTCTCTCGCTCTCCTTCACCTTTGTGAAATTCTAATAAACAATCAGGGTAGCACCATGCTGAGACGCCCTGTAATGGGCTCCTAATTAGCCACTCCAAACACAGAGAGCGGCTGCTTCACGCCTCGTTCTCTGCACTCATCTGCGCAAAACTGGATGAATTGATTCCATTTGCTCGCCACTTAATGCACTGATTGTTTATTGGCATGGCTGCGAATAAAAACAAACAAACAAACAAACAAACAAACAAACAAAAAGTGTCTTTAAGCTTACAGCGCATGCTAATATTAATCACCATTAAAAACAGCCTGACCTACAATGGAATTCAACTGACTTTGAAGTTTCTTGGGTCCTTCTCAGAGAAGTGCACGGCTTTGCTCTCACTCTGAGGCTTCACCCCCCCTCCCATCGCCTCCTCTTCCTCAACCCCTCTGTCCACCTCTCCTCTCCTGTCTGAGGTGAAGTGAAGCCGGACCAATTGGTAGAGGAGAGGCAGTGTCTTTCTTTAGACCAGAGACAGATGGAGGGAGAGAGAAAGAGAGAGAGAGAAAATGAGGATGGGT
>NW_019525425.1:494938-514833 GCF_002814215.2 Seriola lalandi dorsalis | reverse complement strand
GTGGGGGGTGGGAGTAGTCATCACCTCCTCCTCACACCTGCATGACAGGTCATCCTGCTTAATAAAAGCACTCATGCACAACACGCCAGAGAGAGAAAGAGAGAGAGGAGAGTGAGAGTGGGGAGAGAGAAGAGGGAGCTTGTTTCAAAATCCCCCCCAAAATGCCTGTTGAAAATATAGATTCACTTTAAAAGTCTAAACTGAGAAGCTCCAGCAACCGTCCCACATTATTTTGTATTCTGTGGTGAGTTCCACAGGTGTCTCAGCACTGGTGTCGGTTCACGATGGGGTCAGTGGACCTTTTAACCACCACCACACAACATGGAGGGTACAGTGCAGGCTGTGTCCTTCTGCCAATGACACCACAGCATCACGTAGAAACGCAGGAAGTCAAACACAGCTGGAGACATTGGTGAAAAACGAGACGCTGATAGACACAACCACAGCAGTCACCAGTGTGTGGTTCACCAGAGTGCGCGCACGTATGTGTGTGTGTGTGTGTGTGTGTGTGTGTGTGTGTGTGTGTGTGTGTGTGTCTATGTGCATGTGTGTGTGAGGTCCTTCGGTGTGTGTCACGCTCCTCTCCCTCCACCAGTCTGCCTAGCTCATTTCCTCCACAGGCTGCCTCCCCGCTACTTTATGAGTGAGAGCTTCTACAGCTCTCACCTCAGGATACACTTCAGTGTCTAAATGTTTCCATTTGTGGGGGAAGTGACACACATTCACTCACACCGCAGGGCACCTACCCATAACTAACCATCTTGCATACAAACAGCAGTGAATCATGAAAGTGATTGGTTAAAATTCTCACTCTTGGTATCTGTATGGGTGGGTGTATTTTTTTTTATTTTTTGAGCCTGTGTAGGGCTGTGTGAGTGTGTGTGCACATGTTGGGTTTCTCAAGTGGTATTTAGAGTGTATGTATACTTTCAACAGCTATATTAAGCATCAGTCGTAATGTGGGGGAGCAGTTCAGGACATTTGTGTACTGGATCTGCTATTACTGTGCATTATCTGCATTAGATTTCTACTTGTTGTGGGAGAATTGTCTTAGTATTCTTCTTGTTCGAAACTATTTATTTTTCTATCTACACGTACTGACCCCCAGAGAGCGCCTGCAGTCCCAAATCACAGCTTATACTACGCTAGTGATTTCCACCACACTCCAAAACAATTCAGTGTGACAATCAATGCGAGACTAGAATCTCTTGTGCGGATCGATACAGTGGGATGCTGCTAGACAAACCAGCGCTACGCGAGATCAACACCTTCCCACACTGTCATTAGTGTCGCTGACCTTGAAGTAAAATTCAATTTCCCTCTGCAACAACAAACCCCCATAGCCCCCTGAAAAGCCACTTCAGAATTCAGAAGCCATTTCCTCCTTCCGGCGCAGGCGAGACAGGATATTATAACTTATGAAAAAGGATATATGAAGCCAGGGTTGCCGACAGATAGAGAGGGATTCTGTTTGAGGAGGTAATTATAACACGGCCCTCTTTGAAAAAGTAAAGAGGGCAGAGCCTGGCTGAGGTAAATAAAAATTCCTGATAAGCACGCTGGCAGATTCCCCATTTCAATTAGGGTGTGCAGCTGACTATGAGAGCATCTCCAGCCACACCGGGGCGGCAGCGAGGACTTGTTGAGGGAGGGGAGGGCGGGGGAGGCATGGACACTGGGTAAAAAGAGAAAGGCAAATGCGCAGCGAGAGAACCAGAGATCCCTTCACACTGATCAGTATGGCGCATATCACATTGAGCAGGCGAGGAGGAGGGAGGAACAGGGTGTTCAGAGGGGATGAGGAGAAAGCGTGCTTCCCATTAATACAGGCAGAATATTCCTTTTTATTGTAATTATGACATGCCAGTGGAACTTAGAGGGGAGAAGAGAAGCATTGGTGGCCCCTTTTTCTTCACTTGGATTTGGAGATTCTGTGAGGAGGACAGGGATAGCTTCTTTTTTTCAGATATATATTGAAACTGAATAGAAGGGTGGGGGTGTGTGTGTGTGTGTGTGGGCGTGTGCATGTGCATGTGTTGGGGTGTGCTGGAGGCCATGGGAAGAGATGCAGCCAGTGAATCAAACCAGCATCTCAGGCAAAGCTGTAGGATTGGCTACTAGGCTTTGAAGTCAGCCTTATCATGGGGATTTAAGAGGGAAATGGGTAAGAAGGTGGCGCTCATATACTGTGTGTGTGCTGAGGGTAGTTTGATCAAACCCCTACTGGGATCCCATGGGAGGCCCTAGACCTGACCATGTATGTTAAACATATCATTTTCACTTCCCATGTTTGCCCTGCACAGCAGGTTAACTCCCCAATCAGATTTTATTAGAGTGCAACACCCCCTCGCCACACACACACACACACACACACACACACACACACATACATGCACACTCGTCTTGCTCCCATATGCTTTGGCATGGAATATTCATGATCTTTAAATATGACCATATATTGGGTCACCCACCCCAAGTTAAAATAACATTTTGAAATATACATGTGGCCACCAAGCATGTAATGGATGCATTAAAGGGATTTCCAAACGCGGTGTAATTGCTTAAATGTCTCTTGAGAAGAATTGCAGCGTGTATTGGCTTTTTTTTTTTTTTTTTTTCTTAGCACATTATGTGATATAGCGTCCATGATCCTAGGCCACAGTGCATGAACTGCTACTACAGGCCTGCTCTGATGATGTAATGTTTAAGTCAAAAAATATGTTTTTAAATCAGTGAACAACTCCTTTGATATAAGGGTTAGGAAATGATCCTTCCTTTTCTTTTTCACTGTATATTGTGTGCATATGTGTGTGTGTGTGTGGGGTGTGTGTGTGTGCAGTTAGTAAAAAAAAAAAGCAGTTCATATTAAACATTTATGAGGCTGCTAGAAAAGGGTTAAACCACAACAAGTGTGTGATTTGATTATCGTTGAGAAGGGGAGAAAGAGGAGAGCACATCACAGTGTTGAATGTTGTTGCTGTAGCAATGGTCTGACTTTCCAAGCAAAAAATAAAAAGATAAATAACACAACCCAGCACGGTACTGTAGTTCATAACAGCTAAGACCTGAGCACACACGCAGAGAAAACATCCTTAAGAGGTGACAGAGGAGACGGCGATGGAGGTATTATATTAGACCCTAAATATATGAGGGAGTTATTAATGACATCAAAGATTGCGTAAAAAAATGACAAAGGACAGTATGTGTAAAAGATGTGAGTGCATGACACACAAACACAAGGGTATGATCATGTACTGGCAGTTACAGCACAAGTTTTTGTCTTATCGCTGCAGTCCTGATATTACACCGTGAAAACTATCTGACAAGAAAGGATCAGAAGCCAAACTTCACCTCAAGCCTCTGTGAAGCCAAATAAATAGAGAAAATAGAGAGAAAAACAAATGTACCTCTGCTCATTAAAGGGAGAGCATGTATTCAGTAAACCTAAAACCACTGTCCAGCTCATGGAGCTAAGAAGAAAGACAAAGATGAACCCAAAAAATATCATTCAACATATATATATAGTATTTTTTTTTCTTCTCAATCTCCACTTGATGTTCCAAGGTATTACAAGTGTGTAAAATCAAACACACAACCTGCTATAATATCAATACATACAAGTATTTTTTTTTCCTCAATTTTTGAATTTGCAGCAGCTTGTGAGGCCTTGTCAATTCTATGGCAAAATTCAGACTACCGTCCAAATCCAATATAAGGGGAATTATTTCCCAAATTCCAGCATACAATGTAACCTGCTCATAACCTTGCTTCTCCAGCTTGAATTCATTTGAGGCTCGGGTTCAGGATTCAAAAGCGAGGGACTGAGGATTTGGCATGGGCAGAACTTGTGTAAGGAGCTGGCTGTGAGCTTTGCAAGCTGTGAGAAAAGTGACAGTGAAGACATTTGCACCCTCTGCAAAAAAAATATTGATTTTTAGATTGTTTATGTGATAATATAATGCATGCTGGATTCAATAGTTCTTGTCGTTAAAGCAGTGTTTTCTTTAATATACAGTTATGTTATCAAAAATTAAGGTTTTAATGCCTTGCTGATAATGCCGTTCTACCTTTCTCTGACTGATCCTCTAATCTGAAATCACATCCTTTTATCTCCAGCTTACTTAGAAGTGAGCGATTGAGAATAAGAAGGGAGAAGACACCCTTAAGAGCACTAGGGAGGACAAGTGTGTGTATGTGTGTGCAGAGGGAGGGGGAGGGGGTAAGAATCACCTTGATTCAGTACACCGGCCCTCTTTGATGTGCTTGGAGCCCAGCACGGCCAGCACAGAGCCAACCATAAGCCTTCCAGCAAAAGTCGAGCCTGACCTCCCCACCAAATCATAACCATATGAACGTAAGAATTTCCACCTTGGGAGAATGCTTTCTCCCCCGTCCATCTCCCAGGGTGAGGCATTAAGTAGTGATAACAGAAAACAGGTTCTGAGAGACGGGAGGCACTGGAAGGTGATGGAGGGTGGAGAGGAGGAGAGGAGGACAGGAGGAAAATAGAGGTTACAAGTGTGCCGTATGGAGGAGATTGGAGAAGGGGATTGTGTCCAAAAAATGTTGTTGCACGGAGCCTGACTACCTAAAATGGAAGTTTCTCAGGCGAGGATCAAGAGATATGGTGACCTTCACAGTTGACAGAGTGAGAGACAGAAAACGGAGAAAGGGAGTGCAGTGAGGGAGAGAGAAGGAAAAAAGACGATAGACGTTTTGAAATGTGACTCTAACTCAATAAATACCTTTCTAAACCACTATAGAGAAGCCGAGTGGTACCTTGACTAAGGCCTCAGGACCCACCTGCAACTGGAAATGGTTTCCTGTCTTACACAAACACTGTTGCACCCCTAATCCATGTAATTACATCTCATATTCCACATGTGTAAGTACACATGTACAACATTACAGTCACTAGTCTTTTTTTTTTTAATAAGAGCACATCCCCCCTGCGGCCCTTCAACACTACCTCCAACATTCATACTCATTAGATAAAAAATATATTTACCAAATAAGTAGATATATAATAAAATATATACAGAGAACATTTTCCTCTGACACACTCATGCCCATGCAACTGCCACTGAAACAAAGCCCCATGTTGGAGGGCCGTTTTGGGGTAGACGAGTGTGATTTTGTGGCTGCGTGTGTGCCTGATAGTTTGAATAAGAATTCCTCCGAGTGTGTGTGCAATTAGGGTTAAGACTGTTTGTGTGTGTACGGTATGTGTGTGTATGTGTGTGTGTGTGTGTGGTTGCGTGGCGGTGGTGGGGGTTGTTAGCGGTTCCATCTGGGTCTTCTGGAAGCCGTGTGGAGTCAGGAAAACCACATCTCATAAAAGCGGAGGCAGCCCAATGTTCTACAAGGACAGAACATTACTGAGAATGTCGCTTAGGAAAACCCTGGGCTTTGGCCCATATGTTGGCTGCAAAGGCTGTATCTCGCTCCCCCTCTCCATCTCTTTCCACTCGTTCTCTCTCTCCCTCTACTTATTTTTCACTTGGTAAGGGATAAGAAGGAGGAAGACAAAATAGACAGTGTGGAGTGTGGGAGACAGAGGCTGAGACAGAGAAGCCAGTACTGATAGCAATTCCATCTGTCGGTATCGAACAGAGGAGTGAGCGGTGACAGGCTGTGGGATGGGGGGGATTGGGGGGGGGGGCATCTGGTGCACATTGGCCGTGGGTCTGTCTGGAAACAACCATGGGAGAGGAAAGGAGAGAGGGATGAGTAGAAAGAGGGAGAAAAGGATGAAGGGCTGAGGAGCGGAGAAGGTAAAAAGTCCTGCCAAAGTGAAGGGCAAAGAATTCTGGCAACGAATAAATGTGTCTGTATTGTTCACATATTGACTTGGATTGAACTTGAAGTCAGGGGGATAGGGGAGAAATAGAGAGATATAAAGCAGTGTGAAGGGCAAAATATTACACCCAGAGACACACACATAACTTTCAGTCATCAGGTGAAAACCTTGCTTAGATTTGCTCTGCAAAAAGTTGAGTATTTCTCTGACTTGGGCTTTTACACAGTTATGATAATGTTGAAATGAAGTAGCAAGGCAGGTTACTTTGTTCATGAAATGTTTACAGTTAATATTACTATATGTCAGTAGCAAAATGCTACTTGGTATCTATTGTTTTTAGTTTTATCTTCTTCATCTGTACTCATATGTATGCATGTCTGCCAGCATCTAAGATAATTGCAAATTTACAGTTAAATATTAATGATAATTTCATACATCTCAACACATCTGTTAACTAACTTATTGTGAGCTGTGACAAAAGAGTCAACAGAGTTAAAAAAAAAAAAAAAAAAAGAGCAGCAGATCTTAAACCACCTTCTCCTAAAGTTGGCAGAAATTTCTGTGCGAGTTTTCAGGAGAATCTCCGTATGGAATATTGTAGTGGTAAGGCGCATTGCAAAGGTCATGAAATAACTTTTAAACTAACACTCTTGTACGTGTGATGACAGTTAGTTATTCTCTTCTGGCTCGTCTTTAACTTCAAGAACGTATTTACTGAGAACTTAAAAACATCCAGACTTTTTGTGTGTGTGTGTGTGTGTGTGTGTGGATGTTGCGTTCACACCAGCATATCAGCCGGTATTATGAATACATTTGTATATGAATATTGTAGTGAGTTACTGTGCAGGTTTGGTACTATAGAGAACTGTTTGTGAACTGAAGGTCAAGCTGCAAGGTTTATAGATGAATGAAACAAGAGAGAGAGAGAGAGAGAGAAAGACAATCACTCATTTTAATGGTTATTGATGTCATGTATTATTCCTCCCCTTTACAAATCAAAATTCCAACCACATGATAAGCCACTGAGCTTTTAATAACATCGATTAATTTCTTCAGTTTAAGGAGCCTATTACGAAGGTAAATTGCAGAGAGTACGCATATTTAGTCACACCTCTATGATGTATTTACCTTTGGTATGCAATGGATGGCAGAGAGGACACAGGGGTGGTAAAGTTTATCCCAGGTGTTGATACAGATTTATTTCTTTGTAAATCTGACCTAAAAAAGCTACGATGACATCGCAGTGGCATCGCTTTACTGTAGAGAACGTGAGTCCATTCTGCAGGCGTAGTCTAACCTTGATTACAGAGGTTAAAGTAATGATAGCTAACCTAAATGTATGATGCTAATGTAAAGTCGTGAACGTAAGCGAGGCTGTGATACAACGCTGAGGCCTCTGATATGAATGAACAACACACGAGTGGCAGTTCACGGCTATTCTTGCACATCAGTGTATACGTGAGGTATGTAGGTGTTTGGCTCACTTCTGAGGAAGAGCAGGTGAGCACCGTGAGAGGTCTCTGAAATATCCTCACGGGGAGAGAGCCAAACCAGATGAGTCTTGGTGAAGCTCTAATCCAGGACAGTGCACGTGGAGGCGGCACATAAAGACACACACACACACTAAGTCTTTACAGCTTCGAAATTACAGAGAACACAACTAAGGACAAAGTTGGTGTGTTTGCCCAGGTGCATGGCTGTGTGCGCAAGTGTGAGCTCTGTGAATGAGATCACAAGAACATAAATGAGGATAAGAAGGAGGCGGAGGAGTGATTAAGGGTGACCAGGACTACAGGTCTGTGGGTGCCACACTGCAACATCCGTATTAACGTCATTAGATAACCACAGTACGAATAGAAAGGCATTGTCATTTTGAGGCGCGTCACAAAGAGATAGAGGGTGTGTCGTCTGATAAGGGAAGGCAGACTATTGAAGCCGAGCTGTGTCTGTGTTTTCAGGGGTCTTCTCGATGTGTTTGGTCGAATATAAGTGTGTGTTTTCCTTCCTCCTGCACTGCATACATTCAGCGGTCAGGCATCAGAGGAGCTGCAGGTATACTCTGTCAGCTCAGTGTCCTGAGCTCTCTGACGCATCACTGACACCCATACACACTGACACCCAGCTCGCACCATGCACCAAACACACAGATGAATTTTTCTCTCAATGGAAACTATTCCTTGAGAAAAAAAAAATGAGATGGGTAAACCGATATCAGAGAAACAAAGGGAGCCACATGTGTTCAAGTACATGCCGAGCTAACCAAAACCTTCAAAGAAAATGTAAGGCTTCATTAGAACATAATTCAGAAATAGTGGATTTATTTGCTGGATAATTATGGCGATTTATAAAATATCTCATTAAAATAGAAATTAACAATGATTACTCCTGTGGCCTAAACACTTTTATTCAAATCCTAAATCAGTACAAGCAAGCACTTGAAAGCCTGGCTGCCAGGATTACGGTAAAGTAATTTATCATCAAATAACGTCCCCTGACATCAATATCAAAAAGACAACTTATTATCTATCGTTTGCAATACTGTTCTCCTCATTTTATCTCTCATTTAGCACAGCATAGTAGTGGGGAACACACCCCTGACACAAAGCGTTGCCCGGAGGCTCGGGGAAGATGATTGAATTTCATAGCTACTTACAGGCTAATAGGGCCGTACAATGACTACTTACTGTCCTTAAGTGACTGGCTGCTTCTCCACGGCCGCGGCCCCTTTGAAGCCCTTCTGAGGAGATCTAGAGGATTTAGCCAGTAGCGTGACATGAGGCTGAGCGGTTGAGCAATGGTGCTCCCAACAGCTGACTATTAGAACCAGCTGATAAAAACACAGTGGCTACGACTATGGGAACCACAGTGCTCCAATGGTTACTTAATACAAAGCTTTCTCACACTGCACATTTGGAGCGTTTAGTTAGGTTTCTCTGGAAAAAATCCAAAGGTTGAAACATAAAAATGTTTTTTTTCTCTTTTCTTTTCTTTTGTTTTTTTTTTATTTTATTTTTTGTAGCTGAAACAGCTGGGCATAGACAGTAAAATTAAACTGCAACAATTTTGATAATCGATTAATCGTTTCAGTTGCTGAATCAAGCGGAAATAGAAAATGTTCTTTGCATTCAGCTTCTCAAATGTGAAGATTTGCTGCTTGTCTGTTCATCTGTTTCATATTGTTTTAAAGTAAATGTCTTGAAGCCCTAATGCTTTTTATTTTGTCTTAATAAGAAAAATTAAGAAAATATTTTTCATGTAAGAACATATAACTAATTATATTAATATTACTAGATTATAATACAGTCTTCTCCAGTTCTTATATTATATTATATTATTTATTTAGTACATTTTCAGATATATGAAAATTGTTACATATATTTTTACTCCGTCTCGTTTCTAAATTACGCTCAAATTGTAATATACAATATACTCATAGATCCATATAACTGCTGGGCTGATATTGATTTGTGTGTGTGTGTGTGTGTGTGTGTGTGTGTGTGTGTGTGTGTGTGTTCTGTCTCAGATAAGGGACTGGATCTGCGAGCGCTTTACTCACAGAAGCTGTTTCCACATACAAACCACCCTCTCCTCACCATGCTGTTCCACTTACACTCTTGGAACACTAAACTATATACGCATACAGATAAGCACACACACACACACACACACACACACACACACACACACACACACACACACACGCACACTCTCATATACACACAAACACACACACACACAGCTAACCACATGCACATGTTCACTCGCTCTTAACTAATTCATTCAGGAACACTTTGGTTTGGGTTTCAACACCAAAACCTCCGTACCTTTGATTGAGAAATGTGTCTGACTGCAATTATATGGGAGGGAGGGAGGAGGAATGGATGGAGAGAGGAAACGCACTACAGTGGTTTTATAGTTTGCTGGTGTGACATTTTTCTCCACTTTTTTATTCCTTTCCTTTTTCCAGCAGAGGGGCATAGTGTTGACAGGGCAGGAAAAGGAGGCAGACTGAAGTAAAAGTAACAGCAGGGAAAATGTGAGGAAAATGGATGGGCAATGGGACTGAAGTGGCCTAGATTGTCACTATTGTGGTTTTGATCAATACCTCTCAAAATAGCTGCAATGCCAAAGAAATTTGTAGATACACTTAGTGAGAAAGTAATGGTAGTGATCACTGTGGACTCGCTTCCCGCTTTCAGAAATCACAGAAAATTGCAGGCAAATATAAAAGCACGTGTAGGGTATGCAATGGTGTGTAAGCAAAGAGCAAGTACTTCTTATATTCCGTGTTGACTTTTTACACTAAACCCATATGATGCTTTACATGTGTTCGTCGCTGTAGCACGGATGTTGGTCACTGACCTGCAGTATGTAGCCCCTGACGTAGTCTCGGAGGGTCCAGCCCAGGCCGTGTAGGATGTGCAGCACCTCTTCCTGCTTGAGCACGGAGAAGAGGCGGTCCAGAAGGATCTTGAGCCTGACAGGTACGGCCTGGGTGCCGTACAGCATCAGACTGCTGATGTCGAACACCACATTGGACTGCACGATCTCCACCTGGGTCGGGTGGTAGAGGTGCTGGGTGCTGAGCTTGTCCAGAGCTGCGTGAATGAGCGGGTGACAAAGGGCAAAAAGAAAAGAAAATGCAGACACACAGACACACACAGAGAGACACACACACACACACACATAGAAAGGCACGGTTAATGACTATCAAGTTTCTCTCTCATCTCAGATCTTCCTCAGGAGGTTACTGCACAGTCAGCACGAGCTGATAATAACATATCTATCAGATAAATGCAATGGCATTAATGTAATTATCCGCCATTCTTTCCATTTAATCTAATCTTGCTCTTTCGCATTACGCTGCTCTTGCATCTCGTTCTTTTATTTGCCTGCTCTGTATCTATCCCCCCTTTAACCTGCATTACATCCTCTTTTGTATCTAACCTTAATTATTCCCATTTGTCACCACACCTGCTTTTCTTATTGCTTTAATTTACATCTGATTTATTTGTACCTAATCAAGAACGCGCTTAAATGGTTTATACACCAAGAAGGCAAGAAGAGTGAAGGTTTGGGTTCTGCTATTTATGATATCACTATTTCCTTTACTGTGTTGACCCACATTTATAATCAGTCTAGAAAGAATAAGAAATTGGTTCCCATGTTTTTTATAATGGTGGTTGTAATGTAAAACAAAATGATTGCTGGATTAACGATGACTACTTTATCGATACTTTTTTAACAAATGTTTAATTTGTATTGAGTAGTGTGTTTTTTCGGAGACTATTAACTGTAAATAAAAACACACTTTGATGAAATCATTTTAACCCACAAATCACGAAGAAGAGGTGGGAGTGCTTTTTTGGCCCTGAGTTATGTCTGCAGGTCTTTCTCTCAGGAGCCACAACAAACTCCAGAAATAAGATGAAGTAACCTGTGTGTTGCCTGAGGGGTGAAAAAAAAGCCGAACACCCGTTGCTGCTCATAAAGCTTAATTGTGAGCGCAAGGTGGGTTTTGTTATTGCCCTCTCTAACACGGCCTCAGTCACCTCTTTCTCCTCTCTGGCTGTCTGGGCGACACCTGGTCGACTCTCTCTCTCACTCTCTCTCTCCCCCTCCTTGCCTCAATCCCATTCTCCTCCCTTACCTCATACCTCTCTCCCCCCCCCCTCTCCCTCCCCTCTTCCCCTGCCTGTCTGGGTGACACCTGGTTGGGTCTCTCTCTGATCCTGGGACGGCTTTTTCCTGCTGACGAGGGCTTTGCCTGACAACACAGCGCAGCCAGACACGAACATAATAAAAAATGAAGAACTACTTGTCAGAGTCCCTGCCAATGCCGACATGAAATGAAAAGTGGGGGAGAGGAGAGATGGGCGCCTGACAGTTCAGAGGGAGAGATTAAAAAATAGTCAATGGGGTCCTGTGCGATCCGCTGAAGGGCCCATGGCCCGCTCTTGTGCGGACGCAAGCCAAACAGGTGTTTTCTTTTATCTTTTTTCCCCTCCTCCTTCTCTTTGTACTTTCTTGCCTCCTCTCCCTTTTTCTTCTACCCGCGTGAAAAACCCATAAGGTGTGGTCTCTTGCTTCTGTATCTGTCTTGTGGTCGTGCTCTTTTTTTTCTTTTTTTTTTTGATCTAAGGTGCAAAAACAAGACTTTGAAAGCAGTTGAAAAATACAGAAGCAAACAAAAATAGCAAAGTTACTTCTACTGTTGAAAATGAGTGAAAACATTTGGGTTTCAGTACAATCACAACCACAGGCAGAGAGAATCTGGATTCTGCAGCAAATAAAAAACAGTGCAAAACACATTTTTTGAGAGATGTGTGAGATGCATTCATGCTGCTGTATCTGTGTTAATTTTCTATACACAGTAGAAAGTCCAGATATGTAGGTCAGGACCTCCCTTCTCTTCACAGCAAGAAGAAGCAGTTTTATGAGGGTCAGATACAAAGTTCATATGAATTTATACAATATTTAAATACGCCCATCATCCTAACAATAAAATGTCCTTACCGTGAGCCACCCAGCCATGTTTGCACTGGTCACATGTTCGTAAGTGAATCTTGCCCGGCTGGAAACACTCACATGTGCAGTTCACCAGTGTGCAGCGAATGGCCTGTAGAAACACAGAGCAGAGAAAGAGAGAAATCCACATCAGTCACAGCTCCAGTACGAAGGAGAGATAATGGGTGCGAACTAAAGAGCAGTTATCAGTTTAGCAGTCATAAATATAAGGAAGAAGCAGTCGGTGCAGTGTGGATGAGACTGTTCTGCAATAGTCTGCGCAATAGTTTCCTTAACAAGTATTTTGTGGTTAGAAATGTGACGACAATGTAATACAAAACATATCCACAGTTGCAGCCAGTGCCACAAAGAATAATTCTCAGCCCACAAATTTCCCATCTACTATTTCATTCCAGTGTGTGAACCGGCCTCTCCATACTGTCATTTCCCAGAGTTCACTTGAACCGACAAAAGGACTTCCCCTCCTGAAAACATAGAAATGTAACTTGTTTTGACTGAGGCTCCATTACTCAACACTAGAGCTGCACTTAGTCTGACCCCGGAAAGCTTTTAGTAGTGAGAGGTTAAGTGTCCAGACTTGACGAGGGCAACTCAGTACAGCACAATGCATGGCCGTGCTGTGGCTCACGCCTAGATAAAGGGCCGTTAAAAACCAAAAAGATTCAGGTACAGTTTGCCGGGTGGTCATTTGATCCTCTAAGATATTTCACATTCGTCAAACAATAAAGAGACTGTACAGCACGGAGACAATGTGTGATGAACACAGAAATCCACACAAATGAATACAGCTCCATCATCCAAATGAGTGCAGCAGCTGCAAGCCGTAAATTTCACACGACAGGGAGAAACAAGAAGTCAGAGCAAAAGGAGTGAAAAGAGGAAAAGAAATTAGAAACATGAATCTCAATAGGCACTGGCTGACTTTTGTTTATCAGACATTTTTTAACATTATCAAGATGAATTGATGAATAAAGATAGTAACACTTTTGCAACCCAAACTGCCTAAAGGGAATCTGCAGCTGTAGGAGGACTGCAGAAAAAAAAATTGGAAACCTTTCATTCGTAAAACATAGACTTATCTTTGTTTTTTTAATCAAATTCTGTATGTCCTTAACATAAACATGTAATTTAAGTATGTTTGCTGCTCATGTTAGAATAGAAAAACTACGAGTTAATAACTTGGCATAATAAAACAGCAATTCCACACTATGAGAATAATGTATTTTACATTTGGCACATATGGTGTTGAGTCAGTGCTGAATGACTGAGGGTTTTTCCTATGTGTAAATTCTTTAGGCTGCAAAGAAAAAAAAATCTGTAATCATGAAAATTAGCAAAAAATATTTCAAGAATGCGTGAGGGAGGATATTGGCTGTAGTGTACGAGGTGGCTGCTGTGAGGGGCTGCCTATTTATTTTGACAGGAAAATCCTAATGATCCAGTGCTGAGGAAACTTGTCAGATCAAAAAGTGAAGGCACTATCTATAGAGATAGGGATGAGGGTGTATGTCAGAGAAGGAATGACAAAGTGACTGCTTGTCCCCCAGTTATCAGAGCCCGAGACTTTATGTATTTACAATCTGCACTAAATATGCTATCTCTCATTGTCTCACTGTTGTTCCTACAAGGCAACGGTGTGACAACGAAATGACACAGACATGCTCACAAAGGGTCGTAGGTTGGAGTCCATGTCTGCGCCAGCAACCTATATTTCACAATGTCAAAAACAGCCAATCAGCACTTCCAGATAGAAAAAGGATCAGCAGCACATGAGCTCTTCCTGATGCGTTGCTTTACAGCCGAGGCAGATGAGTATTTCTGCTCTTTACTCACGCGCACGCACCGAACCCGCCACTATTGACCCAAGTGCACATTCTGGCGTTTAAAAGCAGCAAACGACATTACCTAGTCTGTGGATTACACCTATATCCTGTAATTCAGGATATAAAAGTCAGCTCACTCATAATCTACTAAGGGACCATAAAATCTATCAGAACCCACCCCCCGCCGTCTTTCTCGCCCTAAGGTGTTGTAAACCAGATTAGTAACTGGAGGTGTCAAAGTGAACACGGGCTAATCCAAGATTAAACACAAAATTACACCACTTCTAACCATGTCACCTCGCTGTTTGACACCGAATGAGACAGGAGACAGAGATTATTTGACTTTACACCATTTTTAAGCTCTCCAGGTGCGGGCTCGGCAATCCTCGCAGTGCATGGGGATTATATGCCATGTGTCAGTTGGAGTGAACATATGTTATGCGCCGAGCTGACGTTCTTATCCAGAGCAACGTGCGAAAAGTGAGTTGAGTGTTCCTTCCAACAAGGACACTTACGCAGTAGTAGATGTGTCTCTTCATGAACACTCATAGGCCACGGGCGAGGGTCAAACCTGTGACCTTTCAGATGCGGGGATAAACTCAAAAGTCTTCCCTGCTGTCATCGGAAATAGGTCAAAGAATATTTGCATTTAGAAAATATTCTTTGGGGAGTCGTGTAGCGTAGTGGTCTAAGCAGGCGCCCCATGTGTAGAGGCTACAGTCCTCGCTGCAGTTGGCCCCGGTTCGAATCCCGCATTGGACGGCCTTTCGCTGCATGTCATTCCCCCTCTCTGCCTCCCTGTTTCCTTACTCTCTCCACTATACTATCAAATAAAGGAATAAAAAGCCCCAAAAAATATACTTAAAAAAAAAAAAAAAGAAAATATTCTTTTACTGTAAAATCTACAGTGTATTTGAAGGAACGTCTATGTTCATACAGTTGTTCTAGGATGCTGCTCTTCACATTTACATGCAGTTTTCTATGTTGTCACGATTTAGGATACACACAATTTAGCCTAAACTCTTATTTAGAAATTTATGGTTAAGGATTCATCTGTAATATATTCTTCCCCCATTTAATCAATTGTTATTTTCTGTACATATGTAATTTAAAGTAATTCTAAAATGACAAAGAAATCGAATCTCCAGAAAACTGCTTTTGCATTAACTACTTTCTAAAAATCCAATCCCGTTTAGAGCTGGAAAAAATTAGTTTATTCATCTATCCGTCGATCAGCAGCAGTTTTGGTAACTGATTAATTGCCAAATACTTGACTGCTTCTCAAATGTGAATAGTTTCTATTAATTGACTGGTAATATGAGATATTTTGCAATATGAAGACTTGATATGAAGGCTCTGGGAAATGTTTTCGTTAAGAAAGACAGTCATTAATTGCTGCCATAATTCTGTTGCATACTTTTGTCCACTGGTTAGACTGTCACTCCGCCTTAAAGTGTATCTATGTCAGATTTTTTTTACCACACATGATTTTCCTTTTTTGTGTAACTCCTCCTGCATAAAGATTTTGCAAACGATAATTGAGAGTATCCAGATTTAGCACAGTCATGTCACACAACACAACCCTTTTCTAATTACCTCTCTCTTCGGCAGCACTAACAGGAGCAGACGGAAATAAACAAATGGAAATATCAAATGCACCTTTGCTGTTTACGAGCTGGGGTCTGACAGCTGACAAAATAGTTAAGGGGCGTCTAATACGGCAATTAAAGTGTGCCACTGTCTGCGGGGCTGCTGCTGTGACAAGGCGCCCTCTAATCACTGACTTATTACGCTGGCTAGCAGCACCTCTCATATCTGGCCCATTAAGCAGACAGCAGCATTAAGAAGCATTAAAGCAGCAAGCCCCCTCAACTGAGGAGGCACTGACGGGAGAAAAGGGAAGGGAGGGGACGGACTGCGCCTGTTATTTCTCGGGATTAATTTGTGTATTGTTCAACATTCAGTCAGGAGTCTGTAAGAGAAGCGTAACAGAAGAGATGTTTGAGATATGAAAGCATCAAAATTGATCATACACCATAAGATGAAAGATTACAGACTGATTACAGAATTTTTTAAGAGAGGGAGCAGGCGGATGTGTCAGAGATGGTCATCACAAACAAGATCATCAAGGATGTGGATTCGTCTGCGTGTGTGGCTTGACAGAGGAAACAAGAAAGACAAAATCATACTGACTTCTTCTCCAGTTTCTCACGTACTCATAACTCTGTGCTTCTGGACAGTGTGGCTCTGGGTTGCATTTGGCCGTGGTTTAACCTGCGTCTGGCCTGGGCTGGGTCAGGGACAAGCTTGGGCCTGGATCCCACTGCTACACTCGCACATATTTGTCACAGCAGGCCGGGGGAGGAGGCTATGTTATCTGCACCCCGGCCAGATACACATGCATTAGTCACTGTGCTAACGTCTCGCCAGGGTTTCCTCTTTGGCTCACAACTAAAGACGACGACGGTGAGGAAAAGGACAGAGGGGTGTGTTTGAGCAAGTGTGTGTGCGACTTAGTAAATCACTCGAAAAATGAGTAGCTAGGAAGCAAAAGCTGTTAGCAAGTGCGTAAAATCCCACAATGCTGTAGCAATTAGACCCAGACAACAGTCAACACTCCTTTCCAGCTGCTGTGTTGCTTCTCTGGTCAACAACTTAACCTAGCTGCGTTCAGAAAGCATCATTTTCATCCCTTATCTGGCTCAAGTGTGTGTGTCTCACTGCTGGGTTTTGTTTAGCTCGAGGCTTGATGTTTCATGGATGTTTTGCTTGGCTCGCAGTCCCTGTCCCAGCCCAATTGTATAAACACTGACAGTCAGCAATGGCCAGCATCAGACAGGGGAGGACTCTCAATTAAAAGACTGTTAGTGGGACAGATGGACTGAAGAACTGCAGGAAAGGAGAGCTTCAAAACAAGATGGCTTCAGTCTGGACTCCTGTAGTCAGTTCCAAGAGGATTTTAAACAGACTGACTGGGAAACACAGGCCCCAGAATAAATGCTATTATGTAAGTCAGCTCAGCCCAAAACCAAAAGGCATATATAGAGGTTAACAAAGACACTGAATTGGCCTTTACAAGTCCTATGAAACCATAGAATTGATGGTGATCCTAAACTAATATCCTGTACAACTGTATTGCTACCCTGTCATTTTTTTTACGGTTGACGTTGTAACTATATGCCACAGAAAACACCACTAAAACACCACTTGCCTAGTCCCTTTCAGCCTCTCTGTATCCTCTCTAGACAGTGTACAACCGAGAGCCAACCCAGACAGCTGCTGGATGCAGGGTGGGTATTGTTCCTCCTACTTTAATTGAAACCTTTACCATGTTCAACACACAGCCACAGACCACAATTCTTGTTTGGTGAGTTAAGCAAAGCCGAGATTTAAATGAAAACCCTGTGTGTACGTGCGCATCTGTGTGCATGTGTGCGCCTCCTCTTTGCAGCAGCAGCTTCAGATTTAAATTTGTCTCTGCTTAGGGTCACTGTAAAACACTGGGAGCATCTTGTCCTCTCTTCCACCCACAAGATATTATCTCATCCATGAGTTAGCTGCTGAAATGCTGTCAATTTCCTGCCAGAAATGTGCAGCCAACGTGTGTAGGAAAAGAGGCATAGCAGCTTTGCGTGTCATAAAGCAGGCCCTGGCTCCGTCAGATAGATCAGGACTTCACAATGTCCATATTGGAAACAGGTGACAAATAAAACACGCTGAATAAAGAAAGTCTTTGTAGTCAGACACAGCACGCCACAAAATACAAGGGAGCAAATACCTCATGCCAGGGCTAATTTTTGCTTGTTTGATTTTATACATTGGATTTGACTTGAAACAGAGCTTTTCCTGCCTCACAAAGTGGTACAAAATAAACAATGATTAATCACTTGTGCGCTGACTTCAGCTTAAAAACTCTACTACGCTTTACAGGGGGAAACTTTAGTCGACAGAAACGACTAGTGTCTCCCCTCTGAAATCCCCACAGTGCACAGCCCGTCCTCCATGTCAGTTCTGGTTTTGAGCCCAGCGGCTGGCAGTCACAGAGCCAGAGGTCCCTGTCCTTTGTGCAGCTGTGCGTCTGGGCTTTGACACGGGGCAGAGCGACCAGAGCTATGCTAATGGGAACCAAATGGGGCGTGAGTCCCTGGTGGATTACAGAAGGAGAAGAGAAGCATGTGTTTTCATGTATTCATGTGGAGACCTGGGACCCCTCTCTTTTCTTCCTTTCTTTTTTCCCTCCTTCCTTTCTTTAAGTCAAACAAATGGAAGCAGCCATGTCTGTTGTTTGCACGCACTCTCAATTAACGCTCTTTGCGACTTGACAGATTTCAAGAGTTATTGTCAATCAGTTAATGTATCTCAAATTTGATCAAATGTGTACAAAATGGCTATTACAGTGTTTAGATTTAGCCCTTTTTTAAAAGGCGTGTTAGTTATATAGTGTAAACTACTTAGTTTGAATTTGAAAGAGGCCAGATTTGAAAATGACGTTTGGAAATGAAGTGAGCAAGGTAAATAAACATTTAGCAAAGACTAGTGAACAGTGGAGTTCATCTGAACTTCATTGGTCTGTCAACATGTTGTGTCTGTGAAAAACTGAAACATAAGTTTCAGCTGTTTGGCAGTGACTCTCGGTCTTGTTGCACTTTGCTATCACCTGCTTTGATGTAGCAGCGTTGGGTCCTGCTGACCCAAAGACTGAGGGGGTCATATCTTGGTCAAGACTGCAAATGCAGAAATGTCAGATGTGGTGGAGAATATACCCAGCCTGGTTTAAATCTGATCTGATTACTGTTGAGCCCTTTTTGATGCCATCTGTCATATCAAACCTTCTTTCAACCTTTTGTGAATACTTTGACAAAATGCGGTACTGCTGCCTGCTAGTGATGAAATCACAACGTAGTCATCGTCCATGAGAATCACTAATCAGCAACATAAATCTGAGATTCATAACCGGACAATCTAAACAACTGAACTGTGAGCGCTGATATCTATAATCAGTTGTCATTCCAGATGACGTCCAGTTTCAACTTCAACCAGAGGTCCAGTCCTGTCTTTTAGTGTTTGTCAGCTGTCAGATATGACTCATGCGCTGCACTATTTCACATATACACACACAACACCCATGTGATTAGTCCAGAATCAAACACGCACACAACAGAGTAACATTTCTGTTTCCAACATTCCTACTTCTGTGTGGTTCAACACAGTCATAGAAAGTAAATCTCCCCATCATGAGCACCACCCCAAAAATTTCAAATCAGATCAATGACGAAACTTTGAGTCTGACTCACTTGCATGATGAATGGCTGTGCGTGTACTTCAGGACAGTCATGCTTGTTTATGAAGTGGACAGATAAAGGACCCAGCTGGCTTTGATATTGTGAAACAACAGAGAGGGAGAGGGAGCGTAATATCACAATACTGGACCAGAAACACAGCCCCGTGATCCGGCTATCATATGCCATGCTCTCAGTCAGTGCAGCCTATGTAGTGGGAGAGCTGAAGCACACCGTTAACACTGGACTGCACTGTCAGTTCAAATACCTAAGCATCAAGGGAGCAGCAGTTTCTCCCATCTTGTGTGTAGACAGCAGGTCCAGGCAGAGGCCCCCGGTCCAGGGCCCTGGCCCCTCTCAGCTCTCCTCAAAGCATTTCCCCTGCCAGAGATCAAACCATCTGCCCAGTGACAGACCTCTGGGTCCACAGACACAAGGCCAGGTTCAAAGAAGGGGTGCTAGGGC